>NW_028263381.1:11174125-11486500 GCF_051168715.1 Poecilia mexicana | reverse complement strand
GCTGAAGGTGGAAAGTGCTGCGCATCATGGAATACTTTTGGTATTCTGCATGGGGCCCTGTATATAATCTGAATATTTTATAAATTACTGTGTGTAAATGGCCAAACATTAGGTAGCTGTCAAATGTGCAATCCACTATGTAACTTTTGTTCCTCATATCTATTTTTAAGCATGTCTTCTTTTTATAGATTGGGGTCTGAACAATATGCAAGGAGAATAGAGGTAGGTTTTATGTGTTTGGGAAATTGCACAAGTTGTGCTCTTGCAGACATTAGTGCGAGTGTTTTTGAGTCAGTCTCAGAAAAATAAGAAAAGACACCTTTAGTTTATTGTTGCTTTAGAGCTAGAATTAAAAAGAGTGCTTCCTCCAGTCCTCTTGTAACCCAATTTACTCCTCCCTTCTTCAAATCCTTAAGCTATGACAATGAACTGAAATCACAGGGGGCTTTATAATGTAAGGTCACAATATTCTCAGACCAGGGCAGAGGCAAGGCTCAGTTATGTCAAATTATGTTGTGGCCTCTGGCAGAGCAAAACAAAATTACATGGAAGATTGGACTCAGCTAAACCCTCGGATGTTGGTGGGCTTATAGTTTAAAATCAAGATAAATGTAAGTAGAGGGTGGAGTATATTCAGGAAAGGAAAGGAAACCTTACATCTCTGTATACAACACCACAGGCGCACAATTACTCAGGTCGGCAGCAGCAACTCTTATTGTCTCTGTTGCTCTATTTTTTTTTTATAAGAAAAAACAGTGCAGAGTTCAATATCATCATATCTTATCAGCTGTCATTGTTAAATAACTAATACTTTGAAAGAAAAAAAAGTAATTTAGAGCACCTAAGGTAAGCAGTTGTCTTGAAAAGATAAGAAAATAAATTAATACATGTCTTTGAATCAGTGTAGCTGATATCTGCTGTCAGTTGCTTCAGCATCCCCAAGAAAGTCCATAGATTCCCAAGACTGATGTCAGAGTGAAAGATATCACCTTTCAAAGGGAAATCCTTGCACGTAATTGCTTACCCTGTCAGCAGCACAGCTGACTTTATCTGGACGTGAATCAGTCAAGAATCAATGTGAGCTATTTGAATGTTAATCATGATTTGAAATCAATCCGTAAAACATACCAAAAAAAAATAAAATGAAACTAGTAGCTAACATTAAATTAATAAGCCACTATTTGTTTCATCCTTCCTATTCCATGCAATAGTGTAGTGCAATAGTGATAACAGAAAACTTTCTAATTTCAAGTTAAATCGTTCATGAGCATGCATTTTATTTTAAAGGAAAATTATGACAAATTGTAATCATTTTGATAACACTTTTTTTGTAGCATTATTAGAATGAAATAGATTCAGGCCAATACTTGGCCTGGGCATAAGAACTTAGATATTACAAGATAAATTTGTCAATTGTAGCAAAGTATCCATAATCTTAAATATTTTAATCTACTGTTTATCATATTGTTTTACAATACATACACCAGTCACTTTATTAGGCAGATAATGCTATTCCAGTGTTGGAGTCCTTCTTTTCTGTACTGGTGTTTTCTTCTTTTGCTAGACCCTCTATACTCTTTTAGAATGACATTATCTTTATATTAATTGTTTTTTTTTTTTTGTTTTTTTTTCTGTGTGCAAAGAGTTATACCACCAGCCAGGCATAGACATTCATTTAATAAATACAGCAGGAAAAACAAAATTTTATCTTGTAAGTTGAGTAATAAGAAAGCGGAAGACACAATCTTTGTGTGTAGGCTGTGTAAGCTGACATTTAATATCGATCAAAATGATAGATATTTGATTTGATACACCCGGCACTCTTATTGTTTTTTATTCACTTCCAACACAGTCCTCTTCTCTTCCCCCCCAAGAGGGAAATGGAAGATATATTTTTTTTCTCTTACAAATTAAGAAAACTCTTATGTTTCATGTTATTTAAAGCTGCAGTAGGTAATTTTCATTGCTAAAACTGTTACTTTGTCGTGACAGTACAGTATGAGACACATAATCTGTGGGAGGGGGGAATGAGCTCCTCGCCGTCTCCCAGAAATACACTGGTTCTTCTGAAACAACCAGTCAGAGCCAGGAGAAGGGTGCTAGTGCTTTCAATCATACTTGTGTATGTGCTGCTCACACCCAACTTCTTGATCTCTGCTGCGCTACAGTTTATTCCTGACAGTACATCCTAGGATGAGTGCTCAGGCTAGACGGCATGGCCACCGATGACGACAGATAAACAGTTTTCATGTAACAGTAAGTTGCTTCTCTGGCATTAGTATATTGAGCAGCACGTACACGGAAGTGATTCACTTTCTTCTTGGCTCTGATAGGTTGTTTTTGACTGGAGTGGTGCTTTTCTTAGAGTCCTGGGAAAAGGCAGAGGATTTTTTTTACAGATTATCTGTCTTATATTACGTCACAACATAGTGACAGCATAGTACTGTTCTTTTGTTAAAAATAGCAATAGTTTTAATAAATATGTACGAAATAATTTCTTTTAATCAAAGTTATAAACTGCAACTTTATCATGCACATTTTCTTTAAGAAAAGCTGAATAAAGTGAAACTAGAGGCTTAATAAATTCATGCAAATAACATTTATATCTGTTTACCTTGGTTTGGTGAAGGTGTTCAACTAAAATAGTTTTAGGAGACTAGTATATTCAAAATTTGGAGAGCATGAAGAAAAGTTTGATGGAGTGCCAGCAAATAAACAAATAAATGTAAGTAAATTAATAATATACACTTTACCTTTGTCATATTTGTGAGCAGCTTATAGTGTTTGAATTACCCTATGGCAGATGTAGATTGCCGCACGCAGGATATGTGTGGCATTATTCTTTTTAATTAGGAGGCTGATGTTTATAAGCCCCACACAGTAACTCTAGATAATAGTTCATTCATGTCCAGTTAATCAAAATCCTGTTGGCAGATAATGGCTGCCAGGGGCTAAAGCAGGTTTGCAAGAATTTAATTAGCAAAGCCATGAATTTCCACTCGAAAAATGCTTGCTCAAGGGTGAAAAAGGACTTAATGCAACATTAAGTTTGTGGTTGATTGGTTTTAAAATGTAAAGGAGTTTCTTTTGATTTGATTAACCACATAATGTCTATATTTTTAGATGAATATGTTGACTACGACTACAACCGTGATTTTCTCTATGATTAGTGCTTGGTATGAAAACTTGAATTAGATTTTCTTTCTCTCAGCACTTTGTGACTTAAACATCGGATCTTCTGCATAGCAGGATGAAAAAAAAAATAGTATAAGACATTACAGCTCAGCCATTTAAAGATGTTTTTCATTTCTGGTGATATGAAGATATTACTTCATAAAGGTTTAAAACAGGTTGACAATCTACCAAAGTAGTGAGCTTGTTTGCTTAATGTGTAAATTTAGAACACGTCTAAATTCACACTGATACATTTACATTGATTTAGCAATACAAAATTATAACTTCTACCAGAATTTATGTTCATCATTATTTGTTTCAATGGACTTATCATATTTATGGAAATTTTTGGCTTTTCTCAAACAAATACAATTGCGTTTGGAACCTGAAACTGACTGTTGTACAGGTTTAAATGACCATTTCTATAAATAAAGTTGACACTACAATATTCCACCCTGGTGAGTAGAACCATTTCTGCAAGACTCTTCTTCTACAGATTTAGATGTCACTCTGTTTCAGCACACCTGGCTCTAGTATTGACTCATTAGCAGAACTCTGTGGAGCTTCACTTCATGCCAGCCCAGCAGTTTAGCCATTTAATTCAAGTGTGTAGGACAAGGACTGTGCGTGGCATTCCAATCATCAATATGAGGCAAAAAAAAAAGAATAAATAAATACTAATCAACAATATATTCTTGCTGCTATTTTATCAAAAATTCTAATTTGAAAATTGGGACCACCACTTGATTGTCTTTGTGAAAATAGGCTTATAACTCTATAAAACATTATAAAACAAACAAACAAAAAAAAAAAAAACAAGGAAATGTCGTCTTAATTTTTCATGCATGATTTTTTTTTCAAATATTATGGATCTGAGATTGTATCTCTTTACTGCTATTAAAACACAAACTGTGATTGTTTCTTGAGAAACAAGACGACTAAAACAGTCACATGTGAGGAAATATACAATCACAGATATAATGATCATATGGCCATTTGGTTTTGCTTACACCGCTTTTTGTTTTCACCCTATTTTTAAAAAAAAGATGGAAAAGGATTATGTGTGAACACTCTCCCACTCTCCCATCGGTTGTGCTAGAGAAAAAATAAGTTTTGAATCTAGATCCATATTTGCACCGAGCCTGCCTTCTGGATAGACAAATGGAACCATAGCCCAAGCAGGGCCTAATGCACCATAGAGAGGGCATTAGAAACACATATCCTGTTTTATTAATGCAGTCAATACAGTCCATTAGGCCATAGATTTAAAAGCCACAGAGCTCTTCCACCTCCATTAATATTTTCCTTTGACCCATGGTATTCTTTTTAAATAGGGCATGCTGCTTTCTGTATTCCACGTGTGGGTCTGTTGGTGTTTGCTTTCGTATTTTGTCATAGTGTACTGTAAAAGTCCCTGCTGATCATGTGTTTGTGCATTACTGCCTACATGAAGGACCTGTTTATAAGCAAAAAGCAGGTGAATATAACAATGTGTTTATTTTCTTTAAGGGGACATGTTCTGTAAAATTATTTTTTTTAGCTCTATATTATCTCATAATGTTATTCCCTCGTCAAAAACATAGTTGGAATATTGCTTTGATTCTTTCCTTGAATCTCCACGGCAGACATTTGGCGGTGCCCAAATCTTGCTCTCACAAAGCCTATTTTCATAGAGCTCCTCCTCAGAGCTGCGACATCCAGCCAAGTGCCATGCCTCCATCTGCTAGCGCTAGTCAACTCCACCAGACTAGCGGCAGCAGCAATTAGCAAACACCTGTTGGAACTGCAAGAATGCTGAGGTTATCATACCTACTTATCAGTGCAATGCTCCTAAGAATGGTTATAGCATAACAGAAAAGCACAGAGTAGGAGCATCTTAGAGAGGCTGTTTTCATGGAATCAAATTTCTTTTATGCTGCATTTGATATATATATATATGTGTGTGTATATATACATATACACACACAGCATTTTTATAACAACCGAAGATAAATGTTCTTTGATTGTGCTGAAAAAAAATGGCAGTGTCTTCCTGTAAAGTGTATAATACTGCCCCTTTTAAATAGTTGAAAATAAAACTGCAAATACAGCACAGACCCTTCCAAAAATAAAAAAAAAGGTTAGTTTGTGCCAGCACTAAATTTCAAAGAGCAGCAACCAAAGTCAACACAGCACCCTGACAAAGAGTAGCTGAACACGTGTGACTGAACACACTGAGGGATCTGAAGACTAACAAGGGGCAGCTGTGGCAATTAGCAAGTGAAATCAGGGAGCGAAGAGCAAAACCAACCAAGAAGGGAGACAGATACAGAGCTTTAGAGAAGCACAAAAATAAAAGAGCAAGAAAAACATATAAATAACACAAAGCAAGAGATGGCAAGAAAAATAGCTCCCAAGTTGGCTGCTTGTTTACAATGTGTTTAATGATATTTTATTGAGTTCCTATACAATTTCCAAATATATTATGTAACCTATTCTTTGTGTCTTAGGTTACAAATACTAATACTAATCTAAGTATTCCTCTTTATATATATATATATATATATATATAAATTTTAACTATTTCACAAACGCATCGATACCATTGTAATCAATGACCCAGATATCTCAAAAATTATTTCTGAAAACGATGACAGGATCATTGGTGTAGATTCTAAAGTCCCCGGGTTCAATAGATGAGTGGAGAATTATGACTATGACATTTAATACCTGACAGTCTACAACTCTAACTGGTAAAAAAAAAAAAAATAAATAAATAAATATATATATATATATATATATATATATATATATGTATATATATATATATATATATATATATATATATATATATATATATATATATATATATATATATATATATATATATATATATCTTGAATTTTACAGAAAAGAAAAATTTTTGCCAGAAGGATTTAATTGAGTTGAGGAAGGAATTTAACATTTCATTCTGTCTTATCTTTAAAGATTTTTAGAGAGAGAGCATAGAAATAGACCACTAGATTGCTTGTCTTGAAATTCTGCCCTGCAGAAAAGTCATATACGGCACCTCTACTCTTCTGCTACATTTGAAGAAATAACTTTCACACATTTTAAAACTGCTGTCAGTGTACTCGTCAGTGTATCATTAGAACAATGCAAAACACCTAATTAACACTTTTTGTCTCATTGTACTTATTAATATTAACTGGAACAACTTCAGACAAAACCATTTTACAGAATATTTTAAACAAAATTTTCTATTAACCTGTGCTATCATTAAATCAATTAATCAGTCTGTAATAATAAAAGTAATTGCTAAAGGAAATAAAACACAATCAACCACAGTTAATGGTCTCGATCATTTAGGGAAAGAAAATGGAAATGCTCATAGAATTTATGTTAATCATTTTTTTTTTTTTTTTTTTTTTTTTTTTACCCAATTTATTTGGAGGCACATTTATTTATGACTTTTAAACTAACTGAAGTGCCTCAAACAGTTATGGTCGTGTCATATCTATTCAAAGTTTGAAGTGTGCTGTTTACAAAATTAGACCGTAAGTAGACTCCAAAAAGATGTTTTAAGTTTTACGTTGATTCCACCTCAAGCTGTAAAGCTCCTGTAAAAAGCTCATGTAAAACTACATGTGGTAGAAAAATCCCATGTAGTAAGTACATGACAGATATAAAGGGAAATCCTACGGAACAAAGTTCTTGCCCAGTACAACCCCAAAAAACTGCTTTCACAAAAATTTAATTTAAGAGTGGTTTGACATCTCTTTTGTCAGAGGTTTTTGTCTGACATATTAGTTTATAATATAATATAATATAATGCTATAAAATGTATGACAGAAGAAAGATGATCTATGCTACAAAGCTGAGCTGAAACTGCCCCACATTTTGCACATCCTCTCACATGAGTGCCTTTTTAGTTCTGTGGTCATGGAGTCCATTCTGAGTCACAGAAACATTATGTTGCACCGAATGATGTGTTAGTGCAATGTCACACCTTCATTCAAAAGATCCGTATTGAGAACTTGATCTCCTTTTCTATTCCTCTGGATTTTACCCTGATTCCAAGGACTAGGGCAGAAAAGACAGATGGAACAAAAAGATAAGATTCAGAAATCCTTTCATTCACCACCATGTTAGAAATAGGAAATCAATTTACTCCTATTACCCGTCCCTTTCAGAAGCAACAAAACTAGAAAATATGGGCTGAAAGTTGTTCATATGCCTTAGCATTTTCAATGCAGTGAAAAAAAAGCCATTCACCATCTTGTACATTTATTCTGCTTTTGCTGTTTAACCAAATAATTTTAAAATTATGCAAAGATGAAATAAATACATTTATAATTTTTCAAACAATGATTTTAATGAGGGTGTAAAAAAAAAAAGCTGCCACATGTAAAAAAAAAAAAAAAAAAAAAAAAAAAACTTAATAACTGGTTATAAAAGCCCTGGCAACAAAAAAAAAAAAAAAAAAAAAAAAAAAAAAAGGTTTATGGTGATAGTTGTAATGTGATGCACACCCTCCAAAGGTTCAGTCTTTGTCTCTTCAGTCCACTGAATGTTTAGTAAGTCCTGGGGCTTAGCAGGGTAATTTATATAGTATTAATACAGGTTAGTGCTTCTGTTATTTTTGGACAGCAGTGGTTTGTGCCTCAGAGCTCTCCTCTGATGGCCACTTTTTTTGCCAAGTCTGTTTTTTATTGATGGTTTTTAAACATTAATCTTAACTGAGGCAAGTGAGGTCTGCAGCACTTTAGTTTTCCTTAAGTGTTTTTTGACCTTGCGGATGAGTCTTCTGGATGAGTCATGTTCAGTCCAGGGCTAGGAGTCAAACCTGAGACAGAAACTGAGATAGTTTTTTTGTGGATGATGCACCTGCTGAGCCACTGAGCCACTCAGCACCACACAATTATTTTTTTCTTACGAGGACAAATTAGTTTGGATATATATATATATATATATATATATATATATATATATATATATATATATATATATATATATATATATATATATATGTTTTTTTTTTTGTTTTTTTTTCACTTTCAATAAATGAAGCATTAGTTGCATTTTTGTTGTTTTATACGTTGTCTTTGTCTGGTATTAAAATGATCCAAAACATTTAAGACATTAAAAAACAGAAAGGAAAAACAAAAAACAACCAATAAAAAAAACCTTGGAACTTTGTAAGGCAGGGAATACTTTTTCTCAACATTGTGACAGCATCCAGGTGTGAACAAATAAATCATGCATAGCATTTTGCAAGCCTTCCTAAACACAGATTGGAAGATGACTTAGGTTTGACCCCTAACAGTTTCCCACAAGGTGAGCATGCCCTCTCTACCATGTTCATCCTGTAGCCCCATACATCAGCACTGACACTGGAAAATTAATGTCAGAGAGATCCATAGCTCAGTAGTGCCGCTGATGGCATCTTGCTCAGTGGTCAGACACGGTAAAGATCAGCAAAGTTCATCCTTGCCACCGCATTCAAATTAAAGGATAGATGATATAAGGCTTCCCAGCCATTGAATGTTCTTGTCAATAACGTTAAACGCTGATGTTACATCTCTCCTCCTCCCCCAAGTCGTTTTATCATTATGTATCACTTTTATTTTCTACTTTATTCTTAAACATCTCATGTGTGTTCAAGGTCACTGCTGAAACTCTTGGATCATCCCTACATTAAAAATGAACCCAGATGAATGGTGGTGATGATAACATCTTAGCATTTTGCATATGAGGAACTTGCAGTGCGAGGTTAGGAAAACTGAAGCAATAATATTCGCAATTCTTGGAGCTCCCGCACTCCCACCCCTCCGTTTTAATTATGGTGTCATTAATAAGACATTACGGATGGGTCTTAAAGAGAAACAATTTATCATGTAACGTGATGGGTTGCAAACACGATGAAGCGATTAAAAGCTAATGTTTTGTTAATGATCATTACCATTCAAGAATTCAGCAGCGTTCATGTGCTCCTCGCTGTGGTCCATTCTGGACGGTTATTCAAATGAGTACAATGTTTAAAAGGTTTTCATATTTCTCCTCTTCGCATACATATGATTTTCTTTTAATTCATAATTTGCACATAATTTGAAATATGTTCCATTTTGCCACCACGCATTTGATTATTCTCTTAGTGTAGTGCAGGGCTACTAAGACTTCATAGCATTTGAATGGATTCTGCATAATATTGCCATTTTTTTTTTATTTCAACTTTTGCATAATTTTTAAATTACACAAATGACATTGCTTTGCACGCTACAGATGTACCTATTTCATTTGCATTAATTTAGTTTTATTTATTTTTGCAATTACCAACAAAACATTAAATTACACTTAGTGTGGAGATGTTCTCACAATTCCTTTCGAGCAAAATATTGTCATGGGAGCTGCGTTTCCATCGACTATAGTGCCACAAATTAGAATTACAAAAATAAATTTGCTGAATTCAAAAATGTCCATTTTGAAACAAACTCCTGTTTTTAAATTTTTACACTAAAGTGAGGTGTTTTTGTTTATTGACTGTCTCGAAATTTGTGTATTTGTGCAAAGACTTTTCATGAGTCATGTGATCAACATCTGGGTGTTACTACTGGTGGAAAACATGAAGGTGATTACAGGGAGATGATGTACAGTGCATTTGCCACTTTTGCTGCATCTAGAGTTTTCCGGCATTTGCCAGGCAGGTCGACAGTGGCGTTGCCTGTTTGAAGTCATATTCCATTTATCTCAGTTGTTGTGTCCTTGCGCAAGACACTTCAGTAACCCCTGCCTTCTGGTGGTCACAAGACCCAAAGGTGCCAGTGCATGGCAACCTCACCTCTATCAGATCTGCCCCGGGCCAACTGTGGTTACAATGCAACTTGCCACCATGACTGTGTTTGAGGAACTTGCGGTGCGAGGTTAGGAAGTGGACCAGTTGAAATGTGTTTTTAAAGCCCTAAATCAATATTATATTCAAGCCCATAATGAATGTAAACACACTTATCACTGGCACCATAAATATAAGTTTAGAAATGTAACATTTTTGAGATATCCCAAAACACGGGGAGTTTGCAATATGATAAAATATGGTCATGAATATGGTCATGAAAGGTTACAATAAACTGCAAACCTGGGGGGGTTATGCTAATAAGTTAGTGAAAGAGCTCTAGCTTTTGTACAAGGTTTTCACTGTCCTTTTGACGTCTTATCTGTAAGCCTTGCCTCATCTGGAGCAAGATGGGGTTTCAGATAAGTAATCAAGCACATGTGAGGGCAGCACGTCTGTACTAATCAGTTAAAAGCATTATCATAAACGATATCTATGGATAACTAAATGCTTACGTGGCCTTAAAGTTTGCTTTATGTTCACTTAAATTTATCAACAGTTACTGATATTGCTGGACTATAAAAATGGATTGTTTGTCGAGTATCCTTGTGTGCGTGCGTGTGTGTGTGTGCGTGTGTGTGTGTGTGTGTGTGTGTGGTTGGGTGGGTGTCTTCTAATGCATTTCAACTCAGTATCAGCCTTTTTTCCCCCCTTCCCATCCCTTTAAAATGTGCTCACCAGTCAGCTGGATCAATAAAGTGTCCACAACGTCTGATTAACACTAACCCATTGAAATAAAATGTGTGCCCTGATTACTGACGACTAGCCCCTCAAACTGACATACATTATGTGCCGTAGGAAACAAGTATGTGGCATCCTTAGGAAAAGGAGGCAGAATAGGCAGCGTTCCAGCCTGCAGTAACCTTGATGACACCCTTCATTACTATGTGCAGGCTGACATCCTGACAGCAGCATGCAGCACCAGATGGAGGGGAGGGACACAGCACCATTCTCTACCTCTGCTGGGCCTTGCTAGATTGGCATCTGGAAGGAAGCTTGAAAGGTAAAGAAAGGAAGAGGACAGCGGTCTCTTTCATGCACAGCTTGACCAATGCTGCTCTGGCTCAGCTCTGCAAGGCTGCCCTCGTCCTTGTGCTTCCGCAGCAGGACGCCTAAACTTTGCCTTAACCTTGCCATATGAAAGACCTTATCCTTCTACTCTTTGTGGAGTAGTAGAACTATCCCCCTAAGCCCTGTACAGTTTATGAACACCCCCCACAGAAACATTAACATCACCAAGCGCCA
Organism: Poecilia mexicana; assembly: GCF_051168715.1. Classification (NCBI taxonomy): domain Eukaryota; kingdom Metazoa; phylum Chordata; class Actinopteri; order Cyprinodontiformes; family Poeciliidae; genus Poecilia; species Poecilia mexicana. Next base: position 11,475,213 of record NW_028263381.1, on the reverse strand, counting down.
TCCATTTAAATATTAGATCAGTACATGCATGTGTTTTTTTTTTGTTTTTTGTTTTTTTTTGAAAATGTCTTTGAATTCTTTAATAAGACAAAGAAAGCTGTCTAACAGTCCCAGTGGGGTTAAAAAAATACAGTCGTTGTGGACTGATCAAAGCTGGCATTGCCAGCAAGTCCCCTTTAAGGACATTGGCAGTTAGCACAGGGCCGCCCAGCCTCTTTGTCTTTCTGGCAGCCCTTTGATGAGAGCCCCTCGGGTGATTCACTCTTACTTACAGACGTGCACAGGGCTGTTAAGAATTGGATCAAAACAGATTGAGCAGAGGCTGAATGCTCAGCAAGGAAGAGCAGAGAAGGGGATTAAAAATGGGAGATAGATGGAGGGGATAGTGACGTAGTTTGTTTTAAAAAAAAAATGAAATGGAGCATGGGACAGGAGGGAGGGTGGCTGAAAACATTGATATACAAAGTCCCATTTAGCAGTTTATTGTTGTCGAAGGAAAAGACAAAAGGTCACTGTATTTGATGGCCTTTTTGTCCTCGGGTGGCTGACGTGGAGTATGCAATTAACTTGTCAATTTGGGCAGTGAATCAGTCATGCTCATCACTGCGTGGCTACATATCAGATATAAATGCAGATGAATCCCTGCCCTACTTTAACTCAGTCCTAACAGTTTTACAAGCACTTCACCAGTCTCTATTACAGAGTACTGAATGAGCGGTGTTTGTTTCTGGGAATACATGTCATGACTTTGTAAAATAAATTTTATATTTAAGATAATTTGATCATCTTTCTAAGGTTTGCTTGATAATAATCTACCATCGTAGCTTTTCTTTCTGATAAAACCGATTTGTGTATCATAGTGGTGAAGAAGTAAATAGTCTTCAGCAATTTAAAAAAAATGTTTTAAGTGAAATTAGCAACAGCAAAGTATTCACAGTAATTTTGTTCTTGACCCACAAGTCAAATGACAATGAAGCACTTTGTCATTTCATTTACCTTTAAAAGAAAACATCTTTTATTTCTATCTTAAAACTATACATTCATTTCTGAGCTCTTTTATTTTTTCCCACCAGACAACATTTGTTTACTAAGACTATTGTATTTATTTCAATTCAATCTATTCTGTTCAATTTATGTAAAAGGCATCAATACATGTTGTTTGAAGGTTAAAAATAAATAAACTTTTTCTGTTAATACATGATAAATAATAATAACTAAGCTTTCTATAGCAAGAAAAGTGCCATGCTGATAACAAATTAGGAACAAAACTATCCCTGAAAAAACATATTCCAATGTTTTTAACGTGTGCAATCTTTGAAGATTATACACATTATGAATCTGCATTTTGTTTTTCAAATAACATTACATTACTTCTATTTTATATGATTAAGATTTTAGTCATTACAGTAACTGAAGTTTCTCAGCATTCCCCATTCTACTTTACTACTACTACTGTATAGATTTTTAAGATGCATTAATGGATTTTATTTTAGTACCACGGAGTAGAAGATTATTGATATGTGTGTTCAAACACACACAGGCTCCATCAATCCGATAGATTTTTAAAGTCACATGTTATGGAAAACATTTTCCTGGAAATAGCTGCCTGTAATTGGTTACGCAACATACATTCCTGGAAAGGAGCAGAACCAAATTAATCAAGAAGATGAGGATGAAAAAAGCTTCAAAATCAGAGTTTAAGCTCTTTTGTGAGGTCAGTTTACTGTAGAACAGCAGAGTCCAAAGTGTGGCCTGACGGCCATGACACAAATGTAACCCATCCATCACAGCCGATGGGTAGAGATGAAGACTTTCTATTTTTAATCAGGGCAAAATTATTACCAACATAATTTTCTTAGAATGGAAAATGTGAAGTTTTAATGACAAGTGGAATCAAATGTATCCAAAAACTTTTGCTAAAAAGCAGTTTAAAATCCCCAAATTTTATTTAACTTATTAAATTCAATTAAATATAGAAATATTTCTGAAGGAAAGTGACCCGAACACTGCCCTTATATGGAGACTAAATTTCTTCAGTAAAAAGAAAATAGATGCATTTTCTAGCAAACATGCAAACATTTTATAGCAAACATGCAATATCCTTTTTTGGATTTACATCCCTTTACTGCAAAAAAAAAAAAAAAAAAAAAAAAAAGGATGACTTTATTTGACTGATTTTAGTGTTATATCATTTTTTTTCTGACCCATGTGTTCTTTTGACTTGACAATTTTGCTCCAGGTGACAAAACGTTTGGACAGCCCTGTTATAGACCGTGAAGAATGTTTTTTTTTAATTATTATTATTATTATTATTTTAAATGTGCTAAGTTATTTTTTTTATTTATTTATTTTTTTTTGGATAGGGTTTAATGTTCACTTCTGATATTTTACTTTTTCATCACAGGAGCATCTCTTTTTAAATTGTTGGTTTGTTTCTAGACCTTTCATTGGATTTCAGGGACATGTTTTGTGTTTTAGATAAGACTTAGAAAACTGTATCAAGGCTTAAATTTAGCTGATTTTACAAACGCAAGACCAGCTGCTTTCCCATCATTGCAGGGTAAGCAGTCCCTTAATATTTCTAATGCACCTACAATCTACAATTGACTGTGGTGGAGTTGGTGTGAGGCATATAAGCAGACTTTGGAGTTGACTGGGTCCTCCTGCAGGCCTGGGACCCCAAGAGCGCTAAAATCAACAAAGGGTAGGTTTGCAAATGAATGCTTTTTATCAATGCAATACTCATTTTAACATGATGATTTCACATTCTGTTACCTTAGTCTAATATTTATGAACCTGCTCTAGGTGTGTCAAGACTTATGAGAACAACTATCCACAAGTACAGCTTTGTTTTCCTTCTTGGTGCACTGGAGCATGCTTTGTCTATTAAATATGCCAATTAATGTGCATATATTATCTCGGCGAACAAAACTTCTAGTGTATGTTTCCCTTAACATTTTTGAAATCATCCTATTTTCCTGTGGATGCTTGTGATCAAGCACTCTTAAATGCAATGAGCGAAGCTGGAAGTAGGCCACAAAAACAAAAACAAAAAATCTTAAGGCCTGGTTTGTTACACGATCGAAATTGAAAAGCCATGTATACAAAATGAAATAACTTTGCTGCTTACATATACATAGAAACAGAATTAGCATTCTTTCTGTTTTTGCTATGTTTGTCCACATTATGGTATGTCATTGTATCATTATGGGCAGCAGCACTGGATCCTGGCCATTAGTGCTGCAGCAAGAGGCACATATTAGACCTGCTGAATTTAGTGGCAGATGGCAAAACTGTGTGCTCTCCCAAGGGGTGGCAGCCAGCTGGCCTCTTTGCCTCTGTGACTAGGGTGAGCAATAAAGTTGCTACTTTATGTACATAGAAATGATTATATGGCAAAGTTTTTTTTTTTTTTTTTTCCCTGCTTCCTTCTGTGCACTTATTGCACAATGAGTCATGTCATAAATTTGCCAGATGGAACCTTGTTTTGTATAGTTTTCTATTGTACATTAATGTTGTTTAACATGTGGCATGTCTCAGTGATATGGGGAGGTCAAGTGCGTCAAGTGATTGGCATTTGAAAAATGTGCAGTGAAACCGTTGAGAAAAAACAAAAAAAAAACAAACATTGAACAATAAGAATTAGATTGACAAGTGGGAAAACCTGAAAAAAACAAAACATAAAAATTACTGTGTGATTCATCTGAATGCCTTTCCCTTCATATTGCTTGCTCTGAATAGGAGGCTGTGACTAAGCCAGCTGCAAAATATTTGTGTCCAGGCCTGTGAAGCACTATTTTTAAACTGTCTGTTGCTAAAGATTTAGACATTTTTATGAAATTCACTCTTACTGTGTCATTTAACGTTCGATAATGATTTTCATGATTTATTGACAAGCCTTGAACAAATAATAGAATTTGCTACATGTAAATTTTGGTTCACCATATCGTTTGGGTGAGTCATGTAGAACAAGGTTTTGAAGTATTTGCTAACTAACTAACTAGGCAGTAGGTGGAAATTGAAGGCTATCCCAGCAGTCCAGGACAGATTAACAGTGCATGACATCAATGACAGAACTAATGGCAATTGGGTGACATGTTATATTTTATTTTATGTATATTCAGAATATCTGAGAACACAGATTTGTATTTTTCAGGAAGATTTCAATGGGGTTATATCATCATATTCCCTTAATAGATTTTTTTTTTTCACCTGCCCTGTGACCAGAATCTCCACTGTGACCAAGTGCTTGACCCAAGCCATTCCAGTATCGCTGTGGGTCTTGGCGTAGGTCCAGATGACTTACTGTACAATGCAGAGGCGCCCTGTTATTGACTGTGGAAGTATGTCAGCTGGTAGCCCACTTGTGCCTGAACCTGGATTGAGATAGGCTTCTTTACAGTCTATGAAATATACAAACAGCAGGCCGTTACTAGAAAGTTTACATGCTACATGTATTTGCAGCTGTAAATAACCGATTCTTCCATTCAGTGGATGAACATTCCCACCACAGAGGGCTGAGATATATTTATGGCATGATTTTGTGTGTCGCCACTCTGCTTCCTCAGCAGTCGGCTATGCGGTGTTTCTTCCATAGTGAGCCATTTATATTCTTTAATACATTATAGAAGGTCATGGTTTTCTCTATAAAAGAAAAAAAAACTGAAAGAAAAAAAAACCTTGCATTGCAATGCATAAAGTCTAGAATAAAGATAGTTTTCTTGGAACAATAAAGGCTGCAAACTCATATGTCATCGCTGTCTAACCTGAGCTCACCCAACCTGAATGTTAATGTGTTGTGTGGAGAAACCAGATTACTGGAAGTAAACCTACACATTCAAAAGGGGAGAATAAGAAACTCCACATAGATGTCTAAGATTTAAATCAACACTTTCCATATTGAAGCAGCTAACAAACTTTTTATTACTTTTTATTAGATTAAGCAATAAATATTACCCTTTGCAATAAGATTTCCCACTGTCAAAAGACAGCGAAAAGTCCAATGATAGAGATCTTCTCTCAAGCAGGGCTTAGCCAGAAAGCAGTGGTGGTCTATTTGTGCCTGCTAAGCCTGGATGACTGGTTCATTCATACTGATTGTATTTGCTACTAAGTGCACATACAAAAGCTCTAAGTATTAACTATTATTGCATGACATGAATTACCAGAAATAATGGCTTTAAGTGCAGTGAAGTGTTTTATTTTAAGGGTCCATTAGAAGATAATTAAGAGTTGATGACCTGTAACATTAAAAACTGTAAAGAAAGTCAAAAAGCTTGACATAAAAATGAGCACTTTTTCAAACTGAACTCCCAACTAAACATTTTTGCAAGCCTGTAAATGTGTATGAAAATTAGATCACAAATTTGCTCTCATTTTGACACACTTCCTATGTTCTCCTTATGACATACATCTGTGAAATCACCACAGACTAATTATTTGTTCTTCAACTCACAATTTGTTTCCCCTAATATTCTTCTCAGCGGCAGGCAAAATAAGGCCAAAGGTATTCCCATTGATTAGTGTCTTGTGAACTTGGCACCTTTCTACAACAAGGTGAGCATGCCATCCCATTGAATAAATTAATTACCATTTGTCATTTGGGAACCATTTAAATTTGTAAAATTGTGCCTGGGCCAGGCGAGGTTAATTGGGCATTTAGCTCTCAGAGCTCCCCTCAGCACCCAGGAGGAGCTGGTTCCTAAAACAGAAACAGGCTCCTAATAGAGATGGCACAGTGACCCTAGCAATAGAAAACATGAAGTTTCACATCTGATCTTACCAGCCTGTTACTGATGAATGCTTATGAATCCATCTTCATAATCTCATTCCATCCTGCATTTCTTGCTAAGATGGAAGCGAGAAAGCTTGGAGACGCTACTGACTCGTGTTTTGAAACTGTGGTCATGTTCCGTGTGTTTGTCTCTGCCCTGACAGAGACAGATGGACTGGGAGCCACCATATTTACCAGAGGAAGCGGTTTATAGAATACTGTCAGGGGAGAGCGAGTAGTTTCTGAAATGCAGCTTTCAAGTCACAATCATCAATCTCTACACTGCTTGTCTGAATCAGGCAAGCTGGAGCGCTAGTTTAGTTGTGATCTTTAAGAGAGGGAGTTAGGCTATGCTATTCTAGGAGCTTTGAGACACAAAGACAAAAAGGCCCTAGAGTAGCCTAACAACAACAAAAGGAAAAGTAAAACTAACATAAATTAGTACGTAGGTAGTATGTCACATTCTGTCAATTACACAGTAAAAATAGGACAAAGAAATTGGTGGCACTGTGTTATTGAAAGGCCTTTAAAGATTGTAAGAAAAAGTGATTTGAATACCATTTTATGTTAAACTCTTACGCACATTTGCTGCACTTTTGAGTGAAATATCATTTAGAAATATCATAGAAATACGTTGAAGGCATAGAAATGGATACCTATTAGCTTCTTTGTTGTTGTACAAAGCAAAAAGTTAGGCTTGTCATAGGCTGTTGCTTAATAATGGCTGTAGTTGAATTGAGAAAATCAAACTTCAGTTTAATCTTTACACTAGAAAATAGAAAACATTTCTCAATTCACAATATATGGAAAATAACAATTATAAAACAACTACTAAATTTGCCCCATTCCCTTTTTGACTTAATTGCAGTCATGAAACAGCTTGAGCATCAATTCATATCTTGTCCATATTCTAGACAGTGCTTGGGAAATCTTGAACTGGTGTACATTTTGACACATTACAACCACAAACTTGACTTGGACTTTTACATTAGACCATCACAGACCAGCAAATAATTATTAATTGCAGAAAATAGGCCTGCATAACAACAGTTAATAAATGAACAAATAGTTCTTTGTCATGACCACACCGTCTGGTGTGGCACGCAATTAAATTACTATACATACATTACTATGTAATTAATACACAAATGCATTATATATATATATATATATATATATATATATATATATATATATATATATATATATATATATATATATATATATATATATATATATATATATATATATAATGTTGCTTGGAACATATAGATAGATAGATAGATAGATAGATAGATAGATAGATAGATAGATAGATAGATAGATAGATAGATAGATAGATAGATAGATAGATATGTAGTGGTGTGTGTGAAATTTCTAAGGCTTTGGCCAAAGTAAGCGAGTATTGTGCTTCTTATTCCTAAGACCTACTTTGATATATCATTTAATCTTTTCCTTGTAAATTTGTGATCCGTTTTTCCACCTGAAGGCCACCATAAATAACTCCAGCTGAACAAAAGCACATCATGATTTCAAAACAAAACTCTTGTGTTCCTTGCGCACGAAACTGCATCAAGGTGTTTCAAGTCATTTTCCTCCGACTCTGAGCTCTCTGACAGCATTTTGCCGCTGAAATACTTTATTCTCTTATTTTTGTGTGTGTGACTTGTCACAATATTCACTCTGTAGAATACCCTTAACGTCAGCACTCATACGTTTCTGTCATCCACAGCTGTTAACAAGATTCAAGAATAACAACAGCCTTAAGGTGTTTACGGTGTAGTGTCTTCAATTATCAGGAGAGCTACCTGCCAGGTTGTGTCTAATTCCTTGCAAGGCGAGAGTGTACACTAACAAGTGTGTTTATTCCTGTCAGCTGTTTTTTCTGCCCAGAGGAAAGCACATACTTAGGCTCACCTGTTCTCCATTAATAGGCTTTATTTATTTGACATTAATTTAACTTAGACTGCCTTGTTCCCCACTTATCCATTATTACACTTTCAGTCATTCAGTTTTTTGTTTTCCTTTAAGTGGAGACTTTGAGGTTTTGTGAACTTAATGGAATCAGTTTGCCATATTTATATATTTTTCAGTGGGACACATACCTGTAATCTGTGCTAGAAACAAGAATTATGAAAAATCCACATTAGCCTGGAAAAAAAAAAAAAAGACACACATGCAAGCTTTATAAAGAAAACAAAAAATAAATAACACCAAGATGCTCAATTATACTCTAATTCTAAAACCAAAGCATTCATTTGGAAGCAAAAACTCAAATGAATGAGAAAGGTATTGACAAATTATTTGGATTACTACAGGTGTATTACTGTCCTCCAAGTACACTCGATTTATTTATTTTTGATTCTGCTCTACCTGGACTCACCCAATACACACCGCTTCCTTACTTTCACTGAGTGATGTAAGATTTTGTAGAATTTTAATCACATCTGACACACAGTGCTGATGCAAGGACAGCACTTCATGAGTGCTGTCTTCTTGCAGTTTTCCTTAGGCAACAGTCTGTTTTTGTGTGTGTGTGTGTGTGTGTGTCAATTGCTGTTTGGTAATTAACTGGCATCTAAGACTCTTGCTTGAGCTGATGTGGGAAGAGAGGTAGCAGGCTGTGTTGATTCAGATTAGACATTGCTGTGTACTCATTTTAGTAGTCAGGAAAAGTTTGCATTCGAAACTTGCTAAGACCATGTCTTATCGAAAAGTAGGGGATTAGTGTGAAAACTGCTTAATGACCATCATAAAGCCATTCAGGGCATGAGTCTTTGCATTCAGCTAATTCTGTTACTCCTACAGTCCTACGGAAGACTTCTCAGCATTTTTGCCAAGTGATACCAGCTGAAGTATGCTTTAAAGACATAGCTTGCAGTACATTGCACAAAATATATATTTTTGGTGAAGTACTAAATCACTTTAGTTCTTCAATTTCTATGGAGAAATTGAAAATAAGTTTTCATTTCTCTGCAGTGAATCACTTTTTGCAGGTGACACGTTACAGTGTTCCATTTTTTTTTTTTTTGTAAAGTACTTGTGTTTTTTGCTGTTTTGACTGCTCCATGAATATGTAAACAATAGATGTGAAAGAAGTACAGTGGGTGAATAAAAACTAAGAAAAAAAAAGAAAACTACTGGACTGTGAGGAGAAAAGAGAAAATAGAAAAAGAAGACTGTAATAGTCCATCTTAAATTCTTTCTCTAGGCACTAGTTCAGCCCTTAAAACTAATCTCTATTATATATATTTTTTTCCATTCCATAAAATAATCCCTTTATGGTTTAGAAAAGCTTAGAATTATCTCCGCACCTTTGATGCATTTTGCTAAGGACTGTATTATCTAAAATAGTCTCATGTTTCCCCTCTGCTGGATGTATCTTGTCTTTTTTTACAAGCCGTCTGTGAATAAAACCGGTCTGTTGCTCTGAGGGAGGGAGAAAATAACCCTTATGACATTTCCCAATTTGCAAATCCTGGCACTATCTCCTCAACCATTCTTCTGGAGTTTTGAGGCTTTGACAAGGCTTCTATGACTGTGTGCAAAAACTGCTGATCTGTTCATATTCAGACTATTTTTGGGTTGGTTTCACAATAACTATTTGACTCATGGGCTTAAAGTTAGATTCTCCAGTCTACAGTTGAAACCAGATGTTTGCATATAATGCATAAGAAGATCCATTTTGTCATTAACATTAAATCAGACTTATTTTGCCCTACTTTAGGTCAGCTCAGTTTGTTAAAATCATAAACTGAACTGTGAAAATGAAAGCAAAGGCAAAATTGGGAAACATTTGTGTTGAATATAATCAACAAAATAAGACACAGCTTTGGTAGCAAACTGCCTTCTGATATATATTTTTTTCTCTTGCTCTTGCACAGAATAAAGTGAAGCGACCTTATCCCTATCCTTATCAAAATTCTTACTAAATAGCCAATTAAATTCAAATATCCAGTTCCTCTAAGTTCAAGCTCTGACAAATATCAATTCAGCCAATAGATACAAGGTATTTATTAGATCGTTCCCCAGAAAACTGAGAGAAGACCTGGAACCAAAGAGTGCATGCATAACCTTGGTTTCATCTTCTTTACTGTCTCTAATCCTACTTTATCCTTTACATGGATTTTGGGGAAAGCTGGTAATTATCCCAACAATAACTGACCAAGAGATGAGGTACACGCTGGACAATTTATAGATCTTCATGCTGATTCTGTTTATTGGTAGTAAGGAAAAAAAAAACTTTCCACCTTTTTATACAGATAGGTAAGAGAGTGTGCTTCAAGATTAATGTAACTTTTATGACTGTTGCAAGCTGCCCGCTGTATGAAGAATTCATCCCCTTGGACGGGCAGATCAGAGGGATGTACCACCTTGTTATATAAGAAACAAAGCATCAAACTAGCTGTGTTGCTTTACCAAACAGTTTGTGTAAAGGTCAGTTTCCTGATTCAATTTGTGCCTAATACAGAATTGGATGGATGGACACAAACTGCTTTTAGATTACACCCTCAAGACATTTGGCTAGTAACATAGTTTAAATAGAATATGTGTATTTATGAAGAACAAGGACCAATAGATGCCATTCATCTTTGTCCAAATCAAACATACAATTTGTTGGCCTTCCTTTCTAATTATCTAATTCAACAATCTAGTTCACTCACCATATCTTTAAGATTAAATGTTTTCCAAATTTAAAAATGCAACAGTCCTTCCAATGTTCTTATTATTTTTTTTTCTTTTCAAGGCTGAAAAAAGCTCAAACTTACACAGCAATTTGAGCAGTACTTTTAACGTGACTCCTTTCATTTCACAATATGTTGTATGCCTTTTATATACGACACAAATTGGGCATTAATTGATTACCTACATAAAACCAACAGTGAGGCTGTTTCAGTAGGAAAGTCTAACTCCATCTTGTCTCAAGCTAGATCAGGGGTCAGCACCCGTTAGAACTGTTTCTGTCTTGTCTTGCTAAATGCAATTTGTTCTGAGTCACAAAGTTACACCATCCTTTGAAAAAGTTTATTCATACAATAGAAAAGTCACTCGTTCTATAAAGATGAAAAATCGGGTCGAACGATGAAGACAGCAATTAGAACATGGTCGTCAATGGGGCCTTGCAGACCACCAGCACTTCCCAGTGACTGTTCCATGTTTACCCAGTTTACCCATTTAGAGCATTTTGACCTACCTTAAGAATTGTATGGTACTGTGCACTTTAAATGTGTTTAGAGCAAAAGATTAGCGATAAGTAGCTTAGTTGTTTTTGAGCAGGATCTGTATGATGGGGTTAGGGTTAGGGCCGGTAGCAATAGCAAGAGCAAGGCAGTTTTCAGTCTAAATCCGTGTACATCTGCGCCCTTCTGTGCAGTGTTCATTTAGATTTCATCCTCAAACAAATATTGGCTTGTAAATATAAAAATGCAGGTTTTAGATGATGGTTTAATTATTAACCAAGTCAATCCGGCACTGTGTTAAAAACTAACCAAGTCAACCCAAGTCTATGCTGACCTCATCACTAGTCATGCCACCCTTTGCAAAAGTGATTGCAATCAAATCTTTGCAAAAACGGTCAATAAGTTTTTCCATCAATTTAGAGGAATTATGGCCCATTCATTTTTGTAGAATTGGTTTAAACCGTTAATGACCTATTCAATGCACATTTCACACGGTCTATAGAAAGATTTTGACAAAGTCACTCCAAAATCTTCAAATTATTGAGCTTGAGCAATTCAGATGCATTTGCTGGCATGCTTTGGATCGTTGTCCAGCAGCATAACTCAAGTGCATCTTATCTTTTGGCCAGGAACTGATGGTTAGAAATTCTCGTTCAAGATTTGATGACATTAAAGTGTCACCTCAAAACTTTGTGAAACATTTCAATGAGAAATTAGATACTTTTTATTGATTACTCAATCATATCAACACTCAGTCAGATTATTGAGCTCCCCTTCACCAGTAAAAGAAGTGATTCAATGAACATATTACACAAAAAGTCATCTGCCAAGATAAGAAGCTCTTTAAGCATCAATGCAACAGTGCAAGAAAATGACACCACCTAGTGCTCTGATGTGTGTCTACTTAAATGTGTTTCTGTCAGTTTATTGTCTGCAATCTTAAACACAAGACAATACAACTAAATCCGTTTTAATGACCCATTAAAACACACTTTGCAACATGTGTAAAGTTAAAGCATTTCCAAGGAAATGCCTAAAATCATACATTGAAGAGCAGTTTACTTGTTCCAAAATTTCAGACTAATCGGCGTAGTTTGATAGCACTTATGGGATGGTCATAACTTGCCTTTACATGGGGTACTGCGGTGCAGTATGAATAATAAAGTAATAGACAGATGGAATTGTATTGACATAAATTTATGCAATAGTTTTGGGGCCATTGGAAAAACTAAATCTGACTTTAATTGCATAAAGTCAGTCTCAATATTCTGACCATAATTCTAGATGCCATCATCTCCAATAATGACAGATGTGTGAGTTATGGAGAAGAAGAACTAACCTTTTTGGAGAAACATGTCAGATTGAAGAGACTATTTTTAACTTGACAAATTAAACAAAAACATAAAGTAAAAGCATGTTAATTATTCAACAGAAGAAAACGTTGTGGTCAGAGAATGGATTTTGCTCTTACTGACCTTGCCGCCACAATAATAGTAGGTGATTTTTTTATTTTATTTTATTTTTTAAATAAATGTCTTAAATGTATAATACCTTATGTACTAAACGCCAGTAGATTCTACAAAAGGAAACTGTACAAACAAGCCTTTCACTTCTTATTAAATATAACATTTTAATGAGAAATAGATTATTATATGAAACATTCATTTAAAATTAGCTGATATAATAATCCCAACAAAAAGGCAAAATAATTACATAGGCAAGTTATTAGGTGTAAAAATGCTCAGACATAATCATGGATACATGTACAATAAGCAACACTGTGGTAGCAAAATGCCATACAAGTAAATGTGCTTGTCTTATGGACCTTGCAAGTGGCTTAAACTAAATTGCAGTATACAGTTTGTTTATCATACAAAACAGTCATAGATGGTCATGAGTCTAATCAGGTATATAAGACATGGCTGCCCTGTATTTTGTGCTAATGTACTTGGAGGGCATTTTTTTGAAATAATCCTTGTATTTCCTTTTAGTATTGATAATTCATCATAGTGTTACTGTAACACAGCGTCGTTACTGTGATAGAGATCCTATTTACACATACATTGTACAACAGGGGACAAAAATATGAACCATCCCTTTGAGATATCTGTTGGCTTGGTCTTGTAATCAATCCCCCGCCACCTCATGCACAAGCCTCCTCTTAAGGTTTAGTCTTCTGGAGAAGTTGAAACCAATATATTTGACCTACATTTATGGTCCTAATAATGAAACTAAATTATGCTCATTCTTTTTTTTTTTTTTGTTAAATGTACGTTTTTCAACTCTAACCATATTAAAGGGATCGATAACAGGCACTTAATAATAACAAAAAAATAAATAAATAATAATTTTGTAACAGTTTATTTGGATAGTCCAATACTGAATACTTAATAAATGCGGGATGCATTTTTGTGGCCAATTAGTCTGCTTGTTTTACTTTTTACTGTGTCTCAGTGTTGATACTTCTGTGTAAATGGATCATCTTTACCTTTTCATTGCTTTATACAGTGAGTGCAATTTCACAATTTAGCTTTTTTTTTATGTCAGAATTAGTAGGTTTTAAAGCCAGGGGCGCGGAGGAAGTGAAATGCAATGTTCGACCATGATTGCCGCACTGGTTACAGCATTTTGCAGAGATGTTGAGCCTTTGAACATACATCTACAGTAAAACTACAATGGAGACAATAGCTTAACATGCATAAGCACCAAGTAATACCACAACACATGTACTTTCAATGTATGGCATTGTAGCAGCATTGTTATGGTTGTTTCTTTACATAACCAAGTAACCAACAATCAGTGGTGATTATACTAAGCTATTTACGCTCCAGGGAGTTTATTCAAGAGATGCCGCAAACCTTCTTTTTGTGTGTGTGTGTGTGTATGTGTAAAGTCACTAATGCGCTCAAGAAAGCAGGTGTAACATGAAAATATATCAACTGAGACACAGCGTTTCTTTTCCACTGGCTTGCAAAAAAATGAGAAAGACTGGCAGTGTCCAAAAAGGAGCCAATAATAAGCTAAACATTTTTAGAACTAAGAAGTATTGTCTTAAACTTTAGCTAATAGCTTTCTGAATGAGATAATCCAGGTTACTGATTGCTAATATGAAGGAACAAATCCTTACTCTCATCTTTTCAAGAAAATTAATTATGTTGAGATTTGTTGCCTAACAATTACCAAGCAATTCTTGATCTAAAGTAGTAAAAGGGCTTAAAGACAGACAGACAGCAGGGAAAACAAAAACCAAAGACTATTGAATAAATAACGAAAAAAAAAGTGAAATTATGATGACACCAAACCACAAATGACTGCATTACATTAATTCTGGAAGCTCGTCCAGATAGATCAAGAAAAAGCTGGCTTTGTGTTGCTGAATGCATTGAAATCGACTGAAATTGGAGCTCCCAAAACCAATTTTATTAAATGCTTTTGTGATTCCAATTTCATTGTTGCTTGCGTCAAGTCCTTCACAACACAGGATGATTTGCACATCTATGTCTTGAAATGTTTCCTCCAAATTTGTCTCACAACAATAACAGCAGTTATTGGTAAAGAACACAAGAAAATACAGCACAAAAAGTACACAACATGATATTAACAGACATTAAATTAACGACACAACAAAAAAATATATAGGGTTTACCAAAAAAAAAAAAGAAATGATTTCTTTTCTTAAAATATGAGTAGTTTTTTTTTTTTTTTTTAAAGCTGACACATTTTACTCCATAAGCTAATTTGTGTTTCAGGGGACAGCAATATATAATATATTTTTTTATGTGACACTTTGTAAAAGAAAATATTGGATTTGCACAACAAACCATGTTTGTTTTTGCAGTGAACATTTAGTGAATGAGTCCACTTGCAGATATCAATCACATCGTTGTGTTTCAGTATTGGATTACCAAAATAAAATGTGACAATCAAATACATAGGTAGTGTTTTATGTTTAAGACTGAGTGTGTTGAACACAGTTGCAGTTCTTTTTATACCTCCAGCAACATGCAGAAAATGTCAAACGTCTTAGCTCAAAACAAAAAAAAAGAGAGAAATTTTTTACATGTGGTCATAAAAAGCTTACAGAGTAACACTTTCAAAAGGTATTATAAGCTTTAATATAAGATTTTCTTCTTTTTTTCCTGCAGCACAAAATACAAGTTCAATGGCTTTAACGACACAATTTCACTCAACATGTTATGTCTCCACTCGTCATTTTCATTTTTGCTGTGCTCTTGTCTGAAATCTTCTGAGAGAGTTGAACAAAGACA
Source organism: Poecilia mexicana (assembly GCF_051168715.1). NCBI lineage: Eukaryota > Metazoa > Chordata > Actinopteri > Cyprinodontiformes > Poeciliidae > Poecilia > Poecilia mexicana. The sequence goes on along the minus strand of NW_028263381.1, from coordinate 11,459,992 downwards.
TATAAATGGAACAGGTACAGGGTGAACTTCATGACTTACTGTATGTCTACCTCAGGGAAGTGTATGGCTTTAGGTTGTCTTGCAAATGTGGCTGAATGATGAATGTTTACATTTTGCTCTCAGTGCTGAAAAGCTCCACAGATCAGCAGTCACAACATGTACATTTTGCAAAGCTGTACAAAATAGCATTGATTGTTATAATCTTCAGACCACAATATTGCATTCACGCACCAGGAGGTATACTGCCTTGTGAAAAAATAAAAATAAAAAAAAATAAAAAATAAAACCCAACAAAAAAACACAGCTGGAATTTCATACACGGTGGGGGAGAAAAGCGCTCAAAATGCAAGATTCAGCAGAGACTTGGGTCAGTCTCAAGTGACACATTCAATTAAACAGCGTTAAGCATTAAGCCCCCCCCCCAACAAAATAAAATAAAAGAGGTTTACAGACACACTCGCACACATTCACCCCCACATATGTATATATAAACAGCTGGCTTTTGTTTTCAACATGACTATCCATTACTGCCCTGCTGTGTGCCTCGTGTATCAGAACAATGACAGTGTTAAATACCTTTCTAAAAGCAATGCAGATTCACTGTGGGTTCTGAAACGTAAGAAATGTGATGACTACTTACTCGCTAGAGCTTTAAATTCCTTACAATGTATAAACATTTTAATACTAAACTGTCTGTTATGTTTGAAATACTTTGCCCAGTAGGTGAAATAAACTGAAATCTGGTCTGCCATTGTGTTTTCTGTACCTTTAAAAATGTCATCTTTTTTTTTCCTCAAGAAAGAATGGCAGTATCAGATGCAACCTTTGATCCCTTATGTTATAATCAAGGCCTCCTTTTCATCCAGTACATATATATACTTGTTTTTTTTTTCTCCACTTTCTCTTTTTAAGGTTCTTTAAGGGAATTACAGACATGCTGGGACAAATATGATACAGTCCATACAGTGTTTCCATTGATCTTTTTTCATTTTTTTTTTATCTGCCAGAAAAGCTTTTCATCACTGCCTCTTTCACTTTTTTTAAGAATTATACTTACAAAGTTAATATTACATCAAAAGGCAGAAAAGGTCAAAAAAGAAAAGAGAAAAAAATAAGACTAACATCTCCTTGTAGTTAATTAGTTGGGTGTTTCTCTGTTGCTTACCGTCCTTAACATTAATGTTTTTACTCAACAAAGTTTTGCAGTCAGGTGGTCTGATTGTTTGAGTATTTCTGTGCTGTACATGTCCAAGGCATGGTTCACTCGAATCATCTCGCTGTTGTTGAGCTTCAGCCTATGCTTCAGCATACAAGAGAAAAGGTCCAGCTGTGGTTTGCCGGGTGCAGAAGGGGGGGCTAGGCGGTTAATCCGATCCCTAATGTCCAGCAGCAGTAGCATCACAGATGAGGACGAGTAGAACTGAGTTCCTTGTGTATATGACTGGTTAACCTGCTGCACGGCGCTACGCAGCAGGTCGGCGTTAAACCGCAGGCTGTAACCAAACACCTGGATATCGGAGATCTTTATGTAGATCTGCCGCTTGTTGGGGTCCGCGAGATCCACCGGACCCTGTCCCGTGTCGTTACGGAGGCCAGTCGGAACCTTAGCACGGCTGCGCAGGTAAATGTGCACAGTCTCAAAGAAGGTCTTCCACCTGTTACCGAGCAGGAGGGTCCAGTTGAAGCACTGCGAGTTCTGCAGTCGCACCTTTTCCCACCGTGGGTAACCGTGTTCACCAAAGGGCATGCTCCAGCCTTCTGAGTGGCTGCCACTGAATGGGTTAACATAAACAAAGAACATGGGATCAATGCTGCTGTTTCGCATCTGACAGATCTTCATTGACAAACCGATGATCATGTGGAGGTAGTCCATCCGATTTTTGTTACTTTTCAGAGTCAGGGACATACGCTTGCGCCATCGCGGGTCGAAGAATGTCTCCAGCCGGATCTCATTGCTGATGAAAGTGGTGTGTATGTACAACCGTGAATCCATTTTCTGCAGCAAGTATTTCAGCTCCAGGTCCTGAAAGTCCAGATCGGTTTCAAAACTGATGAACTGCTCGCTGCGTTCTGAGTCCACATTCTGCGGCTCGCAGCGGCCGCGGTACAGCTTGTAGCCTTTGTTGCAGGAGCCACATTGTGAGATGTTGGCCAGGCTGCACATGGCACAGCTGTTGTTGCCGCCTATGACACACGGGATGGGTCGCTGACACAAAGTTGCACCTGTGTGGCACACACATGCCTTTTGGCTCTCCAGGAAGGTCCCCCAGAACCCGTTCTCATTGCAGTACAGGAAGGACTGAACCCTGTTGAGCCACTGCATCACAGATCTGGAGTGAGAGAAGGAAAAGAAAAAGAACAAAACCATGAGCAGCGAGTAGAATTTTGATTAGGTCAGATATGCGTGTCTTTTTTTTGGTTGTTTTGTTTTTATGCAACGGCTGCTCTCTATATAAAACACTCAGCATAAAGTTTGGAAGAAAAAAATATGATGTCCCTCAAGGGAAAAGAATTGCATTATGATAGGAAGCATTAATTGCTATTCTTATCTAGTGTATTCTTTCCCTCAAGGCATCTAGCCTTGTCATCTTGACAGTGCTGTAGCTTCTTTTCTGACTAGAGGAGGTGACTTCTGATTTCTCAGAGAAGCTGGCAAGTGAAGGTTAGTTTATATATTATTGAAGTTTTGTATAATAACTCTGACATTTGACACTGCATTCTGAACAGGGCAAGTAAAAGCAAAGTCTAAAATATAGCTTCATTTAAAAGTACACAGAACCACATATTGCTTTTTGGCGTTTTTTGATCAAACTGAAAGGCAAATGAAAATCCTTCCTCTGGTTCTTATTTTCTTACTGCAGACTGAGAATTGGACAAGTGTTAGGTATTATGTTTTCTTCAAGGCAATCAGAAAAACCTTTATAGATGTTAATTAGAGAAAATGCATTATTTTTTCAAAAGTGTTCAAAATGTGCTTTAATTTCTTGAACATCTCTTGTCAAGTGAAATACACTGACAACAATGGTTGTTTTTATCAAAAAGAAAAGAACTTAATGAAATGCGAAGACAAATTAATTATTGATCTCCAGCAATGTCAACATATTCAACATGTTCTTGATGTTGGCATGATCTATTTAGATTTATTTCTTTTAGAGTTCAAACACTGGAAAAAATAATGACTTCCAGTTAGGATTGTGTGTTTGTTTTTTTTTAAACTTAAAAAAGCTTTGGGATAATTCTTCATTAGTTTCTTGGTGTCTGGGCCGTACCACTGGCGAGCTGTTAGCTCACCTTTGTTTACCGTCATTTCCTTCACATAGGATCAGAGATACAATTCAATCTTTAATCAGTTCTGTCCTTTTGCTTGTGTTTCTCTATATGAGTATCTATTTTTCTAAAGGCATTAACACTTTTGGCAAACCTTGTCTTACATCTTTTTCTTCTGTCAATAAAATGTCAACTTATAAATGTTCTGTTCTTTGCCAAGTTCTACAATTGATTAAGCCTACATCCAAGTGTATAAATCACACACCACGGACTATTATGTCAACAATATTTATACTCACTCTCAGCTCAAATGTACGTATTATTTAAGATACATTAAAGCATGAAAATGTAGCAGGGTGTATAGCAGCCAATAATGTAATAGTGGCTGATAATGTGATACATGCCAGGAGAATAATTCTTTTATAGTAACAAAGCTAATTAAACAACAATGCATCAGAGATATTATTATGTGGCAATAAGAAAGTCACATTTTATCCATCATGTTATATGGTAATACATTGTTCACTAGTAAATACACTACTGGTATAGAAATAAAAATATTAAACCATCACCAATAATGACACACCTCAGAAACAGGACTGCATAACTTGGAAATAGAAGATTTTTAGCTTTTTTAAATTTTTTATTTATTTTTTTTTTAAATCAAATATGGCTATCTTAATCTTCCTGTTAATTCATCAAGGGTGAGTGCTGACATGAGAAGTTATTCAACAGAATCTTTATTTTAAATATTGGGGCTTTGGGAGATATGCTAGTCAGTAATTTCATCTATGGAAAATATAGTTAATACATTATTTTTATGCCACACCATTATTATAATAACCCAGCCAATGGTTATTATATAATCTTTAGGCTTTACTTTATGACATTAATGGTATGTTATTATTTTATTACCTTTATTACATATAGATGTGCAAAATGATTGTTAATGGCCAGTGTTTAAGCAAGCAAATAATAATAATAATAAATAATAATAATAATAATAATAAACTAATGGTTTGAGCAAAAATTGTTAGACTGACAGGACAGAAATCTTGTTTGACACAAACCTTTCTGTGTCCATTTTTGTAGTGGATGTTTTGATTGATGCTAAGTTGTTATAAAGAGTGAAAAGTGATCTGATGAAAAAGAAATGCAATCAAAAAAAAAAAATCTTTGCTATTCCTTTTGGCCCTACGACAAACCGAAATACTATAATTATATCTATGAGCTCAGGAAGAGTGTTAATGAGGACACGGCAGCTGTTATCAATCTGTCATTCTGATTGGATTAGAACAGAACGTTTGCTTTAAAAGGGAATGGTGCTTGACATCCTCCCTCTCGTCTTAATCATGGCTGACTTTCAGAAAACACATGGTAACAGCATTGGCTTGCTTTAATAGAGACTTCACGAGTCAAATTATTCAATTATTGAATCACCAAGAACTTCAAGGAGAAAGTTTAGAGCTGCAGTATGTGAGTTTTATAAACACATCTTTAAATATCTGTTAAAACTATCACTATTTACTGACAGCATGATATGAGACAGATGATCTGTGAAAAAAAAAAATAATCAAGTTCCTCTGCCTCCTCCATGTGATCCTACAGCCATCTGCAAAAATACACCGCTCGGTCAGAAACAACCAATCAGAGCCAGCAGGAAGGTCTTAGCACTATCGTCTTGCAGTCTCAAAGCTATTGGTTTGATTCCTCCTGCCACATGACGATGTGCCCCTTGGCAGATAGGAAGGAAACTTGGGGTTGCCTATTGATCTCCAAATGAGTGTATGAATCCATGCACATTTGACAGATCGATTGGTTGAATGTGGCTCTATGAGTGACTAGCATTTCTAGACATAAAAATGCTCTTTCCTATGATTGGAATTTCTAGAAATGCTTTTCCTTGATTAGAAAAGCATTTTCAGTGAGTTCTGTGACATACCAAAAATAAAGCATCCAGAGATCATCCATTTGTTAGGTACCTTTCATCCAAAAGAATGGCTCTTTTCTAATTCTTCCCCAAAACACTGTCATGAATAAGTGGGCATGAAAACAAAAATGATAAATGGCTCTATAGTGATAATAAGAGAAGGTATCTTACATTCATTTAATAAAAAAAAAAAAAAACAATTTATCTAAGATATGTTTACTGAAAACCTACCTACAAAGGACTTATGATATGTGCCATGTTAAGTAGAATTTATAACTCTTTTGTTGTATGGAGGCTGAGGTATTAAAAGGGGTTTGACCCTGGACATGAATAATTAAACCGAGCATATAAACTGGATGCAAATGACTTGGCTCGGAATGATGCAACTCCATATATGTCACTATTAATCATTTACATGAAGATTCCTACGTTCGTTGTACCTGAAGCAAGCTACTAATAAAGAAAATGCACTAGTAAATCTATTTAGGGGTTCCACTGTGAGTGATCACAACAAGAATTTATGATGGTTGTAATGAATGGAAACACAGACCAGAGCAATGGTAAACTTTCTATGTGTAGTTTTTATTATAGCTACCTAATAATACTCTACCTTCCTTACATCAAGTGAAATATTTACTTACTGGCTGTAATTTTCTAAAAGTGGGATAGCAAATAGTCAAAATTCTAAGCTGTAATTTTGGATTAGTTTGCTCTGTATCATTGTGCCTAAATAAGTACAACAACAAAGTTCCTCTTTTATTATCATGAATCCATTTTGTAATTAAACTAAGAGCTGCGAGGGACCCGAGTGATCTTTTGGCCCATTAGTAAGAATACATGTCTGTGCAAGAAAATTAAATAAAACCTGCTTCTTTGAAGTTTCATTAAGATCAACTACATATTACAGTACTTCTATTTTTAACTAAGGTATGAATATGCTTTTTATTTGCTCAATATGCAATGCCCCAAGCACTGAAACACTATTAAGTATGTTCCCTAGGCAACACGGCATAACAGCAGCTTTTACTTTTCCGTTTCCTCATCTAATTTTCTTCTGCAGAACATTGCAGCACTTACACAAATGCAACCCAAGACCGTCTAAAAAGCATTGGGTTCTTATGTCTTTGTGTATGACATACTTATATTTGCCACCAAGACAATGACATTGACGTTCTCTTCTTATCTCAGTAGCATCAAGCCATTAGCACTTTGGTGGGTTTAAGTGTGTTGTCATGTGCATTTTTAAAATTTCAATATGTACAGTAGAAGTGCTGTAGACGTTAATGGGAATGAAAGTGAGGTCAAATGTATAACTGTCAATTTTACATGCATGGTTCCCATGAGGACGTCCACGATTCCTAGCGTATTTATTAGACAGGTATTGTTCCAGAGACTGTCTTGTAGGTGATGTAATCAAAGGCCTCTCTGAAGTGTCTTTATTTAAAGGTTGGAAAGTCTTACAGTAGGAATGCAGGATATCTCAAATCCTCAATTAACATAACATCACAGTACATATTCAAGTAAAGTTTTAAATTGTAGTATGTCAAGGATTTCATTGCTGTCCTTTTTAAGGGTCAGATGTAAAAATGGGAAGATTTCAAATTACTTCTTTGCTGACGTATGTAGCTAATGTGTATCAGGTCAGCTGTCTTACTAAAGATTATTTATTATTTATTTTGATCATGTTCTTCAATGTTAGAGGTTCATATTCATTTTCTTGACATTTGTGTGTTCCCACAAACTTCTAACAATAGTTTGCTGACACTTTTGGTATGTCTCCTGGCAGATCTGTTGTAACAGAGGCAGGTTTGTAGGTCTTCATATGCACACTCATCTCTGCCCACAGATTTTGAATGAGACTGAGATTTGGGCTTTATAATGGTAATAGCTAAGAAAACTTTCCACTTGTTGATATCTCATGATCCTGCCGCCTTCTGTGCTTCACAGATGGATGGTGTTCCAAGGTTTGTAAGTTTTTCCCTTTTTCCTTCAAATGTAATGATTGCCTTTATGGACAAAAACTTCAGGCCACAAAACATGTTTAAAGAAACTACTTTTTCTTTTTTTTTTTTTCTTTTTTTTTTGCATTTGTCAACTGTAATTCTGTCTCTATTATGTTCAATGATGGAGAAAATACTTATTTCCTTTTGAGTGTCTGTCATGGCTACTCATAATTAGCTCCAAAAAAAAAAAAAAAGAATGTCAGAGTAGTTTCTGAGGAGGAGGTTCTCGACACACTAAAAATAAATAGCACTCGCAGAGAGGTTTCTGGTTCAACTTATAAAAGTAACAGAAATATTCTCCAGGTTGACTTCATACAAAACTCAAATATAAACGTCATTTTGTGATACAAAAATTGTTGCAGTCGTCACTCACTGCAAAACAATCAGACCAAGCACAGCAGCTGTCTTTTCTTCTTAATCACAGCAGGAGGTTGACCTGACTGGGAAGAGGCCCTAAGCAAAAAATAAATAAATACATAATAGCTCATCTACCATCTGTAATCATTAGCATCATTTTGGATCAATAATAACATCATTTAGCAAATAAGTAAGTTGGTAAATACTTAATAGGCTCCAACAGTGGCCTTCAGGTTTTTCTGTGTGTCTGGAAGGACCATTTCTGGTTTTAAGTGTTTTGCAACTTCATAGTGATTTTCTTTGGGATTGGTGTGCATTTAGTTCTATCCATCTTCTCTTCAACTCTGATCGTCTTGCACAAAAACATTCCTAAAGAATCCTATGGACATCCTAAAGATTTATTTCAACAATAATCCGTGCCACTCTCCTATTGTATAGGGATAATATTTGTCTTGTTAACAGGCTCCCTCACCTGAGCTTTGGAGCTTAGCTCCTCCTCCAGAGATACTTTGTCATTATCCTATCACGTCACATTTATTTGTTGCTCTGCCACATAAAGATAGACTAAAAATTATGGTTGTAACATGAAAATATAAAACAAAAGTCTAAAGGGTAAACATACCTTTACAAGACACTATGTGGGCTGATATGTACTGAATAAGCTTTGCTTACAACTACCTGTTACAGGCCGCAGAGGTAAGGCATGAGACTTGGAGCCTTTATTGGTAATAGAAGAGCACTTTATTTCAGTAAGAGAGAAAGGTAAAGATGAGAGCTGATTTTTAAAGATTTATGGCATGACTGACTGCCAAGCTAAACTCACATAGCAGGTGAAAAAGCTTTTATACAGCTTTCTAGCATTGCATCTTTGAAACAGTCATAAAGGATCAAATACCTCTGTTCCAAAATGAACAATGAAAAATGAACATGGGGAGTTTGAGTTTGAGGGGAAATTGCATTGTGCACAACAACCGCAACTCCCCTGCAGAACATATATGAGACCTAAAATATACATGATGAAATCAAATAAATCCACCATCTGATGCAAAGCTGTTTCACACAGGCAAACAAATAAACAAGCTGCTCTTATTTCCTGTGCCATCAGGCACTCTCGATGTTTACTCCACGGAAGAGGAAGCACATACTGCAGTTCTTTGATAACACTTCAGAACAGACCCCATGCCAACTCTCACACAAATGTGGGTGTGATCTTTTCTGTCAGGGACAGAAGACAATGGCTGATTTTCAGGCCACTTAAATCAATATTTTACATATTCTTTCCCCATTTTTATGGTGACATAACTAATGCTGGACAGTTTTTTTTTGCTAGCATTTCATCTGGCACTCCCCATTTTGTGTTTTTCCTTTTTTTTTTGAGTTGTGTTTTTTGATTTGTGAGAGCAGATTGGGGAAATTCCTGAAAGTTCCTGCAGCGCTGACACTGTGGCACATCAGCAGCAAGGCTCTTAAGCTGCAACTGCAGTACGTGGTGACAGATGTGTGCAATGACCTAACAAGAAAACTCCCACAGCTACATTTTCTTTTAAGACTGCTAAGTGAAATAACAAGAGTAAGCTACAGCGTTTTGTGCATGTGCAAGCCTCAGCACTAAATAGATTTGATATAAAGTAAAAGCACAGCACTGAAGAAAAATGTAATAGAAATTGCATATTTGATTACCGTCCTATATCGAGATACAAAAAATAAGTATCTCCAGCAATATTATTTTCTTTAAAAAAACAAAAAAATAAACAAACAACATAAACACCAAGTATTTGGTTTAGTAAATCCCCATGGATATTATTTTTGCTCACCTCTCTCTTGGCATTTGGTGGCTGGGATTGTGAAGACAGCGGATGCTGAGGCTGAATAGCTTGCGGGCGGTGCGCTGGATTTTGAGCCGCTGGATCTCCAGGGAACTCTGAAGGAGTCTGTAACGGGCCTGCAGGTCCCAGTCGCTGCCCCACAAAAGATGCACACTGCTGATGGGCAAAAAATGAGTGGACGGGAGTCTCTTCAGGAATGACTTGAACTCATCTAGAGAACAGTGGAGGGACAAGATGGGACAAAACAAAACGTAACACAGGATAAAGACTGAAATTAAACAGAAGTAATTTGCAGCCAGACGAAGACAAATTTACTGACACAAAACATTTAACTATGACTATTCCTCATTACACAGTCTCTTATAGAAAGGCCAGAGTCCTGAGTCCTCTCTTTTGCACTTTATTCTTTAGTATAACCCTAACATATTAAGCTTTAGGGACTGAGATGACATAGAATGAATTTATTGAACAGTTTTATTGTTGATTTAGCAGAATATTTTTAATATTTACACCTCAAATCTTTTTTATCTTAGTGGTAGAGTTCACCAGATTATTATTCAATATGTCCTAGTATTTCATGATGACATGTACTCCCCATGGAGGAGAAACAAGGCCACAGTATTATGAACGCTTCACCAAACTGAACAGTGGGATAAGCTGTTTTGTTTTCAGATGGTCATTCTTTGTTTCATATCAAACCCACTTCAAGTGGAAAGCTCAATTTTAGTCTCACCTAACCAAAGCACTCAATCCAAGCAGAATTCATAAAACTCCACATATCCGTTTGTGATGGTAGGGCAGACTATGCTTTTGTTTTTTGTTTTTTTGTAGCATATTGTATGGTATATAGACAGCATTCAGTTGCTGTCGTGAAGACTTGGTAAACTCAAGGGTATAAATGCAGTTTAAAAAATGAATTAAAGGAGAAATGTGACTCCGAGTTATTTTTCACTGTATAAAAGTAGTAAAAAAATACGATCCACATTTGAAGATCATTGTTTTCCTATTCTTTAAAAGTTGCCAATGATGTTTTCCTCTGCATCTTTGGTTTGAAAATGTAAGGCTGATTCTGTTGTTCAAGTGCAGAAAATAAGACTCTGGAAGTAGTAATCATCCTGTCCTCTCAGCTCCTGGGTACCTAGATTACTGCCCCCACATTTTCTTCAGCCAGTCTTAGTGATTGTCCAAGTGGCTATCATACAGCCTAGGATAAAATTGTCTTGTTTCCTCTTGAGACCACCGTTTTGTTTTGTTTTTGTTAATTTCTTAGCAACAATCGATTTAAGATGTTTCTTAAAATTTAACTAAAATTATTTTATGCCTGTTCGCATTGTGATATACTAAAGTTAAATGATTCAGCAAGGCTTTAATATGATCTAAAGGAATTTAATCTTGAGTAAATGGAAAGAAATAATTAAGATCCTAAATGTCGGCTCATCAAGATTGGGTTGAAGATGTTTGCTAAATACAATAAGAACTGTTCACATCCTGAAATGTTAAAATGAAATGTTTTTTTTCAAACGTAATATTTTCTAAATAAATTTAATCTTGAATACTAAAAGCACATGTTAAAATAGCAATATGCTAAATATTAGCTCAATAATGCTAGCAATATTTAATGAATCATTTAAAGAAGAGACAAAACACCAGAAACCTCAAACCATTACACTTTTACAGCTGAGGAGATGGAAAATTATAAACCTAAAACAGAACGTACGGAATGAATAAAAACGCAGTTTAGCACAAATGCAAACCACCAAAAGCTTTGGCACACTCAGAACATAGATCCACATTTTCAAGAAGTGCACCTGGAAAACATGCCGGCACTCTCCTAGACATGTCCTCAAGACATTTTAACAGTATTAACCAGAGTTAAGAGCTCTTTTTCAGTCACAGCTGGGAAATGTCAGGAATTCCTCCACCCTCCTCCCTGGCATGTCAGAACTCAGATTTCCCTTTTTCTTCAAAGGAGCCAGGATCCATCTCCTCCCCTGGTTTGAACTTGCCACAAACCTCCACCCAGCTTTCAGAGATGACATAAACCGTCTTTAATTCTTTCCTAAACAAATCTGAGCGACACCAGCACCTAGCATTCAGAACTCTGTCAACATGAAAAAAAGAAGCTACATTATCATATTGTGCCCCAGTGGCAGATATGCAAACCCTTTTATACAAGCTTCAAAGACTTCAAGTATCATTTTCCTTTACAGAGCAACCAAATAGTCCACATGGTGGTTCTTATCTGAACCCACCCAGCACACCTTGTCGAAAGATTAGAACTCATAATTTAACTTTTCCCTCATTTCATATCAATTTGTTTGCTCACATCAGTTGCAAATATTTGAACTGAAAGTTTTTATAACCAGCCAGATGCCACTTTATAGCGGCAGCCACCAGTTTGCTGGAAACTCTGGCAAAGGCGTAGATAAAGCCTTGAAAAAAGCTCACATTGGAGTAGAAAAATATCACCCTGAAAATTTTAGAGGATGCCAATTTTTGAGTATATTTATTTAGTAGGGGGAAAAAAAATCATATTCACAAATGTTTGTTTTTCAAAAAAATAGAAATCGTTTCAAACATCTTGGCACTTTCTACAATTCCCTTTGGTCAAAAGATTGTCAGTCTGTCTGTCTCTCTGTTGCATGCTTTGCAGTAGTTAACTAGTTTCATTGCTCTTCACATGAACATCTCACAAACCGAGATAGACTTTAGCTGTGATTACTGTGATAACCATTGCGCAACGTGTCATTGTGAGTGCAGTGTGTGTCTTTTTGTAATAACGGGGGAGACAATTCAACAAACACTAACAGCATGCAGCAATTTAGCATGCACTGTGAACTGGCACAGTATGCACAATGAACGTGTTGTCACTGGAGAAACTGGGCTACTCCCGTGAAGCAACGGTGGGGCGTCTGTCACATCTAATAATTCCCTTTTAAAATCATTGAGACATTTAAAGCCGAAACAGAAATGTGAATATTGTTGTCAAGGTTATTGATTGTTTTTTTTGTTTTTTTATTTTAGTTGCCAAAAGCCCAATATATACTTTCATATACCACAAAATAATATCACACCAGCTTCATCCCAAGCAGCTGCCAGAACATTAGTGAGCCTCAGACCACACAGCTAGCCAGAGCAGCAGCAGCAGCAGCTGTCCTCACAGCCAGGGAGTTTACACTGTCAAAGCTCTTGCCTTCTGATAGGATTACCAAGCAATGGATGTGTCATGTCCAGTGTGAGATCATCTTCTTTCTGAACCTAAAGAACATATCCCTAGAGAGGCAGTGTTGAAACAACTGACTATTGATTCCCAGAAATGTAATAAATGTCACTACAATGCAAATTAATTTCTACAACTCTACATCTTTTCTCTTTGCTGTACTCAGTCATTTCACTTTGTTGAACATTAACATGTATGTATATGTGTCTCAAGGAGTTTACACTAGGAACCCCTTCAATTCACACTGATATTTAACTTATTAATCAGAGTGAGACATAGGTGCTGCCTTGGAGCAGCAATGCTCTAAAAACTAATATTTACATTCTTTCCACAATGTCCAAATTTGACATGTATTTTCATCACTTTTTGTTGAAAACAGAAGCCTCTACAGGATAACCCTTTTTCTGCATCTTTTGCATCTTATGTGCATGTTTTTATTTTTTTCCATACTTAAAAAGCTCTCACAAAATAAAAAAATAAAAAAATAAATAAAAATGCCTGTAAAAGGAATAACAAACAAACTTCAAGTCTTTTGATAATCACAGAGGGGAGCCAGGTTAAACTATTTTGTAGGAGTTTTCAGCTTACCAGAGTTTTCAAAATCTTTATAAGAGGCTGCCCAGGACTCAGACATCACCAGCAGGGTGTTTTCCATGATCTGGATGTCAGTGATGGGACAGTTGCACTGGGGATAGTCATCAGCACACTGACAGATGCACTGGTTGTTGTGGCACACATATTCACCCTCTCCGTTGCACATGATGTAGCTCAGAGCTGACTGGACAAATTTCTCTTGCAGGTATTCTGGGAATATGACCTGAAGGCCTGAAACAAACAACAAAAAAAAAAAAAGTGAAGTTTTGCTTAAAAAAAGTGACAAACCCCATTTTTCTTTCTTTTTTTAACAATATACTAGATACATGATTGAGAAAAACTTTGTTTAACTTTCTTCATGTAATATAGAGTCAAAAAAACAGAAAATGAGAAATTGTATGTAAATATTTCCTGATGATTTCCCATAAATCTTCAGGAAACTGATGATTTATGGGAAATCATAAATCATCAGTTCATTGAATGATGAATAATTAATGGGGAATCAATATGTCATCAGGTCATGTTAATATTTTGTGTTATATGTGTAAGCAAATTTTTCTACAAAGGATAGCAGCATTTATACACAGGAAAGAAGTTAGTTTGGTAGTCAGAGTTTTAAAGATCTGAGGTCTTTACCAGGTTTTCTCGTGACCCATAAAAGTTATCAGTGTTTTATATAAACTGTAAATACCCAACTGAACCACAAGGGTCCTTCAGAAGTTATAACATCATTATAACATCATTAAATAGGAACTAAAATGAAATGAAATGAAATGAAATGAAATGAAATGAGGGTGTGATGGAAAAGTAACGTACCCCATCCTGACGAAGCAGAACATAGGGCATTTTACACCATATACCCAAAAAAAAAAAAAAAACACATAGGTACCATAAAATATGAGGTTGTGTCAAAACAACAGAAATACTCCAGACATCACTGCACAAAATCCTCCCCAAAATGTGGTTTATATATTCATGTTTAGACCTACAAAGCACATTTTTAGCATGCAAAACTACAAAAATTTAAAATGGAACAACCACATTCTTTATATAGAAAATACATTTTGAGTTTTATTGAAGTAATACAAAAAAAGAAACAGTTTCATGCAATTTAAATATTGGGATTATGCCCAATTTCTTCACAAATTGGCCTGTTTTGAAATGAATAATCTTGAGCATAATTTGATGGTTGAAGTTCTGATTTCCCCAGATCTGGGACAACTCCCGTAGTTGCCATCCCTCCTTTCACGTCTATGTTTTAAGCAGTCAATGTTATTTTTTCTGAAGTATGCGCCTTCAAAGAATTCATCTCTTTTCTTTGAGCTGTTTATGGCGAGTCACATATAATGTCACAAGGAATGGGAAAGCCTGATGCTGGGCTTTGACATATTTAGCTGATATTTATGTAATAGCCTCATTTGTGATTTAAAGGTTCATTTAAAGTTTCAGAGTTCAAGCTGCTCATTCTTCAGTATCAATGACAAACTTTTAATAATTCTTAAGACTCCCAGCCAATCCATATCCCTTTGGGGATCTCACCGAATTAAAGCTTGGACATCTTACAGTTCAGGCTTTCACTTCAGTTCAGACCGGGAAAAATAAATCCCTTACTCTACAAGCCACTGGATTGGAAAAGAACTAAATAGATTTTTCCTTCTCATATGAAACAACATCTTGGCGAGACCGTATTTTCTTAATAGCTTTTCCTTGAAGACAAACTGTGCTTCAGTACAAAACATATGCAACCAAGAACTAGGACACAACATGTTATTGAATGATGAATAATTACATTATTCCTCCTGCTCACATTTTATTTTCACCTTCGGGTGAAAGGCGGAATCCACTTATGCAAAGTCAACTTAATGTGGCTGAAATGAAAGGAAAAGTAAGCATATAATTTCATATTGTACACATGAATCATTTTCAGGGTGTTGTCAAGGAGTCAAATGGTATCTCATTATGCATTTGCATGCAGCAATTAATCCTCCTTATTTTCACCCACAAACAAACGCTGAACATTTCAGTGGGTAATTCAGAAACAGATGAAAGCCTTAATGGTTTGGGTCTGAAACAGAACACTTCAATAGTCATCATCATGATGACAGCCTCTTAAGAGAAGTAACACATAGTGCGTTTTTGGTTGTTCATGGAAAAAAAAAAAAGTTTTGTATTTATTCTCAAAGCTCGGAGTTCAGACGGTCTTTATTTAAATCTGTTTATAAGATCAAATCAGAGACTACTCAAAGGAATTCTTCCACTTGCAGCTATTCAAACACAGCCCCTACGCCTTGCACTAAAAGTCTTCTTACAATGCATACCTCTTTTTTTTTTATAAAAAAAGAGGTATGCATTGCATAATGAGGTGTGGGGATCTCTTCTATCCCCCACACCTCATCAGAAGCCCTGCCCATCAGTGATGAAGGGAACAGAAGGAAGCAGGGATGGAGCAAGTAAAGAGGATGGATAGATCATGTCTGACCACAAAAGAGTTTGGTTGCCCAGGGCTTTTTCTCCATCAGGCTTGTCTGGATCCAATATTCATTTAGCTTGATGTATTCCTGGGCTTGAAACTTTAATGTGATTTGTGGGAAAATCCAGATGGCAAGTTCACGGATCAACGCTGCTCCCTGACAGTGCTGGTGCCAGCGGCCGCCTGCACAATAACACCGATTGCCTCAGTGCTCCCCCAACGCCACGATCGCTCCCACCACGAGACCCTCCCCCCATTTCCTTATCTGTATAACTACACTGCATACCCCAGCTCTACCAATACATACACATACTTTATTTTTTTTTTTTATATTGGTGTGTCAGTGCTGAAGAACTGAAGAAGAAACCATTTGAGAGGCTGACATTCAGCTCAACTCTATTGGTCTTGCAATCTCTTGTATTTCACTCTCCTTTGCTCTCTGTGTTTCTGTCCATTCTCTTCCTTTGCGTCTCTCGTTGCTTCTTACTCCGTCTTTGTACACATCTTCTACTGTCTTACTTCATTACACTCACTGCTACTCCTACCACACACATCCATGTGCCCTCTGACTTCCCCCATCATCCTTTGGCTCCCATTCACTCCATCACTCACTCTCTTCATTCCCGTTTCTTCACCTCTTCTGCTCTCCCCTACATTTTCTCCTGCTGAGTGCGCATTCAGATATCAGAAAATTCATGCCCTGCGTTGCCCTGTCTGCTACTATGCAGAAATGATGTCACGTAATAAACGTAAATCTATCAACATTTGTTAGAGCATTGTCAAAATGAGCAAAAGTATGGGAGCCCGCAGACTACAAATAAAGAGAGAAACCAATCAGATATAAAAAACATTTGTCTTGTGACTTAGCAAGCTTTTCTAGGTTAGCGCAATAACATGTGACAAAATTGAAAATGATTGAACCATAAAGCTAGTTTATTGGATTATGAGTCAGGCATGTGTTGGGGGAAGCACTAGATACTGGAGTATAGGTGTTACACTTACCATCATTTAAGGGGAGATGATGAAATGAAAGGTACATATTGCAGCAGCTTTGCTGCTATTTGATAACCTCCAACTTCATGCTCTGTCAGTGCAAATAATTCTCTTCAATACAGATGCCTAGCTTGCTCTAAATAAATAGCGCTGCAAAACGGCACATAATCATATTGCATATAAGCTGATAGATTTTGCTTCTCATATTTTGATGGATATGGACCCACAAACGTTCTATGAATGCTAAAAGCGAATGGTGACTTTGCCTTTTCATTATGTCTCTTTCATGTGTGCTTTTTCATCTTTTTTTTTTTTTTTTACATAGTGACAGATAGGGAGTGTAGGCCACAACTGAGGCTTGTAACTGCTTTGGCAAGCATTTGCCTACTTACTGGAATACCATGTTCCGCCTCATAAGTTACAGTTTCATTAAAGATTAATTGACCATTGTGTAGCTGCAATTTCACAAAATAATCATTACTTAATCCACTGGTGCAATAAAGTGCGTTACCTCAATGGGGGCATTAAATTACCACAGGAGGTTATTGTTGCAGCTATAACACCATTCCAAAAAGCTTTGGACAAAAGAGACTCCTATGTTCACGGTTGCACAGGCTTTCTTGTTGATAATACATCCTTGATGTGAAAGGGGAACATAATTTAAAATGTTGCTGCATTTGCCAGTTTTCACATGCAGACTCCTTGTCTTTACGTATGAGGTAGAAATGCAGCTGAAGAAGCTATTTATCCACTTTTCTTTTTTTTTTTTTGTATAGAGTGTGAGGTGTGTGTATTGGGCCAGACAGAGGATAACATGTTCCACTGGAGCTGTTCTGAGCTCTCAGAATATGTTAGCATTTTTTAAAGTTCAGAATGAGCTGTACTTAGCATTCAAACAGATAATGTGTGGTGTGTCAGTGCAGAGTAGATTATCGTAGATTATCATAAGTGCTCTAAGCACTCGAGTAAGCAGAAGCTTGTGTTGTCAAAGAGGACTGTTGACTCACAATTTTGTAATAGTTTTATTTGGAAAATTCCTGTGGAACAGGAAGTTTTATTGTTGGAATAATGCTTTCTGTTTCTTTTTGTAAAATGTCCCGTTTAGTTTTAGGATTTTTATAGAATCCTTGTGCTCAGAAAAGGAATGTATTTGAGGGAGCCGGAAAACACAAACAGATGCACACAGCATCTTGCAAAACTATTCACACCCTTGTTTTCACATTTTGTTTGTTGCATTCAATTGTGGTTTATGTGATAAAACACATTAATGCAAAGCGAAAGGAACATTCATAATTTATGTAGATCTTATGTTTATATGTATGCAAAAAATAAAGTGAAATGCGTGGCTTGTAGGGTTTTTTTTCATATCAGTCTCCCTGATTTTACTTTTTGTTGCAGTAATAACAGCAAACATAAATATGTGCTTGATCTAAACCAGAGATGTTTTAAGTGCAGTCTGCCATTCGGAGCCATCGGAATAATTTTGTGTTGCCCTTGACTGCAGCTTAAAAATGGTACAAATTGGCCACCCAGCAAAGGTAGTTGATGTAGATGGAAACATTTTGTGATTATTATTATTATTATTATTTTTTTTTTTTTTTTTTGGGGGGGGGGTGACAATTTTATGATGCATTTCTATGATCTTAAAAATATGGATAGTTTTTCCAACTATTTTGAAAAGAAAAAAGTCTCAAGCTACATGTTCTCTTTGATTCCAGGCAAAAACACAACAATGGCTTTGTCCTGCCAGGAGGTGGCAATAACATTGGCATCAACTCCATCAAAATTCAACAAATGGAAAATCTTGAGATAAACTAAATCACGTGTGTGCTGTCAATAGGCACAAATAAAGCGAAAAATATCAGTAATGTGAAATACCAATATTATTCCAGATGAAAACACTGATCTAGCTAATATTCACCTACTGTAGGACACACATTCTTCTTTTGCCGTCTACTTATCCATTTTGCTCATGTCTAAGCACATACAGCAACATACAGTGTCATTGATACAAAGACAAGACAACAATAAACTGAAAAGGCCCCAAAAGATAAATCTGCTTTAGACTGGAGAACACTTAAAAGATTATATAAATGCCTGCCAGTTTGGAAGCAAACTAAAACAAATTAGGCATGGTTTAAAACTTTTGCACCATACTTCAGCTTTTGTCTTGATGAAACTGAGCTTATATATTTTTATCTTCCAGGTGTAGCAATCACAGTAAGAGCATCAATTACCTAGGAAATAATCTTGGCTTTTGGTTTGCTGTGTTTGCCGTATAAAAAACAAAATGCTGAAATTGCATGTTGGAACAAATGCGATTGTGAAGGGCAGGAGAAGTAGAGAGGTAAACGAGACCTCCATGGCGCTGAATTATTACCTGATATTTTGCACCCTGAAAACCAAGATATACATGTTGAGTTAGAGAAAAATAAGTGAATGATTACTTTTATTCCTCTTTACAAAATGTGGTCCCCCACTATGTGGCAAATCAAATTTTTGCACTTCTAAACAATAATGCAGGTCTCAAGATGCGTGCAGTAATGTTAAATTCACAAATTGCAGCTTCACTCAGTATTAGCTGTATTGAAAAACAATGCTTTGGTGTATAGTGGGGAATGTGATTGCCTTTGGCTGCTCATTCAGTGTTCAAGCTGTTCCGTCATGTGTTGCCATGTGTCCCCTCACAGCAGTAGCGGTAGACCTCGACTGGCAAGATTATTGTACTTGTCTCACAATAGGCACACGGACTGAAACCATGCACCCACATGCACACACGTAGATCCACAGCCTCCGTGAGCTATTGCAGAAATCACATGTTTTACAAGAAGCCCAGAGAGTGGGGGAGGAGAGACATATGACAGGCTCTGACATTTCCATTTGAGCTAGAACAGACACAACTGTCCTCAAAGTGTCACTGTGTGCTTTATGCACATCTCAGATCAAAAGCCCAGAGTTATCACAGAGAAGATATCACATATCCCTAAACGCAGTATTAGTGTTTATCTTCACGCTTTGATCAGAATGGACAAAACTTAATTCTAAGCAAAGTCTTGCACATTAACTTAAATAGATGCGACTGCAGTTTAAACTATATTGTAACCTGATTGTGAAATCCTTTAAAAATGCAAGTTTTAATTCCACCAGGATATGCAATAAAGTGCTAATGAAAGCCACTCAACATTAAAAATAAGGATTACTAAATTTCTAATTTAAAATTTGGAAATAAAAATTTATGTTTGATACAGGAAATTAAAGGCCATCTGAAGAAATCACAGGATGCAGCAAACGGAGGAGGGGAAAAAAAATGTGTGATTTATGATCAAGCTTGTCCAAGACTAAGTTAAATAAAGAAATATGTTCTCATGTTTTCAACAGGGGTTTATAATATATTAGAGATTTTTTTTTCAAAAAATAATGAGCTGAAAACTCTATATGCTTCCCAAATGTAAGGAGAAAAGTATCAACCCTTGGAACTCCCCCGGAAAATAAAGAGATCTAAAGATCAGATTTTTTTTTTTTTTTTTTTTTTCGGTGTCAAACTTTCATCATATTAGCTAAATACACTTAATTTCAATACTTAGAATTCTTCTTAATTAGGAACTTTTTCTGATGTCACAAATCATGGTCACTTTACTTTCAATTGATCATAAAGGCATTTTTTTTCTAAATACAAAATTAATTTTTTTGCAAAGCTATCTAAATAAATAAACCCCATGTGAAATGTGCATATTTATAGGACAGTCAAAAAATATATATTAATAATAAACTCATTTATAAATGTAAGAGAATGTTGCTGATGCTGTGCATGTTGAAAATCCTGCATAGGTACAAAATATGTAGCCTAAAGGCAAACATGTTTCTATAAACTGATTGCTTGTCATTTCAAAGTGTCTAAATCTACAAAAAAAAAAAAGAAACTAAAATCCTTTTAGTTTAATTGTTTGATAAGCTTTCAAATAAGTTTATCAAGAGAGAGAACACTTTAGGAAAGAACCAAAGAAAAAACAAAAAAAAAAAAAACATGGACGTTGATAAAATGCCTGGGCTTATTTTTCTTTTTTCCTCATCCAATATTTGCTCTTCATGTTATGCATCAAATATTTTGTCATCAGTAAATAATTCCCTGCTAACCAAAAGCTTTTTGTTTACTGATACTCCCGTCTGCACATCAAATCCTCAACAAGTCCATCACAGAAACACCCAATTGATTTGTCTGTTTATTTTACTTTCCCAAACTGTTTACAGCATTTTTCACTCTGAAAAAGGGACATGCATTGAGGAACATAGCAATGAGTATCCAATTCATCACTCTCTGCATGACTCGCCAGGGCCAGTTTAATTTATTTTCACTTTCCCACTTTGAAAACTGTTGGCTCAGGCTATTCTAACATATTCATAAATCTTCCAAGATAGGCTCATGGCTCTTCCAAGATAGGCTCTTGAGGAGACTGGAAAAAGAGAAAAGAGAAAAGCAGGCGTCGGAGATTGAAAGAGGCAAATTAGTTTGCTTTTGTTTTGGTGCTAATTTATGACAGCCACACTGGGGATGATAGGGTCCTCACAGGGTAATGGCTTGTGGAGGTTCTGGGGCCTTTTATCTTTCCGTGGTGGAGCTAATATATGTAACCAATTTGCAAATAATCACCTCCAGTACTCAGTTTGTCTGTTGCTTCTGAAAAAAAAAAAAAAGTAAAGAAATATGTTTTAATATTCTGATTTAAAATACCTCAATTTCAAAAGTAACAGCTAAAATGTATTTCCCTACAAATGCTACAAAGATACTTCTCAGGGGTCAGGAAAATATAAAAATGAAACTCCTTTTGTTTTTAATCCCTAAAAAAAAAAAAAAAAAAAACATAGGCTTTTACAAAGAGTTTTACAAACCCATGAAAATCCCGACCATTTAACCGTGTGCTAATACCCTCTCTCAACTCATTCTCAGTCCTCGATAAGCTATTTTTACTTGTCGGTCTCAGTGGAGACTGAAAGTGAGAATCCAGCCAAATGCAATATCATCAGGTTTCTAAGCTTTAGCCTGGAGAAAGGACAAACAAATAAAGAACAAATTAATGCGGGAGACTAAAAGTTTATCTAATTCCCAACAGCTGTAAAGCTAAATTGTGCAGATCTTTCATGTGGATCAAACGAAGCAGAATAAACAAGCTAGAAAAAAACAAAAACAAAAAAACAAAAAAAAAACGAATACAATCATCTACATGACTAATTCAAGGAAATTGGTTGCTATCCATTTAAGTTAAATATGTGGGGGAGTTTTGGACTTGCAAAATAATTAATGAACAATGGAATTTTAAACCATATAACATCCCAGACAACAAGGACAACATGACGGTACTCCAAAATGGCATTACATACTGAACATCCAAAACTGAAAATATGCATTAGTAGGATTTACAGGAACTTGCAAAAGTATTCACACCCCTTGAACTGTTCTGAATTTTGTCATATTGGAACCATACATTTTTGTCAGTGTTATATTAATTTCATGTAATTGTATGTAATTTTTTTATGACATAATACATCAAGAGAAATCGGTATATAATTGTGAAATGGAAGGAAAATGCTACATTACTTTACATTATTATCTGTAAAAAAATCAAGTCAGGTTGGATGGTGTGTTACTTAACAGCAAACTTCAAACTTCAAGCCTAACCACAGTTTCTCTGTTGGATTTTGGTCTGAATTTGAGTTATTTCAATACACTAAGCTTTGATCGAAAACGCTTCATTTTAGCTCAGCATATGTTTGGGTTCAGTGTTCTGACAAGAGATAAACCCTGATTACAAATCTTAGACTCTTCTAGGTTTCTTCTTATTGCCCTGTATTTATTTCAATCAGTCCTATAAACTCTGAACTTCTCTGTTCTTGCGAAAGAAAATCATCACCAAGACATTTTACGGCAACCATCATGTGTCACCATGGGGGTTGTTTGTTCCTGGTAATTTGGAGTGCTGGGTTTCCTCTGCACAGCATTTTGCCCCCATTTGACCAAAACATTTTCTTACACATGTATTCTGTGTCTCCCATATGGTTTGTGGTAACCCTTAAATTGGACTCTTTTATGGCTTTCTTTCAGCAATGGCTTTCTTCTTGCTGCTCTTTCATAAAAGAAAGATTTGTGGAGTGCATGACTAACAGATTCTCCTGCATGAGCTGTTGATCTTTACAGCTCCTCCAGACTTCCCACAAGCCTCTTGACTGCTCAGCTAGCCTCTCTGATTAATGCTTTCCTTCCCCAACAGATCAGCTTAGGTGGACGGCTAGGTCTTGGAGTGTTTGCAATTCTGGTGAACAGTTTCGTTTACCAAGTGATGGATTGCACAGTACTTTGTGAGATGTTCAAAACCACAAACTTCTTCTTTAAAAAAACCCTGATAAATACCTTATGAACTGACCTGTCTGTTGTCTTCCTTAGTGTTCACAATGCTGTTTGTTTATTAATGTGTTGTTTAGAAAGGTCTTACTCTAACATCTGCTTTTGTACCTAGATTAAATTACATAGATATAGATTATTCTTACTAATTATGTTTTCTCTGGAGGCAATTAGCTGCACTGTATTATATTGAGGGGGAATGATAATAAAAGGGGGTTTAGTACTATGCATGCTAGAGTTTTTGGAAAACCCTATATTATATTTCTTCCATTTCACTATGTGCCACTTTGTGTTGATCTTTCATAAAAAGCAAAAAAATAAATACTAAAAAATATCTAATAAAACAAATGGAAGCTTGTGGTTAGAAGATGAAGAAATATGACAAAAGTTTGGGGACAGTGGATATTTTCCAAACTTTAATGCATTAATAGATAAAATATTGCTAAATCTTACAACAGTGTTTGTGACGCTGTCAAGGATAAAAAAATGGGAGTAGGGAGATGAGTGATAAATAGTGGTAAATAGCACAAGGAATATTTGCCAAACATTTTACATACCAAAGCCATGTGACCAAGGAGCAATATCTGATTTTAGGCTATGTGGCTGTTCACTTGATGCCGGAAACCACTACAAAATTCTAAACTAAATCTAGTGCGGTAAAGTGGAATATATGTTTTTACTGAGCAGTATGTGTATTTTTTGCTTTTATTGTGGTGTCAGAGTTTAGCATGTATTTTCACTGTTTGCAGTGTATTTAATTATGGTGGCAGCGTTGTTTAGGGCACATTTTCCTAGACAAATCTCCCCTATGGGTGGAACAAAGCATACATTTATCATCTGCACCTATCTACGTAAAAGCAAAGAGAATATCTAGGTAGCGTCAGATTCACTGTGTTATCTGCGTCTCGCAGTACCACCAACTCACAAAAACAAAACCACAGGAGTGAGAACAAAGGAAACACTTTCTCCTTTCATAAAACTTGTGTATGTGGGAGAGAGCATAGTCAAATATCTAAGGCAACCACATTCAGAAAGTTGCTTATTTCTTGCCTTTTAATTCAAAGTCCTGTCTGTGGTATTTCCACACCAAATTCCATCACAGTGAGGATAGGAAAGCTTGATCATAGTGAGCATTACAGGAAATACTTCACAGCATAGTTCTAGAGTCTTATGTGGGTATATCAGTGAACAAACTGCAGTAAAAAAAGATAATAAAAAAAAAATTATAATGACAATAATAATAAATCAAACCAGCAAAGGGAAACACCATGATTAAATGTTTAATTACTGGAACAAATCTAGGGGTGTTTTCTATTACTGCATCCTTGTTGCAACTCATGTGATTTTTAACATACCAATAAGATCCTCCTATATAACTGAGCAATTAAAAAGACTAGATTTATTATATTTCAAGTTTTCATTTTTTGCAATTCATAAAGAATGTGCATCAGTGTTAAACTGAAAAAAATATGTATTATGTGAATTAAAGTAACCAGAGAATGCTGCTGCAAAAGCTTTAAGCAGATAAAATAGTCTGAGATGTGTCACCATGGAAACTTCATGTGATTATGATTAAAAGCATGGCTCTAAGCACTGACAAGAAAAAATGCATCAGTACCTGATTCAGCACACCAAAATACTTTTGTGTCTGCCAACTTTAAGTCAGAGTGTGGGTCTATACATCAAGCAACCGACTGGTTGGAACGCAGCCTGTTCTCACTTCCTGTTTTGCAGTCTCTCACCAGTGTAAGCGGAGGAGCTCGACTGCTGTGCAAAAGGCTTTAAAAATCTTAAATCAGTCAGGAAACTGTCAAACTTGGTCTAAAAAGCATCTATGAATCTCATAGTCTCATTTCTTAGCAAAGTGCTGGAGGCAAAAACCAACATCAGGGTGAAAAGAATCAGAAACTCTCCTCAGTCAGAGTGGCAAGTTTTCACTCTGGTTGTCATAAACTTAAATGGTAGGAGAAGAGAAGCAAAGAAAACAAAAACAAGAGAATAGAGAAGAAAGGGAAGAAATATAATGATCAGTCACAACGGAACTTATTAGGGACTAACCGTGCCTCGAGGATTCCTCAAGCAGAAAAAGAAAACTGCATAAAATAAATATTATTCTTCAATAGCTGTTTCATAAAGTTGAATGCAAAAGGAGACTTTTTTTTCCTTACCATTAACCTGAACAATGAGGTCAAACAACCATATTTTTAAAGACCAGAATGGTTATGAATAAAACAAGGACATTGGTTATGAATATTAAGGTCATTTAATTTCATTATTTACTCTAACCTGCAAATTTCAGTAGCCTTTTACTGCATATTTCAGCAACACTCATAACCAAACTCATACTGTGATGCTTTCTGGTGAACATTTTAGGGAGGAGTGGGACAAACTTGAACATTTAGTTCTGCAGTGCAAAACCGCTTTCTAAAATTATAATAACTATCATAGTAACTCCACACAAATCTGTTAAGGAATGAATGTGGATAGATGAGAGCATAGAGGTCAGAGGACAAGGTAGCAATTTTATAGCTCGATTAGATCTTTTCAGAAATTGAAAAAGGTAACATGTTTCAAGTAGATTAGTTAAAATATATATTTTATTGAAATAAAAAGTAGCTGAAGACCTCTGTCTGAATTTTAAATTTGTCCCACAGTTAAGGACTTGTAATTAATCATTTGGGGATGATCAATTCTATACATCATCGGTGAGCGGCCCTAAACAGTTAAATATGTTGTCTTGTATTATCAGACAGTAAGTAAATCCTCAACGGTGCAGACAGTGTCTCTATAGTAAGACATTAATTAATGCTATTATTGGGTTCATTGTTGTAATTTCTGAGTAGCATTAGCATCGATTCAGTAGCACTGGGACTGGAACAGATTTGAATATGACTTTGCAGAATTGCGACAGTCATCCCACAAAATATTTTGACATGGTTAAAAAATAAAAATAAAAAAATCCATTGCTTCCTGGCTTAGCAAGTGATCAATATAAGTATGCTGCAGTGAGAAATGTGTAAGAAGGACATTTTTGATTTGTGTTTACGACATATTTCCTCTTTACTGAAACTAAAAGGCGGATATTCAATGTTGCAATAGCAGTATTAGAAGCTGTTAGTTTTAAGAGCTCATGTTCATGCATGAAAGATTTGACTATGCCAAGCCACAAGTTGAAACAAATGCATGCATTTGGTAGGTCACAAATACATTTTCACTATATGAAGTGAACTTTTTTTCATAATAAGTGGAATTATTAAATATCAAAACATAGAACATCATAATTTTGGTGCATTAAATATGGGTATATTCAGTGGATGTTTCTTAATCTATCTCCATGTTTCCCTCTTCTCATCATTACTGTTTTCTTTTTACTGCTACTGTAATATATATATATATATATAAAAACATATTTGGCAAATATGACACATTTAGTCATCCATATAAAAACACATTTTCACATTAGAAACTGCTGCTGGTGATCTGTGATCATCCACACTGGCCAGATGCGACTCCTCCCTACAGTTTAAATGCCAAAAGTTAGCATTTTAGCTAATTGTCTGGTAAAAGGTCAATAGGCATTTGTAAATGAGACACATGGCGGGTGTTCATTAGAAGTGCTGAGAGCTGCTAGAGCTTATTAGAGTAGCACAGGGCCCAGCCATTTCCGTCTCTCTCAAGGGAAAGTCTATAAAGTCCATTTATGCTCTGTAGTCAAAGAGGACAATGCTGTCAAAGCTGTTATTTCTTGGCATTGGCTATAAAGACCAGTCAAAGGCCACAATAAACCTGTTAGTGTTTTTGTATGAATGAAATGTAGTCAAGATGGGGCCACAGTGAAGTCCAGAGGTAGTTCCAAATTTTTAAGTATTATCTTATTTGCTATTTTTTTTAAAGCTTACTTTGTTCAGTGCAAAACATTCAAACACTATCCTGTCAATGTATCTTTTGAATGGAACAATTGACTTTTTTTTATCTCGAGCCAATTTCTTCTCAGCTATTCATCAGTTTAAGTGAAGGCAGTGAAAAGAGTCTCTGTAATTGTAACATTGGACCCAATGTTTTCAAGAATGCTTTGTGCGATATAAAAGAAGGCACTTGTTTGGTCTGCTGAATAAATGTTGTATTGATTCTGGTGATAGGAGAAGCAAATGTGACCCATTATCTTAGCTGTTTTTAACATGTAGCTCAACATAAGAGAACACACATCCTGACGTTCACTTAAAATCAAAAAAGTGCAAAATAAATACTCTGGATGTTTAAAAATATTTGTCAACTAGCAAAGCTATTATTTCCTTCTGAATCAATTCATCTAAAACATTTTACTTGCATTAAATGCTAACTCTCTCTTTATTTGTAGAGAACCTGTACATGTTATCTCATTAGATCAGAATCCTTGTGAATCGTAGAACTTTTTATAGAAATGTCAACATTTATTATATTTATCACCACAAAGAGTGTTTATGCCTGACACAGTTGAGATCACTTTTTTTTGCACAATCTAGATTTGAATTCATGGTGTCATAAAGGGGCAAAATGGAATTAGAAATTGAATTACAATTTTATTACAATATTTTGTGGTATTTTTTATAATATTGATGCAATTAACAAATATCTAAACATTTATCAGCCTTATTATTTGTGGTGCCGTGATTGTATGCTACTGAATGTAGCTCAAGCCCCTCAGACAAAAATAATGCTGCTAATGACAAAATGTATATGTTATCAAAAAAGCCTGTCTTAGTACACCAGTTACATTAAAAAACTGCAAATGTACTTCTAAGTAGCTCCAATTATTTCACTTTATTCATGTATTTGATGATATAACCAATAATGGAAAAAAACTAGAAGTCACAATTCCAGCCACAACAATAACCAGTGCTAAATGTATAGCTTCAAATCATAAAGTAGACTTAGCAGTTTGATCAGAGGATATGCCAACCTTAATGCCAACATGAGAAGTGTAAGGTGATTTTAATGACTGGAAGTAATTAGAAATCTATTTGGCAGCAAAAACCCTAAAAGCTCTTCAGTGTTTATATACCTCTTCATCGTTGGCGTGAAGTGTATTGCTTTGAAGAGCACTATTATCGTTCAGCAGAGTTACACCACCAGCTGTCTTTGTAATTAATGACAGGAATAATTGCTCTTAAAAACGCATTTTAAGGAAATCTCTTATCGTTTATCCTTGCATCTCAGTAACAAGAAGAGCTTGGCTCCAAGAAGAAAATATTTAGCTGGAAACCAACTCATAAAGCTTTTTCTTTCTGTTACGGGTATTATCACAGAGAATAATAAAAAAAAAAAAAATAAAAAAAACAGCTTTCCTTACTCTGTCATCTGTCAGTTGGGTGTTAATATGTATGTAAACTTAACTACACAAATGGATCAATCATTGCTGTTAAAAACTGTCATTCTTTCCCCTCTAAGTGTCTATCACTGCATGTGATTCTTTTTCTTGTGATTTCTATTCTGATTGTGTCAGTGTTAAAAAGGGACAGCGTTACGTAAAATCCGCTTTTTTGAGCTTTACATCATCATCACTTCATTATTCTAAAATATGGCACTAGGCAAAATAACATTATGCTGCCCCTTTAAAACACAAGTTTCATCGAGAAGAACATACAAATGAGTAAAAGTTGCTGCTTAAATTCTGCTACAGCCAGTGAGCCGAATGCAAATGATTTACTTTCCAACTTAGACAATCTTTGACACTGACTTACATAATATGTTCATTGGATAAACTCCTACATATCAGAATGTGGCTCAGAATTAATAGGACAGGCAATGTTTTACACTGATTGCATGCACCACACCTTTATAAGGAGTTTCAGCTCTGAAACCGAAGGAACTGTTTTGCATTTAGGCCCGTCTTTGATCAGCGCTTTAAGGAAGACTTAGGAACACAATCACATTAGAACATGAGCAGACATCTATAACCAGAAAATTGTACTGCAATCCCCCAGAGGGGATTCGGGAGCAAATCTATTCCAAACCCAGTGCCAATTAAAAAGTGCATTGACATTCAATTCTTCAGCAACCACAAACCATTTTCCTACTTCATGTGCAACTACAGATCTCCTTTAATTTTAACAGGCTGCTGCCCTCTGATGTCCAACATCCTTGGAAAGCATGGGGCTGTATTTGATTTGTTTACCTTGCAGATGAAGCTTGCTCTCGGGGCTCTGCAGGAGGATCGAGCTAACCGAGTCCAAATTGTCATAGCTGCTGCATCCCAGCGGCCCTGTCCGTGTCTCTGTCACCTGCAAGAGAATTAGGAGTTTAATGAAAGCCACATTACAAGGAAATGTAGGTGCAAGTGTCTGCCTGTATATTACACCCAATGAGTAGAACTGCTTTCATCTTAAGCAGACATGCTGTCATCAGGTTATGTAGCATTTTTCTCACTTCCCTCTATGTTGCAGCAACGCATTTCAAGTCAAAAAAAGAAACAATCACGAGACTACCCAGCCATTAACAATGTCAGCTCTTTATTACTGCCGTCAGAGAATAACATAACAGTTATGAGATGGTTTTTCTTTTTGACAGCCTTTCATACATGCTAATTACACTGCATTCATACAAGTACATTTGTACCCCATGGCCTGCACACAAAGGAGCTTTGATTGTGCAGTTTTACCATATAGTTTAAAGCTTCAATAACCAAAGCAATTCTTTTTAAACCACTCCTAATGTTATGCTTTCACCGACTCATTTCTAAAAATCAGTCTCAATTGCAAATTTAAGTAACAGCTGATTTACACATAGCATTCTTAATTCAGATGGCAAAAAATTTAAAGCAATTTGTCAATTGATATGATGATGTTGCTGTGGCCAAAAACGCAAAAACCAGGGTGGCAAAACAACCAATAAAACAACAGCAAACTGCCAAAAACTGCTAATATTTAGCATTGGTGATTTGTGCATGAATGGTGTCCATTTTTTAGACTGACAAAATTCTGAAAATTAATGAAAAAGATAAAAATACTTGACAAAATAAATAGACAGGGAGAGACAACAGTAGACCCAGAAAATACCTTTACTATATTACTGACACATGCATTCTGAATCAGAATATATTTGTGTTGCAATAAGAATCATATTTCATGGAAATCAAGGTCACTTTCCAAAGAAAGTAAAAACAATAACACACATCAAGAAACACCATATGTATCAGACATTAACTTTGGTGTAGTCAGTCCCTTGTGATGCACAAAAGCCTGCATTAAAATGATTAAACTCGATGCATCACAAGCCGAGCCCCCATTTCCCTTTAAAAGTGTATGAAAATAGAAAACATATCTGATGTGCTACTTATAGATAAGATTTCTGGATAGTGGTACCCACAAAACTGCACTGCCCTGCACATGAAGCCATACAGTCAGACTGAAGAAGAAAAGTGACTGATGTTTGGTCTGTTATTTAATGTAATGCTTGTGTTCATAACTTAATATCTGAAAATAGTTGGTTGCCAGGACTCAAAATGATGCTGATGAGGGTAGGCACAATGAATCAAACATTGCATATTGCATAAGTGGAAGCCCCAAATAATGAACTGGAAAAAGCTAAAGCTACTCTAATGTAAAAGCTATGATCATGTATGTTTAACTTTGACCCTTTCTATCAGCATGGTGCATGTAGTCACAATGGCCACTTTGGATAAAAAGAAGAAATTATGTTAGCATGAAAAAGAACAGACAAGGATAAAATATAGTATTTTTTATTTTTTTTTAAATTATGATAGTGTTTTATTATGTTTGCCTTTACATAAAACATTAGTATAACTATTAGGCTAATAATAACTTTTCAATACTTTTAGAAATATCAGAAATATACAGCTATTTATTATTTAAAAGTGTTGATGGCTGAGTTGCAGTCATCGGGGATTCCTTTATTTTTATAACATCCATCAAAGTAGACCAGAAAAACCAAGTTTATCTTCACCATCATCACAACATTTGACCTCAGTAACTTTAGCAAGCAGCTCTACACTGTATGTGTGCGAGAGAGAGAAAAGCAAGAGACAGAAAGGAAGAGAGAGGGAAAAAGAGAGAGAGGGAGAGAGAGAGAGGAAGTGAGGGAGAGAGAGAAAGACAGAGAGAGAGAGAGGGGGAGACTGAAGTGGGATGCCATTTTTTCTGCCTTTATTGCTGATACTGTACCAGATGGTGGGCTGACAAGCAAGAAATTAGACAGATGTATATCTTACCCTTGGCATCAGGCGATCAGGAGGAGGGATTGACGAGGAGGTGTGGATGCAGTTGACAGACAGGGCCAAAACTCTCTCGGAGTAATATATAATTATAGTATTCAATCCATTTGGTCTCGCATAAATCCTTCAGCATTTTTTTTTTCTTATCCTTTTCCACACGAAACAGCAGAAATAAAGAAACTCGACATTTCACTTGATCACTAGCGATTTATAAAGAACAACTAAATGCAGGGTAAAGGAAACACCACTAAACTCGGACTGGTGAGGATAGCTGCATTAATGCAATATAATATTTACGGTCATGTTGGATAAAAAATTAAAAGCTGGATCTTTAATGAAAAGCGGTAGCATGTGGCTAAAATATTCTTAAAACATAAATAAGTGTTGTCTGGTGCAACAGAGATATCGATAAGATCAAGAATGACGTCAAAGTCTGTTTCTTACTGTTTCTTACAGAAGCTTTTGGTTTGATTATTTGCAAAGAATAGTGCTGCAATGTTCTACTTCCTGGACTTCTCTGCTATAATTACTCTAAAATTATACTGTCTGAACACTTAGAGACCAGCGAAAGGATTCACATCACTGCAACTTCAAAGTCTCTGCACTGGCTCTGCATTTGTTTTGGAAGTGATTTTCAGATTCCTTCAAAGAATTCTCAAATAATCAATAGGCGTAGTTCAAACTTACTGTAGCTTAATTTAGTTGTCTCATTGTCTTTTTTATTCCACTTTACTAGTTTGACTTTAAGTAGAACTTGAATTCCTGAAACGTTGGGCATTATCTAAAGTTGAATGAAATGGAAAAACAAAATATTTTTAAATCACAAGGGTAAATTTGTTTTCATATCAAAACCTAGAAAATATAACTAATGTTTGAACTGTGAGACTTTACGATTTTATGAATGAAACGATATCATTTCAGATTTAATGTTTCTTCCAAGTCTCATAATAGTTGGGTCAGAGGCAAATGGCTGGAAAAGCATAAAAGGATTCATCTGTGAGAGCAAATCAACTTGCAACTAATTAAGTTAACTCATATCAGGTATGCAGGAGAGTGTATTAACTAGCTAATGCATTGTGTTACTAGTTACATACAGTTCTACTGAGTGAAGTTCACTCAGTGGACAGCATCTACAGAGAAATGTCTTTGAAAATTTCCATTTTAAATTGAGCACAGACAAAGCCATCTTTACGGATTAAAGACTAGTGGTTGTAATCTGAATGACCATAGAAGAACAGTGTGTGGCACTTGTGTTTTCCTTCCCTAGCACACGCTGTGCAGTGCATCAGATTATGAAAATGGAGTTAAATGCAATAAAAAATAAAAGGAACAATCAAAGGACTGAAGTGGGCCGAGTGGGACTTAAAGGATTTGGATTATTGAGCAGAACACAACAGTGGAATCCCACCAGGCTGGGGATGTATCACAGCACACAGTCAAAAATCACAGTTCTGGAACGTTCACTTTAATTGTCATCTGCCATCAGGACTACAATCTAACTGGGTAAATAAAAGATAATGCACATGAGATCTAAAGTTTTCTTAAATATATTCAACTGCCTTTTTCCCAAAAGCCCACAATGTTTGAAAACTTTCTTCATTTATGTAAACTTTTCAGTCACAGAAAAAACAAGACATTCAAATCTAAATATAGACACTAAGTGCTTCTGGGCACTTAGTGTCTATATTTGTATGGAAAAGAGAAAATAGATTACTCTGCTTACATCTCTGACTATGTATCCCATATGGGCTATTGTTTCTGCTGCGTTAGTTAATCAATTTGACCTCTAGTCCAATTACCAGTTGCATCCCTACATCTCACAATGCAGAAATTGTAAATAGAAAGTTGCAGCAGAAATGAACAAAGTATACTTTATGAGAAATTAGCCTGATTGACCAAATCTGTTTATCCACATAGGAAGTAATGACTAGCACATGATTTCTACATTACATCTTCTACTACATTTCATAAAAAAAAAAAAAAACAAACAAACAAAAGAAATCAAACATGCTAATAGATGTAGCCACTATAAAAAGTTCAATTCCAACTCTCTTTAGGATTTTTAGGATTTAAATGTAGAGATGTAAACTCAAAAAGTGACATGTGAATGCAATGGCCGCCTAATGAGGCATGAACACAGAGAAGAATAAGTGATCTGATGTAGTACGGCATAGATACGGACTTACATTCTCTCTCTCTCTCTCTCTCTCTTTTTATTAGATATCACACTTACCCTTGGTTGAATATGTACTGAATGCTTCAGTGTGCAAAGACAAACAAACCAAACTAATTACAGCAGTATGCAAAAAAAAAAACTCATTATTTTTGCAAGAACACATGTGGTTGTCATGGAAGTGGTAACTTCTTACTTGTGTTTTTAAAAATATCCTTCACAGGATGTGTTCTCTGAAACCAAACCTCACATGACACTTTGTGTCTAACTTGCAATTATACTTGAAAGACCCATAAGGATGAAAAAAAACCCTGATTTGTTATTGTACAATAACAAAGACAAGGAATGAAGGCAATGAGATAGATGAGTGGGCCTGGGACGAATACCGTAAGGTTCAACTGTCTCCATTACACATCTCCTCTGCTGTGCCTCTCCTAATCTGCCCGTCACCTGCCATTTTCTTAATGACTTGCTATTTATGGCAACATAGAAAATGAAAAGGCTTGCTCTTCAGTAGTTCTCCTATCCTGGTCGTGGAAAATCTCGGAGGACATTTTTTCTCTTCAATAATTCATAAATAGTGCATTTGGCGCCGGTGTTCCCGCCAGTCTCACAAGGAGGTGGCGCTGTAGGGATGCAGAGGTAATGAAGATACATTTTATGTAAATCAGATTTTTTACAAAGTTAATTGTTACAAAAAATAACTGTCTAATTACAACTGTGGCATATTCAAGTTTTAAAGCTAAAACAGCACTGCGCATTAAATATATTTAGATTGTTTTTACTACATACAAATTGCAAATAAAATGCTTTAAACTTTGTAACTGTTGTTTTTTTTAGGAATCTGGGTCATACTGCATACATGTTATATATTTCACCTTGCGTGAGATTCACTAGACTGGAGCATGAAATAAGAGATAAGATCATTGGCTGTGGTTGGCACACCACTACCATCCACAGCACTGCAGCATCATCAGGAAGTATGCATATTGATTGCTAGTGTAAATCGGTCACTGTACGAATAGGTGACCTTGTGGTGGTTGCAGCAAGCATAACTTCCACTCGTGTGGGGAAAGCACACCTATTTACTACCACACATCATGCATGAACGGAAACAACCTCACGCAGTCAGCCGCACACTCACATACATGCTGACATGGTCATGAAAGCACGCAGGCTCACGTGGACAAACAGCCCAGTTAATTCCTCATCACACTTTTTCCGGCATCATCAGACATTCCTGCAGAAAAACACTCAGTCGTAAAATTGACATTTTCTTTCCATTACAACACTTCATTGAGTATCTTATTTCATTCCTAAATGACCCGACCCGCTGGAGTCCTGGCTTGAAGCATTCGAGTTCAGCCGCACAGAGACAACAACCGCATGTCATTTATTTCTATCAGCAAGGGATGGTATTGTTCACAGCAGGAGAAGCTGAACCTTTCTACATACACAGAAATGTGCCAAAATGAACAGAAGAATGTGTTTGGACTTTTCTTTAGTAGGAGTTGAAATACAATATTTAAAGCACTATATTGTATATCAATATGACTACTGTGCCAAAAGAGTTCTGTGATTTATTTACTTTTCTGTTTAGTAAAAGAGACTTTGCATATTTTACAGAAATCCTTCTCACCCCACGTCTATCCCGTCCTATCTCTTTACACAGTAACCCCAGGCCAGTTTGAAAGCTGCTTGTTTGTTTGAGTGCAAGTTTGTGTGCATTAAAAAAAAGAAAAAACACAACAGACAAGGGCACAATCAAAGTGAAAAATATCATTTGTTTCCTTTCATAATAATATAAATATTATATAATGTGGATAGTCTGTAGGAAACATTTTAAGTCTGAAATACTTGATTCATTAAGGTTGCTAATGTGCACAGAATCACTCATCAAGTCAGTCCATTTATAGGAGAGCATCTGGATGTTATTAGGGAGGACAGAACTTTTAGATAGCAGCCCACTTCTGCTGAAATCACATCTCAAACTTAGCACCCTGGACATTACTGGTCATTATATAACTTTATTCAATAATAAAATAAGTACTCCTCAGTCATCAATTTTTATATCAGAACTTGAAAATGTTATATAATGAGTTTTCATCATTTTAACTGCTGCAGCTTGCACAGTATGCTAAACCTGTTGGATACCAATAACAAACGGATAACTGTTTGTATATCTCTTTGATAAAAAAAATATGGTGCTTGTAAATGAGGACAATTATTACGAGAGTCGGCACAGTTGCCTGATGTCATCAAAGACTGATTGTTGCATACCCCGCTGTCTGTCCTGATGTTCACATAGTTGTTTACTGCCTCATTAGTAGTCAAATAACAACACAATTAATCATCTAACCTGGCAGTCATTTTATTTGACAATACATTATTTAGATTTTGCTATGTATGAATCCTATTTGAATCACGTGCTTCAACAATAGCATTTTGACTCATCTTTAACCTTTATTTTGTTTGGGATTGAAAACTTGTCGTCTTCACTTGAACACTAAATTTTGACTGACGTAATATGCAACTGTCATCTAAACATGCACGATTTCTGTATTCAAATTATTTTTTTATTGCTCTGAGGTAATATTTTAATCTTTAGGGTTGAGTTCTTCTTAGCTGTAAGTGGAACATTGTCAAACTTTACAAAAATAAAGGCTTGAAAACATTGGCTCGAATGTGATCTGTTTAATGTGTTTAATGTTTTTCACTTAGTAAAATGAGCCACTAATATAAACAAATTTTACAATAAGAAAATAGCAATCCAAGTATTAGTTGTATTAGAACATATGACAAAATAACCACTTGAAAAGGGTCAATGCTGATGTTTTGAACATTTTTAAATATGAGTTTGACCATATTTGAAAATAACACATCAGAATCATTTTGGACTTGTTTTGATTTTTAGACTTTGTAATGAAGCAACTGTACTGTCGAAATTGTTCTGTAAATATGCGTAGTACCGGATATTTTTGTACTAATAAGTGTACCATTATGGATGGATGGTTGGATGATTTTGGTCACAATAATCAGCACTATATTATTACAATAAGGGAATATTTGAAAAAAATAAAAATAAATCATGCAGGAGTGGCGTAGAAGTGGGGGGTGAAAGCGAGTACTGAATTGACTTGATAAACCAGTTTCATCATATATTATATTATATTTTATTGTATTATGTTATACAGCTAAAAGCAGGTCTGATCTTTAGTCAGACCAGCTCAGTAGAAAGACCTAATTGTTTTGACCCGACTTGTTTGGTTACTAGACTACCACATGTTGCTACAAACAACCCCGGCATATTGTCCAGTATTAACTGTGCCCATAAGGTTGCCCATGCATTATAGTGAACCAAAATGCCCACAAACAGCACAGGCTGCCTTTTGAACTGTTAGCTAATAACAAGCCAGATGGTCCTTCTCCCATGTTAATTTGACATAATGGCTGGTATCTAAACTGGCCTCAGGTCTAAAATTAATATTCATTGTAGATGTATTTTATAAAAGAAAGCCAACATATTTCAGTACAAGTTACCAGCATGAGCAATAGGGAATAAAAAATAAAAAAAATCTTTTTGAATTGTAGTTTTTATCATTTAAACCTTAAAACCCATCTAAACTAGTAGTAGATCTGCCCTCAACTAACTTATTTGGAGACAGAAAATGTCTGAAACATTTTTGCAGTATTGACCAATAGGCTTTTTTTTATTTATTTTTCCTTTTCGACTGATTGGACGTTTGCTCTCCAAAGCAGGTTTCACCGACATACCAAATCAATAGTGAAGGAGAAAAGGCCTTGTTCTCTGTGTTTATAGATCCGTGCTTTCTGATGGACTCTGCCTCCTCTGTACATTCTGATCATTGTCTGTCTGTTGCCAACGTGACTGGTGGGATGGTGTTGCCCTTGTTATGGTTCACTTATACTATTTCAGTCTTCAGGTATTTGTTGTGTTCTACATTCCAGATGTATTTAAGCATAATGAGTTATGAATTAATTCATAAAGAGACCATTTAATTTCACTGTATAAATTATTGCAAAAAGAACTGAAAAAGAATAAAATAATGGTTGGCGGATAATACTGTTATTACAGTACAACATAAATATTCCCTCAAGGGTACAGAGTTGCTTTATCTGTTGCATGTCTGAACCAGAGTCGTCTTGGAGTTTACATGATGATTCTACAGTCACATCTGCACACAGTCATTGACTTTTTTTTACTTCTTTTGTTTGCTAGTGCACATTTTTCTGACATTCATGAAAAACCTTAGCAGAGCATTGTTTTCAACAAACATGAAGTTAAATTTATAAAAAATTAAAAAAAAAGTCTATTGTTCTCTAAACAGATAAAAAAAAATAATAAAAAAAAAAAAATCAGTGAGAAGGTAGATGTTCTCTGTCGAGGCCTGGATAGGTCTTCTGGGGTGCATCTAGAAGAGAGAGTGACAAATGCCCTACTTTTTTGAACAAGCACACAACTTGTGTGATAAGA
This sequence comes from Poecilia mexicana, assembly GCF_051168715.1. NCBI lineage: Eukaryota > Metazoa > Chordata > Actinopteri > Cyprinodontiformes > Poeciliidae > Poecilia > Poecilia mexicana. Next base: position 11,422,061 of record NW_028263381.1, on the reverse strand, counting down.
TTATTGTGGTTCATTCTCTTGATGGCAGTATAAGGATTAGGATACTAGATCCTGTGTGGCAAATCCTTGTTGCAGAACCAGTCACCTATCCCTGAGGTGGAACCCATAAACACCTTTTTACTTGTCATCATATAATTTGAAAGTCTGTCTATGCTGGTTTCAGGCCAGTGCACCAATAATGTCTAAATCAGGCTGGCAGCAATTGAAGCAATTGATTATTTCCCCCACGGTGATGGAACTTCAAGATAAATTCCCTTCTTTTACTGCTCAAGCTGTAATAAAAAGGGTCTCACCATCCAATTAAAACAAACAATCCATGAGCTCTAAAACTAAAATTACAGTGGCCTAATCAAACCATTTTGATGTAGAGATTGCTTTGTGTTGAGCTTATAGTTTACAAATAGAGACCACTGCAGTGGAATCTTATTGGAATAAGACTTACAACTCTGTAGAAGCACACACACCTCCAAATTGCAAATAAGATGGTTGACTAAAGGGTTTATTTCAGTACAGATATGATCTTGATGCAAAACTGTAGGAATTGCCTGGGAAGGTTGATGTGAAGAACTGCAGTGTCAAGATTGCTTTCACACTGGATATAGGTTTTCTCGATGTGCCATATCTCAAACATGTTAGAGTAGTCATGGAGGTCCTGGAGACCCATGTTTGAAAGATACCCATCTTAAAGCAAAACCAATGTTCTTTGCTGTTTTTACATGAACAGAAATGTTCTGTTATGTGTTTGAAGAAAAGCACCTTTTTAAATCCTATGGAGGATAAATATTCCCATGATAAGAACATAGAAAGGTTATCTCATACACCATTTACTAACTTTTCCCTTCACCTCTCACTGATGCATTTTAAGGTCTATTCTGAGCTCAGGCAAGGCCCCATTTCTTCACATATGCTATAGCTCCATCAGTTTTGATGAACAGGCACAGAGTCCACTCTGCTTTGCAGTGACATGTGCGTCAGTGCGTGTGCCGCATCGAGGCTCTGTCTTCCCAACACCACTTGCCTTGCTTTCCCTAGAAACTGACTCAGCAGCAGTCGCTGTCAGGTCTGCTTAATTTTGTCATGCTTGACTTCCTGCTACCTGAAGTCTCATCTGCCAAAGCCCCTTAATCCACTTGTCACTCAAAACAACAAAAAGCTGGAAAGGTGCTCCCTAAATGAAGACAGGGTTGTTAAGCTTTGGTGGGGTGAGCACTGCGTGTACTTGCAATTGTTGTGCAGGTGTGCAAGCACAGATATGTGACAACATTGATGAGAGTTTTTCTTTTTTTCTTTTTGATTTTTTATAAACTTTTATTTGATTAAGTTGAGTCCAACATATTTATAAACAAGGTTTTATTATGTCCTCTACAGAGTTTTGCTGTGACCTTGAAAAACAGAATAATTCAATTTCTGTTAAAATTTTGGTTATAATTCAAATTTTTGCACAAAATATCATTTATTGATGTAAAATCCAAAAAAAGTCTGCAGAAATATCTATACATCTTATACATGTATGTTAGGGCTGAAATAATTAATCATACTAATCATGATGAATTGATTGAGAAAAACCATGAACAAATTTGGTCATTTATTATTCGTTAGCTGGAGAATACAAGCTCAAAGAACAAAAGATATATGCATTTTGCATTGAACCCTCTGATGTGTAACTGGGTCCTTTTTGACCCGGTGAGGTCATCTTTTGCAATATCTTTGTAATGAAAAGTTTTCATCACATCATATTCCAGGTATTCCTCAAGAAACATGTTACTGATATCATGTAATTCAAATTTTTAATTTACCTTTTATACATTTTAAGAAATAGCATGTCTTATGTTACTACCCCATTCTTCCGTGAGTGGAAGAATGGGATATTCATTTTCTATGGAATTTAATGGGAATCTTTGTTTCTTACCAACTGTGACTTTTGTGAACCAAACACACTGAGACCTAACTGTCACCAGTGAATAATATTATTTTACATAGCAAGAACTCTTACATATAAGTATTATCTTTATTTTTTATCTCACAAATGTGTTTGTGTGTCAATCATGAGTACTGTGACAGCGTTATTGTCACAATTCAACAGATTAGCCTTCTTCAAAGTTAGCCAACACTAGTTATCTAACCAACTAGCTAACATTACTACCTATACTTTATTGTGCATCTTTATTATCTGTGTGTGTCTGACACCCTGGATGAGAAAACCAAGAGAGAGAGTGTGTTGAATGACATACAAAACCTGTTGATCAATGTGTTCAAGGTTCTTTCTTTTATCATCTCAATAAATAAAATAAAAATTCATAGCTATTGAAATAAATGCATAAATAAATGAGCCAGAAAAGTATAGAGTGTCTTCTCCAGGTCAGGGAGGATGTCCTGACCCAAGTGGAGGAGTTCAAGTATCTCAGGATCTTGTTCACCAATGAGGAAAAAATGGAGCAGGAGATCGACTGGTGGATTGGTGCAGCATCTACAGTGAAGCAGGCACTGTACCGAACTGTCATGGTGCAGAGAGAGCTGAGCCAAAAAGTGAAGCTCTTGATTTAGCGGTTGATCTAAGTTCCTACCCTCGTCTATGGTCATGAGCGTCGGGTCATGTCCGAAAGAACGAGTTCACGGATACAAGTGGCCAAAATTAGTTTTCCTTGTAGGGTGTCTGGGCTCGCCCAGATAGGGTGAGAAGGTCAGATATCCAGTGGAGCCACTGTTCCTTCATGTCGAGAGGAGCCAGTTGAGGTGACTCGGCATCTGATACCTCCTGGACGCCTCTCTGGTGAGGTGTTTAGGGCATGTCCCACCAGGAGGAGGCCTGGGGAAGACCCAGGATACGCTGACGATGTTTCTCGGCTGGTCTAGGAATGCCATGGGTTCCCCCAGAGGAGCTGGAACAAGTGGCTGTGGAGAGCGAACTCTGAGCCTCCTTACTTAGGCTACCTACCTACCTACCTACTTGATTGGTTGGTTGGATCATACACACACTCACTTACGTGATACACATAACATAATATAATAGAGACAGTAATGTTAGCTAGTTTAGTTAGCTAGCTAGTTTCAGGAAACGTGCTCTTTTGCAAATGATCAAACGTTCACTAAAAGAATGCTATGTCATTGCATTTTAGGCAATGAAATGTTTGTTATTGAACAAAGGAGTTCAATTATTTGTTTATAAGCATTTTTTAATACATAATATGCATTTCTAATATAGTATAAAAAGTCCTTCTATATGTATGTATACATACACCACTATTTGCTATACATGCCAATTATGTATGGTGCTGCATAGCTACAGACCATAATATTATGCCTGATTGTTATTGTTGCTGTTATGCAGACTTGCTAATCAAGTTAACTGCCAAATTTGAGAAGTAGTTATACACTCATGTTCACTTTCATGTATTTATTAATTAATTTGTTTAAATGTCTGTGTTTGTTTTAATAATCTAGTAGATTCAATGTCAAGACAACATGGAGCATATAAACAAGGTTATAAAAGACAAGGGACGTTATGACATTGCCGTAACATCCCCAATCATTATACAATAATATTAATATTAAAAGAATGAAAGGCATTTATAGTTCCAGTAATCTGTATAATTTGAGCTTGTCATTTTAATACAAAGTACATAAAAGGTGGTTAAATGTAAAATTGTTTTTTACACAACTCAATAACCTCCTTCTTTGTGCAAATCAAGAATGACCATATGGCTTAATTACTGAAACATGGTCAGGATCTTTCTAAAGGCCATTTGGTTTGGGTTGATAATATTGCTCAATGGTATCAATATTTAATTGCTCTGGTTTCTAGCTCCATTGCCTCAGTGTCTGCAGAATTAGTGAATGACTTCATTGCTGAAAATATTTCAGGCAGAAACAGCTTGAGCACAAATGGCTTGGCTTTTTTTTTTCCTTTTTTGTGCAGATTTGCATCATTAGGGTAATGATAAAAGCACTATGGCTAGTAAAAGCAAAATCTCCAATCTTGAACAAAAGTACCCTATTTGTGGGTAGTGTGCAAATGAAACTATGTTCTCAACATAATTCATACGAACAAATTATGTTTTTCTGTGAATTCTGTTTTTCAGTCTTTGTATCATAACTGTATCATGTTAATGTTGCAGTTATGATGCAATGGTAAAAATATACATTGCATGGTATATTAATGGTAAAAATATACAAACCTTGATGGCATTTGTGGAGATCTGGATCTCATGCAACTTCCTCATTGTACCATCCCGGTCAATAAAGTAGGATGATGCCAGCTGATGGAGGGCTTCCACATTCTGCGTAGCATTGACCAGCTTTCTGTCCAGCTTGTTCTTGGCCAGATACATGGTCAGAGCCTCTTCCCCTACAAGTAACAAATATTAATTTAATCAGTTTTATGTGGCTTTGGTTTTTAAAAAAATGTTTGCTCATATAGCAAATGTGATAGGATTGAAAACATTTCCATTTGTTAAAGATTGCCATGTTTATAACCTGCAAAAAGAGTTCTTAACACAATACATAAGTATGAGATTAGAGTATCCAGGCAAGCAGTTTTATATTGAGAAATTGGATGTCCCGGTTTTCCAGAAAGTCCCCATATTTGCTGCTTGTCTACACCTGGCATATTCTCAGACACATACCTGGATTTAAGCCCATTGAAAGTGCATTATTTTCAAGAAAAATCTAGTGAAAATTCTTCTCACTTCGACATCACAGGACTTTTCTCCTGAATGTTACACAATATCTCGATTTTTTTTCTTCTTCTTCCAACTACTCATTAAGGCAGTAGCCGAAGAGTGAATACAAAAATACAATGTAACAGTGCATATTTATTCAAGGCCAAAACAGTTTGAAAATGAGGTAATGTCAGAAAGGGATATGCGGCATGTGGGATTATAAGCACATGGTTTAGGTTCTGTTATTTACAGAAAAGACTACATCAGCATTTCTATGATATTGCATCATGGGTTGTGCCAATCATTTACTGATGTGTTTGCACCAGTGTGACTAGCATTACTTATTACCGTGGTTAAATCACATTAATGAGCTCGAGCTGATATAATAAAGCTGTGGTGGGAAGTGCAGAAGATCATTTCTCTGTTTTGTTTTTCCTCTCATTACTGCAATATATTTTTCTTCTAACACATATGCTCCAAATCACAAAAAATATCTGTGTAGAAAAAGGTATGAAGTCATAAAAAAATAAACACTTTGCCACAAAGTACTTTGTGGTTCTCCCACAGCCTAATAAAACCAAATAAAACACCTACAATAAGGCATCCGTAATGAAAAAAAAAAAAAAAAAAAGAGTTGTCATCATTGTAACCGTCTATCGCATGAGTTGCGGATAATGGTCTGTGTTTCTGTTTTTGGTTTGTTCAATAGATAGGTGGTTGCATTTTGGGATCACCTTAGCTTGGTGTTCCCAGTATAAACGCTTATAGTGGAAATTTCTGAATCCTAACAAACACACTAACCAACTGCTTTGTTTATTTTTCTCATGCAACACTTTAACCACCAGAGCTTGGCTCATGTCTGTACTTACATGCTACTGATTAACTGACTGGCACACTCCTTGGCATTATTTAGGCTTATTTAATTAAGTCAAAGTTAACAATCCTGTATCTATGACAACAATGATATATCAAATCATACAAAAAGTTTAGTGAGACTCTGCTTTCAAAAATGAACTTTTTTTTATCATAGTGAATGCAGTGAGGTCACATGAACAATGTGAACTAATTAATATATGGCATCACCAAAAATGAACTATTATTCTATATCCATTTACATGACACACCAGGACAGTGCTTAACACCTCTTTGGTTACTCATATGTCTTTGACCTTTAACGTGTAAACAACAATTTAAACAAGATTGGATTGCCTTAAAATTAGAGCAAGGCAACCCTTATGGCTGGGTCTTGTTCAACATTTTCTAAATAATTATTTAGCCCCAAGAAATGAATTGGAATTGGTCACTTAACTGCCTGTGACCGTGACTAAGGGCAAGTAACAGTCAGGGCAAATGTCTCACGCCTGGTTACAACCACTGAGGATATGAAGGCCAATTCTGATGATGCCATGCTCTCCCTCTCCCTCGGGGGTTTGCAAAGTTACTTACACACACTTGACTTACACTACATAACAAGAATAATGCTCCAACGTTAAGCCCTTCATCTGCCATTTTGTATCTCTATTGCAACTTGGTGTGGCACTCACCTTATACCATAAAGGTTTTGTGGGTCATGCTGCTGAAACTGCAAGCTTGTAACAAATTTAGCTTTAAAAATCATGTGAGTGCATCTTTCTGTAAGTAATACCTTGTTACATTATTACTCCGCACCTCAGAGACACTGTGCCAGAAACAATTAGCGCATGCAGAGCTTGTGTGGTTGTAGCTGAAAGGCATTTAAATGCAATGCTCTTTCCTTTTTTTTTTCTACCTCAAATCAACAAAAGGTTGTATTTGTGTGTGCAGCAGTATTAACCAAATATGTATCTTTTTTGTGGATCCAAGTTAAGGTCAGTAACTGCCAGAGGAGGAAATAAGGTTTTAAGGTAACCTGATGGCAAGGTGGGACTCTATTATCCGTAATTGGCACAAATCCTGTGGGTCATTTTAATGGGTAACATTAAATTATATTGCTTTATAATGTCACAGCTAGGAAACAGGCTAATGAAATTAGATTTTCTTAAACCACCAACATGCACAAAGACTGTACACACTGAGAACCAAATTGCCATCAAACTGTTATTATCATGGAATATATTATTGCTGGTTTCAATTTATCAAATGAGAACAATTCCTATTTTTTTTTTCAGAAATACAAAAGTAAGGTAAAAACCTCACCTCCAAAAATAATTCAGTATTTATTGGCAGTAATTGGATGTAAATAACATGATTTAATGTATAAACTTTACCATAAATTGCTGAACTCTCGATTAAATATTTAACACACAGTTCAGCACTTATTTGAACTGTACCTGACTTATTTTTACCTGATTTGTTACAGTCTTATACAAAACATACTTTAAAAGCCTGGGTATTATTTGCACATACATTATATATTGCCCAGTCCTGGTGGGCATTATATAATGTAGTTTTAAGGCATAATAAAGTAAGAGCATATTTTGAATCAATGTTAGATTACACACAAGGGTAAAGCCCTTATTCCATATTTGAACTATAGAATCTGGCTTCAGTTGCCAAAATTAATTTTGATTGCAATTCTTTTGGCTTAGTACTGAAAAATGATAACTCTTTCATTAAAAAAAAGTATGATAATTGGCCCAGCTGCAGGGAGAACGTTTACTTCAAAATTTACCAGAGAACAGGGTTCCCACTGGTACACAAAGTGGGCCAGTACACACAAGTTTTAGATTTGAGCTAATTCTAATTAACAGAGCTATAACATCAGGCAGACTCCCACATACTTGGGCGTACTGTGCATATTCTGTAAGCCGTGTGGACTCTGCACATCAACAAGATATGTTAATAAATATTAAAGGGAGCCCAATAGATTTATCTAACTAAAAAGGAGGAATAAATAAGTGCACATTATCCTTTCAAAGTTTACTTAAAAGGGTTATATATTTCACATGTGCCACACTCGTAGGATTATTCTCAGGAACTGATAGAGTTTGAAGCAGAAAGTCCAAATTCAAGACACGAAAGAAAGTGGTTTGATGGAAAAAAAAAAAAAAAAAAAAAAAACCTTTATAAAAATAAATTAAAAGGTTCAACATAAAACAATTTACCATAAAGCCTAGTAATTCCGTGCAGCCCAATAAATCATGAATTTAAACTAGTAGCCTGAGAACAAGAAGACATGTAACAGAGGAAGAGTGTGAGCCCGATGAACAGACAAACTACCGACGGAATAACAAAAGACAGGACAATAGACAGAAACACACACAGGGGCTGACAAGACACACTAAACAATTAAACCCCAGCAGGAAGGGACAGGCACAAAGCAAAGCTGAACAATGTGTAAAAGCTGAACCCGACCTACTTCCTAGGAGAAATATTTATATAAAAAAAAAAGAAAGTGAGAAACATTTGAATACCACCAAACTCAAGAAGCGTGTACGGATTTACCCGAACAAGCCAAACTAAAATTTCCAAGCTACTAACTTTGGCAAAAAGATGCATACAGGATAAAAAAAAAAACAAGAAAAAAAAACTCAATTAAGTTCTAACTGAGTGGTCTAAAAACTAATTTGCATAGCTCCTAAAAACGTTAACCCTTAAGCCAACCTCATTTCAATTTAATTCCTTAGTTTAATTATGCAGGGACTAGTAGTGGATGTCAACAAATAAACACTTCAAAGTTCGTCGCCATGGCTAGTTTGCAATACTTTTCCACTATTATTTGGTGTAGAGTGCTCTGTTGCTTTTCCTTTCCTACCTTTCCTTAACTCTTTATCTCATCTGTAAAGAGGCCAAAATAAATTTGCTCTAAAGACAGAAATAAATCTATTGGCATAAAGGACAATCTCTTAAAAAAAATGCCCTTTTTATTTTCAACAGGACCAAAATTCAACAGAAAATCTAAGAGCAAGTTTACATCTTAACTGCACATGTTTTAACATATGAGTTGTGCTATGTAGGAAGAGTTTGTTCAAACAAGATATCAGCTGGAGCATCACTAAATGATCAGCTTAACGCTTTCCAATATATATTTGAAGCGTTGTGTTCTATAAACAGCATTCAGTTCTTTTTTTGCGGTGCAATGTCCAAAAATCATAAATCCGCTGAAGCAAAAGAACTTCAGTGGAATTTATGAAACGCTTTAAGTGAAACAACAGATCAAAATCTTCCCAATTGAGATTGTCATCTTGAAATTCTAGATAATGAAATAATAAGTACAAGGAAGAACAACACACCAGATGAAGACATTAATATTGAAGATCCCTTCGGCTACAACTTGTCCACTTCTCACAAAAAGTCACAAGAAAATAGCTTTTTTTTTCTCCATAGTCCTTCACTCTAGTAAAGAGTGATTGATTTGGTGACATGACAATGCAGCTACCACAAAGGTATATCCAAATTAGATAGTATCATAGATAATATTGAGCTAAGCAAGCAAAACATTATTTTTTAGTGGCAAAATAAGGGGAAATGATACAGACTACAGTTTGTTTTATTACAGTTGCTATTAATCAGAGGCAGCTGATTAATAATATTACATTAAAATATCTCAGTGTTTCAACATTTTTCAGCTTTTTAGAAATTGGTTCCAGATTAGAGGATCATCAAAACCAAATGTTGTTTCTCCATGTTTAGTTCTGATTCTAGGGATGCAGAGTAGACTAGAACCTGCAGACCTGAGTGGTCTGGAAGGTTGATACAATGGTGGCGGGGTTTTTAATGTGTTTTGGTGTCAAGTCATTCACTGATTTATAAACTAAGAAAAGTACGTCTCGTCTCTGAACCATAGGGAACCAGTGCAGAGAAGAACTGATTTAGCTCCAGATTGTCATATAATGTCAATTAAAATACACTTCCGATGTGAACCACAACAATATGTGTTCTAGAATTCATTGTCATTAGAACAATTGTAAAGAGAAGCCGGGGCCCTAAATTGGTAGTTTGTTATCTGCGATAAGCCATGCTTAGAATAGGTTCCGTTTGGACAAGTTGTAAAAACCCAAATAACTGTAAACTGGTTGTAAATAATATCTACAGCAAAAAGTAACAGCAGTGTAAAGATCTATACCACAGCAATAGCATCAACTGTAACAAGGTTTTTCATAAGCAAGTTGCTTTAGGACAGAACATTGACTGTCAGAACATTTCTGTCATTCTTCAAATTGAGATTATGCAGAAAGCTTTGTGCTGCAGGTAGGACGCTGTTAGGCCATAATTAAACGCCTATGGCTTATGCCATAGATTGATCCTCAGGCTTTAACAAATTGCTCATGTTTGAGCTATTTAAACAGAGGAGTGTTTGTAGTGAACTCCATGGAATTCAAAAGTAAAGTAATTCAGCAGGTGTTAGTTATTGTTCTTTTTTTCAGCTTTGGAAACTGGATATACAATATTAGGTTGAAACATCATATGACACTAAAGTGCAAATAGGTGTTCAGTGGAGGAATACCAGAGCCATAATGGACCACAAGGCTAAAACTTGAGAATATTTTTTAAAAATACCCAAATTATTATGGTTTTCTTTTCAACCACAGCATCCCTTTTCATCTTCTTGTATTGCATCTTTTATGGGTTTCCTGTCTCTCTTTACATTTAACCTCTGGCTCGTCTCCTCTGCCTCTGGATTGTTGCCATGTTCCCTTTAACCTTGAGGCCTTTTGTTTCAAGTTATGTGTCAGCACACTTTTATCTCAGCCTTTACAGATGCTCAATAAAGGACACAGCTATACAAAACAAAAATGCACATGCAGGACGAGCGATAAAGTTAGAGGAGGCTATTCTCTCTTTAACAACCTGCACTTTGTGGTCTCATGAGTCACATAATTGAAGGGGAAGAAATGAATTGTCCTTCTCCAGGGTAACTTAAAAGTTGATTGGTCAGTTGTCAAGAACCCCATTAGACGTCCTCCTTCCTTTGAAGTGAATCCTTTTTTTCTTAATTTGCTTTCATGCATTTTTGTTGATATAGCAAATGATAAAGAAAAGAACTAATTACAATGCAGAGAGTAGTACATTATAAATTCAATGAACAAACTAATGAAAAAGCTATATTTTTCATTAGTTTAATTTTTCATTTCATTTTCATTTTATTTTTTTATAAATAACAAAATATGTGCAGTTATTTATTACTATGTCTTTAATATTTCAGAATAACATAAAATGAATATCATTCATATTCCTACAACTCTCAAAAAACTCCTTGAATCAAAGATCTTCTCTCGCCTTAACCATGGTCACACTGCCATCTTAATTCTAATAGCTCTAAAGAGATAAACTAAATTCAAAATATCATTAAAGCATGTTTTAGAGCTATCCAAACATGTGATTTCAGGTCAGTCCCAATTCATCTTTTGTTTAAACTAACTGTGTTTGGACATTTTGGAAATATATAGTGAAAGCAGATGTAAATTGAGATCATTTAAACACTGCAAGAGGATCATACAAAAATGCTGCATTACCCAGAATGGTAAAAAAAAAAAAAAAAAAACTGCATGTGAATGAACAGTTGTAACTGTAACTATCTGTTTGGTGCTACGCTTGGTGATTTGGGTGGGGGGGGGGTTTCTTGAGTACTGTGGTTTCCTACCATATTTCAAAGTTATTCTTCATTATGCCTAGCTATGAGTGCATCCTTAAATTGTTGATGGATTGGCAACCCATGCAGGATGTGCCCCAGTCCTTCTCTAGACATCTACTGATGTGCAGCCTTCTTGCAACTCTGAACAGCTCTAAGCTGGTATGGAATATGGATTGATGACGCTCCTCTGCTTCAGTACCCTGTTAATACCCATGTGCAGTTGGCTGAAACGGTTTAGTTAGATTAGTCTATTATTAACTATTCTACATCCCTCAGTGATTGACACAATTTCTAGTGGGCTCCATCGCAGTAGGCCAGGGCCAGATCAAATGTTCAAAACAGAATCAAATACATTTCCCTTCAATCTCCTGTTGCTGCATCTTATCTTAGAACAACCTGTTCTGTTCACAGCGAATGTTTTGGCAAATGACTGAACAGTTTTACTGGCAACTGAAGAGCAACACAACAGTTCCAAGAAAAGTAATCATACTTCCACTCCAAAACAGAGGAAGATTACCAAAAATGGCACAACTCAGATATAGAGTGGTAAACAAAAAAAATAAATAAATAAAAATCCAAAATCAGATAACCCGTTGCATCAAATAACCCAGACAGAAAAAACAAGATAAAAACAATATGTGTGCTTTTTTCAGGATGCAGAAATGAAAATGGTGTTTCATTTGATCACACTGCACTCTTTCAAAACAATGCTTGTGTATCAGCTTTTATCTGCACGGTCTTAGTTGAACATTTCCCCTCCTGTTTGTAATTTTCTTTCAATTCAAAGTATTTTATTTCTCCCAAAAGGAAATTAAATATTGTCATAACTTATATAACCCAAATATCTTCAAAGAGTCATTATGGATGGTGATGCTGTGGGTAGGCAGGATTACTGGTAGCGGACAATCTTGCACCAAATCTAAAGAGGCCGCAGACTGCTATATGACAACATCAGGACTGTCATGACATGCTCAAAACGGAATAAAAACACTATTTCACAGTAACACACCCTGGGTGACACCAGTAATTGTTACCAAGCACTGCTAATTTACTTCATTTTGTTTTGCCACTCCCCTTTAAATCTCTGTGTAGCAGTATGATTAGAAAGACAGAAAGATGTTGGAATGGGGGGACATAATCTTTTCCTATTATGATTGATGAAATAGTTTATTTGAACTTCCTGTTCTCTGTTATTTGGCTCTGCCCTGCATCCAGGAGGGGCCCCTTTTCAACTCCTTTGGGATCTGGGGTCATATTTCTGGTATTATTTGAGTATTTGAGATGCTAATCAGCTGCTACCAGTTGTACAAATAATAGTGTATTGCCAGGTTCATGCATCATCAAAAGTATGAGCAAAAATCTTTTCAGCTGCAAAACATCCAAAGCCAGAGAGAACAACCTCTTTCTCAGCAAATCACACAGAAATGGGAAACAAACACAAAATAGCAATGAACCTTGCCAAAAGTGACTGGCGTACCAAAACTACTCCCAAGTATCCCCAGTATCAACAACTCATCCAGGAGAAGGTAACAAAGAACCCATACAAACATCTAAAGCACTGCAGACCCCATTTCCTTCAGTTAAGAAAAGTGTTTATGATCCAATTAAAAGAAAAAGGCAGGACCAAAATGCTGCAAAAATGGTCTATAGCTGCTCTGTTGCTTCATGATCAGGGCTACTTGTCATAACTGATGGGTGAAAGAAATATGTTCTATACTGGAAAATCCTGTAGAAAACATTCACCCATCAGCTTAATTGTATTTAAGTTATTAAAAACATGATTGAGTCATTTTTTTTTTTTTGTTAATTTAGATTTAGATGTATTATGTTAAGGTCTGGCCTTAAAAGAACAAAATTAATGTGAAGTGGGGAAAATAACTGATTTTGCAAACGCTTAAAATCAAAGAACTGATTTTGCAAAAGCTTAAGGGCATTTTTTTTTTTTTTTTATGATTTACAACCAGTTAGGTTTAGGGGGCAGTTACATTTTCAGATAGAGCCAAGTTGGTTTGGAAAGATTTGTTTTTGTCCAACGATCAAAATTTCATAATGTTTAGAAACATTTACATGTTATTATGAAAAGTGAAGAACTCTGTAAGTAGGCAAAGGGTTTCACAGCACTATCAGTGTATGTATTTTAGTTCAACAAGCTCATGATGTGAAAGTTGTATAAGCTTCTGCAGCATTAACAAGCATCTCAAATTGGATTGTTGTGAAATGTTAGTGACATTTTTTTTTTAACTACTGACATTACATGTCATGGCATTTTTATCCCATTTAAACACAAGTACAACTACAAAAGTAAGTGTGATATCAAATCGAAGCTTCTAACTATGCAGATTTCATAGTATATTAATGTCAAGTAAGTCCCCATTGAAACGGGTCTTCAAGAGAAAAAGGTTGCTGCTTTTTCTGAGCACTGACAGTATATTTCGAAGACCTTTGGGGGGATAATTATCATAACTTCCTAAAGCAATTTTACCTTTTGAAACATTTTATCTTCCATAGACCATATGCGAGTTCTATTCAAATGAGCCATCAAGGGATGTGTTTTCAAATGCAACATTTTACTGCAGTCTGCGCACACAGTGCATGTGGCATACTTTGCATTGTGTAGAGAGAATAATATTTAGATTTTGTAATAAAATGCACACTGAGCAGGTTAAACTTAGTCCTAACTCTGAGCCTGAAATGCACGTAAACATTTTGACAAGTAAATGATTAAAACTTCTCTCACAGCAATTGAGGACAAAGATCTGCAGTACATTATGTGCACTTACAGCTGAATCAGAACCGTTCTGTTTTTGTCATTTAAAATAATGGAGTCCTTCAACAGCCAAGCCTCTATATAAATGGTTGAGGTTATAGCTTTAAAAAAAAAGTGTGAAGGGTACATTTGCATTCATCTTAAGCTGTGAGGAATACATTTTTTCCAAGTCTGCCCCTCATACATTTAAAATAAGTTTTTCACTTAAAGGCATAGAAATGTTTTGCTTTGAATTTTTTATTTTTTGAGTTTCCTACAGAGACCAAGTGAAGAAAAACAAATGTTCACTTAACTTTAAGAAGAGACAAGTGAAGTTTTACATACATGGAAGATCATTCTAAGTGCTATTTATTTGCAGAAATGTATAGAACCACTGGTTATAAATTACCATGGTCCATCCGAACACAATAATCGGTAACATTTTACTGATTGAAAAGCTTTATCAAGATTGTGAGTGATTCTTTTTTGTACGCGTGTTGTCAGAACTGTACTAGCATCATTTGTACTCAAACAGCTACATTCCCATCACAAGTCACATGGGATACCTTTCTTAGCTAAAAAAATAGGTAAAAACAATGTTGTCAATGTCATAATATCACATGAGTGGGCAACAATTAAACACATCATTGTGTCTTCAACACTTTACTTGGCATGCCAATGATGTAAGTGACCATTCTGAAAGACACTATGATTTATCCAGATCTGATGAGAGTAGTTAAAAGATACATATTGAAATAGGGGCAAATGAGTACTTAATACTTTTTAAACAGATTGTTAAATTTTGCCCTAAATGACTGTTATCAATAAATTTATATTTTTTTCACAAGTCAGTATTTCGTTAATTGTGACAGCAGAAAAATGTAGTCAGTGTTTAATTCCAAATATTGGCAGATAGCAGTTCCTGCTGTCTGGATGTCCTACCCACACATTTCTTTAAGAAAGTCCTGCCTGTCGTTGCTAATGATCTGCTCCATATAGTAAACACATCGTTGTCTTCAGGTGTTTTCCCCCAGACTTTGAAAACAGCAGTTATCAAACCACTGATAAAAAAGAACAATCTAGACAAATCACTACTGCAGAATTACAGGCCGATCTCCAACCTCCCATTCATCAGCAAAGTTATTGAAAAAGCAGTTTTTAAACAATTAAATAACTTCTTAACAATAATGAATCGCTTTGACTCCTTCCAGTCTGGTTTTCGTGCTCACCACAGCACGGAGACGGCCCTTGTAAAAGTGTTCAATGACATCCATATAAACACAGACTGTGGGAGAACCACAGTGCTGGTTCTGTTGGACCTCAGTGCAGCTTTCGACACTGTTGACCATGACATTTTACTGAATCGACTGGAGAGTTGGGTCGGACTCTCTGGTCCAGTGCTCCACTGGTTTGAATCTTACATAAAGAACAGGAATTTCTTTGTTTCAATTGGAAACTTCTCATCAGAGAGGTCAAAGGTCACATGTGGGGTACCCCAAGGCTCAATCCTAGGACCCCTTCTTTTCAATATTTATATGCTCCCGCTGGCTCAGGTTATAGCAGGAAATAGGATTAGCTACCATAACTATGCGGATGATACACAGCTCTACATCACGATGTCACCAGGTGACTCTGAACCCATCCAATCACTGAACAGATGCTTAGATCAGATAAATGTGTGGATGGGCCAAAACTTTCTCCAGCTGAACAGAAACAAAACTGAAGTTATTATCTTTGGACCGAAAGAAGAGCGAACTAGAGTCAATGCTCAGCTTCAGTTATTACAACTGAAAACCAGGGATCAGGCCCGAAACCTGGGAGTAGTGATGGACTCTGACCTGAACCTTCAGAGCCACATAAAGACAGTCACAAAGTCGGCCTTCTATCACCTGAAGAACATCTCCAGGATTAGAGGACTAATGTCTCAGCAGGATCTAGAGAAACTCATCCATGCGTTTATCTTTAGCCGTATTGATTACTGCAACAGCATCTTCACAGGTCTGACTAATAAATCAATCAAACAGCTGCAGCTGATCCAGAACGCTGCTGCTCGCGTTCTCACTAGAACCAGGAAGATAGAGCACATAACACCAGTTCTAAAGTCCCTACACTGGCTCCCTGTAGCTCAAAGAATAGACTTTAAAATACTGTTGTTAGTTTATAAATCACTGAACGGTTTAGCACCACAATACATTAAAGATCTGTTATTGCTGTACCAACCATCTAGACCCCTCAGATCTTCTGGTTCCGGTCTGCTCTGCATCCCCAGAACCAGAACCAAACGAGGAGAAGCAGCATTCAATTTCTATGCACCACGGATTTGGAACAAACTTCCAGAAAACTGTAAAACAGCTGAAACACTGGGTGCCTTTAAATCTCAACTTAAAACCCACCTGTTTACAGTTGCTTATGGCAATTGATGCCTTCTATGTATTTGCGAGTGACTGGGAGTCATTGCGCGTATATAAAACCCTGTAAATTCTAGACTAACAGGTAACCAATTAATGCACAAAATCCGCGTAGGACAGCGAAAGTCCTAGCGCAAAATTTTCGCGAAACAGGCGGACGGAGCCTGGTGCTGCAAGGCTGGAGGCCTTGTCCTGTTAGGCTGTGATTTTATCTTTTCTTTTTATCTTTTTATTACTTTCTTTTTCTTTCTCACTGTTTAAAATTATGTAAAGCACTTTGAAATGCCTTGCTGCTGAAATGTGCTATACAAATAAAATTTGATTGATTGATTGATATGATGGTAGAAAGAAAAAACAAACAAAAAACCTAGTAACAATTTTACTTTAGTTATTTTACCTTTTCATATTGTGCCTCTCTCTTTTTTGAGTGCGTTCCTGAAGATGTTACTTTTAAACTGTTGAGGAGTTTTTTGTATACTATATTAACGCTACTTGTCTTCTATCACATCTAATATGTCATTCTCCCCAAAAAACATCTTTAGCAAGAATAAGGATCTAAGATACATTTTTATATATGTATATATTTTACAGTGAGAAAAACAGTGCATGAAGTATTCTGAATATTTGCAGAAAGGCATTGATTTTGCAATTTAGACCTAAGATATATTGTACGCAGTCTAACAGTCTAGCCTATATACAATTACACAATGCAGAGCTTAAAAAAGAGAGTGGTTTATCTTGATAATCACATCTTTTAAATGCAGTTGCCAAAGTAATCACTGTTAGCTGCCTTCATGCATCATCCTCAGAGCCCGAGATAAGATAAGAGATTAAATTTAGCCTTGGATAACTAAGATGCTTAACTTTTGTACCAAAATAAAGCTATGCCCATCTATCAAAAGAATTTATTGTTTTCATCATTGATCCAGCTACTGACATACTTGCCAACATGCCTGAACAGGTAGGATTTGGAAACTAAAGTGTGTATTTCATGAAAAGGCAAAATTTTGCTGTTGGTCTATGAAGCAAAAAATGTTTGTAGAGAGAAATACATTTCTCAGTTTCTTGTCATCAGGCCTTCTAAACCTTACTGATGAAGTGTTTCCAGGACCGGACCTTTTGGGACAGCATTTTATTTCTATCCTCCTCGGCTCTGGGACAAACTCCCTCAAACTCTAACATATTCAGAAACAGTTAGTTGCTGAATTGGAACTGAAAACGCTATTCTTTTTCTGCATTTTTTTCTCACTTATTAACCATTTGGTTGGTCACTGATAAGTGATGAAGCAAGACAACAGTATATTATATTTCAACACTTATTTCTGTTTATGCATTACATTTCAACACATTTCTGTTTATGTAATGCTTTTAGAATCTTTTTCGTTTTACAAACATGATACATTAATTTAAATAAATAACTATGTATTGTCATATTCATGATTAGTGGTAAATAAATACACTTGCTAGTCCTTAAATTACAATGAACTTCATTGCACTTCAAAGAAATTTCATCTAACCCTATTATAATTTGTATTTAATAATTAATTTCAAACTGTTTTTTTTTATTAAATAAAACAAGTAACCAATGGGACAAGAGAAAGCATGTGCATAACCAAGAACAAAATAATTAGCTTACCAAAAATGTTCTGTTTTAAAAGGAGTAGGAGGAACTGAGCTCTTATTTAATCACCCCATTTTATGCATATTGCATTCAGATGATTTTGGTTATTGATGAATAATATAAAAATTAAGTTAGAACTGACTTATCAACACAATAATAAATAGCTACTAATTTTATGTTTCTTTGTATATCAATTACAAAGTAAAACACTTTGAGCCTCAGTTTATATGAATGCCTTGAAAATGTTATAAAGTCAGAGGTATTAGAATACAATGTGGTGCAGCACTATGCCGTCTTTTGTGTCCCAGCCTTTTGTGAACTAGAATGATTCATAGGTCAATTTTAAGTGGCTTAAACAAAATTGCTAAAAAAAATATGTACAGGGGCTTGAGAACATGGGGAAAAAACAGCTAGAGTTGATAATAGAACTGTATACTGCAGGCAGATGCCAGATACAATGATCATGAATGAGAAGAGTCAACATGCTGCCCTATGTGTGTGTCTATATATATATATATATATATAGACACACACACACACACACACACATAATGTGTTAATAGTTCACAGCAGCGCGTTTTGGGCTCAAAAGGAGGAGCTTGCCCAGGGCACAATTCCTGCAGGAACCACAACTGCGTATATTGCAGGCTTACCAGGTTAGGCACAATGATTAATCGTGATTAATCACAATGCCAGAGTGTGATTAATCTGATTATATTTTTTAATTGATTGACAGCATTAATATAATAGGGCAGTATGATGCACTAAAGTTTTGTTTTTCTGTTATAAAATATGCATTTACCTGCAGTCACGATTTTTTTTAAATGTGTATATGATCTGACCTCCAGGTCATAAAATTGTTTGTCTCAAGCGTACACTGACAAATTGGATTCACATGCACAAGATTTGGATGTGTTTAAATTAACACCAAACCATAGAATTTAAAAAGGGGATACTTTTTTTTTTTTTTTTTTTGCTACAGTAAACCTTGCACTTAAAGCAGATTATACTGTCTGTTTAGGATGACTGTAGGTGAGGATTTCTGCTTATTTTCCATGCTCTCATGTGATTTGCTGTAGTTTGGTTTCTCAGACACTTGGAGCAATAAATTGCCTTCAAACTAATTAAATGAGCTTCACTGACAATGATACAGTTAGAAAAAAATTATTCAGCAGAGCAAGGTCGCATTTACTCAGTCTAATCAAATAGGGATAAGGCGGGGGGTTTATGTTTATTTGTAGGCATTTACGTTTACTATTTTAGTTTTCAAAAATTCTCCAAGACTCACCCATTATTTTTTCTTTCCCAGATAAGCTGTACAAAATGTTTTCATCAAAACATGCAAATTTGGAACAGAAAAGTCAATCCCCCGCTAAGCACCCATTATTTGTTAAAAAAAAAAAAAAAAAAGAATAAATATATATATATATATATATATATATATATATATATATATATATATATATGTATGTGATATATATTTATCACATGAAAAATATGCATTTCCTCTGTGTAAACACATACACACAAACCACAAACCCCATGGGAAAAGCATTTAGGTAATTGTGGGAATACTTTTAATCCTTTCCCTGAATAATTCAAACAAGTAAACCTCTCTTACCTCCCAGGGTGGCTGAGATGAGAATGTGGGTTCCATATTTCTTAATGATAGTATCAATAAACTGCTGAGTGGTGGGTCTTCGGCCCAGCAAGCGTACGCTGCGCTGGAACTCAGGCATGAGTGGCACGGGGTTTCGGATGAGGTCCCTTCTCTCGATAGCAGTATTTCTCACCTTCCAACGTGCAAATTCCCTGATGAGTTAAAAGAAAAAACAACTGCTCTCATGTAAATTGTCTAGTATGTTCACACACAAAAACATTGATTTGAATTAAATATTAAACAAAAAGACTAAAGACCTACACCTCGCATTTTTAAAATATCTATTAAAATGTTTTGCAGTATTTTGTGTTTTCTTTGTTTCATATCACTTCTTAAAACTGATGTTGCTTTTGTTGTAATATCACCATCATTCTGCCCTATTTAACAGGATGTGCGTTCATAAAAAACAAAAAATCTCAATAGTATTCTCTATTATGCACGCCTATTCTGTTACAACAATAAACCAGACAAGCTTATTAGCATTTTAGCAGAGTATCAAAAAACCAAAGGCAAAATTGCTCCCTTATCTGCTGTTTCTTTACATATTGCATTGTAAAAATATATTGTATTTTGCAGAAAGAAACTTTCAAATAGTGCTCCAAAAGTTCTTTGGTGGAGTTTTATGTTTGTTGCCAAGTTCCCAAGAAAGTGTGTAACACTTTTTTAAGTACACATTAGACATTACAGACATCGTTCAGTGTGACAGTTAAGAAAAAAATACAATGATTTTTAATTGAACATTTTTGAAAACTAGACATTATTTTTCTTCCATTTCACAATTATTAATTAGTGTTTGTTGTTCCTGTGATGGACTGGTGACCGGTCCACGGTGTACCCCGTCTCTCACCCTTTGGCAGATGGAGATAAGCAACAGCACTCCTCCCAACCCACACACAGGGTGTAGGAAAATGGATGAATGAATGTTTGCTGTTCAATCACATAAAATCTCAGTAAAATATCTTAAGCTTAGTGTTTGTGACATGACATAATAGAACAAAATTCAATTTATTTTGCTCATAACCAACCAACCATCCAAATTGTTACAAAACAGTACAAAACTGTAATTTCATCAAAATAGACCTCTGCTCTGAGAAAGTGAGATTGTTTTGTTGTTTTGTTTTTGTGAAAAATTACAGTTTCATTTCAGTTATTTAAAGGTAGTGGAAAATTAACTAATAATTCACGTAATTCACTAATTATTGATGGAACAAAAAGTGAATGAATCCGAATTGCTTATATGATTTTATATCTCATATTTTGAGATATTAAGGAATGTTTTTTTTTTAAGTGTGTGAATGGTGAGATTAATTATGGCAAGTGTCTGACCTTAAAGTGCATTAAAATCTCCACTGGATAGGAAACATCCAAAGGGCATCATGATCTCTATAACTTAATCCTAAAAGCCTGCTCTAATTAAAATTGGAGCTGTGTTTATTAAATAAATAGGTAAACCCACTCTATGAAAAGAAAAGCAACCCCACAAACAAATGGAAATGAAAAAATATACAATAAAAATACACAAGTGCAGATGCTGGAGTTATTCCAAGCTGCTTTTTAAGAAGATTTTTCCAATTCTTTTAGCTGGGTTTTAATCGCCCAAAAAGATTTTTTTTTTTTTTTTTTTTTTAATCAGTCTTAGGAAAGATGAAATGGAGGATTGTTTCCTTTCTGCCTTACAGCGAAAAAAAAAACAACAACAAAGAAACAACTGTGCAAGCACAAACTAAGTTCTTTGTAGGCCAAATGTAGAGATGCTGCTCAATCAACCAATCAATCAAGAAAAAGAGAGGAAGATAGATGTATGGCTATACATTGACTAGACTGGATCCTTGTCTAATTGTTTAGATTTTCTTATAAAATATGTCTGTTTGGTGGTTGTTTTTATGTGAAATCATTTGCCGAAATCCGGCTTTCTTGCTTCTACTTGGAGTTACCATGACAGCTAGAAAAGACAAAGATGTATTTCAGAAGCAAATAAAGCATTATCATGAACAGTGTTGTCTTCCAAATAAAATGGACTTTTAAGTTTTCATGGATTTCCAAACAATCCTGAATTAAGAATACGGTGGCTTGTAAATATTCGTCACGACAAGTTAAAGCTAACGGCGCACAGTAAAGTTTGCATCCTTCACTTCCCCCCCTTTACTTGGTCTCTGTTTGACACTAACGACAACAAAAAAAAAAAAAAACACAAAATAAGGTAAAACATTGTCCGTTAGAATGAATTAAAATGTTTAGATATTTAAATAGCAATTTTTGATAATGAAAATGTCCAAGAATATTATCCACTAGCATAAGCTAAAGTTAATGTTAGCCACAAAGTTTAAAGAAAGTAAAACTCACCATCGTGTTTGTGAATGTATAACGAGCCGTACATCTTAAAACCTTTCTCCAGCTTACTTGTTGGGGCTTTGGATCGAGGTACATCATTAACTGTTACCTTAGGCAAGCCCTGCAAGCACCTAGTGTAAAATGCCATTTTCAATAGACCAGAAGCGACCAAGCCGCTTATCCCCATACACGGAAGCTGACGTGCAAAGAGTCAGCTGCTTTTATGGCACCTGCTCACCGGGCTATATGGGAGACGCTGTCCGTCGCTGCCGCAGGTAGGCTTCTAGGCGTTTGTAAGCCTCTAGCAAATGTTCGTATTGCTGTCTCTCACTGATATGCCTCTCAACATTTAGATGTGTGATCGTGGAACAAAACCTTCAATTGATCACACGGTTTGACAAGCGGGAACTGGTGAGTGTTTGTTTGTTTGTTTGTTTGTGAGCTAGCATGCTAGCGCTAGCCTCCAGGTTATTGTTTGGGCTCCGTCAGTGTAAACTAACTTGAAATGAGTATGTTTTGTTACCTTTCAATGGTAAAACACTATTGCTATTGTATGCTAAAATGAAATGTAGCGTCCCGGTTGAAAAGATGGCCTCTCTAACTGATGGTTCACGTTTCTTTATTCAACAGCCTTTGTACATGAACACACCGTAAGAGCTACAAACAAAATATCATTAGTAACTCTTTGTGGTTCTAACCTTTTACCATAACCTATGAACCTTACTTTATGTAATATCATTAAATTTACAATACATGTATTTAATTAACTGTGACATTACAAATGAACTAAAACGTATTCCAACTGTTCGACAGTTAATCAAATATTAACACCATTTCATGTCGAAACATAAACATCACGCTCAATAAATACAATTTACTCATCAAAACACCCACCTTGTTCCCTCATCAACCAAGCGCTAGCTAATTGATTGTCTGGACCTTAATTGGCCCATTCCTTAGTTATCTCCCTTCAACCGTGACTCGTATGATCGCTCACTCTCTGCACTATGTCCAAAACAACCAACCTTCAGTTACCGTCAGAAGTTTGTGTAGATCGCCTAGCAACCTTTCATGCAAAGTAATTTACATGAAATATTGAGAAATTTAAAAATGAATACTGAGTACTTGCAGTAGAGACATGAACATTTATAGATTAATATAAAATTATTTTTGATATTGACCCAGGGTTGATTATCAGGCTTGTTTTATGCAGGCCAGGTTTCTGTTTCAGATCCTGTTCCAGATCCTGGATTCTGATTGTCTGTTGCCCAGTGGACCAGACTGGTGAGCTAACCAAACATCGACTCACGAGAAACGTCACATCCTGTCAACTCCTTCCAATCTGGTAGGAGGCATTCAAGCCCACAGCCACACTTCCATCCTCACGCTGGACTGAACCAATCTGAATTGGGTATTTTGCCATCATTCCTCTCTCCTCCATCAAGGAGCTGAACCTGTTAAATATTGCCTTGGATAAAGGGGGAATAAAACATCTAGGGGATTTCATGAACTATTTAAAGAACTTCTCTGTATGTATTGTAAATATCATTTAATACATATCACTAATTTTGCGCTATTTTGTTGTCTGTGTTTTTACAAATTACCACTCCCTCCAGCAGTCAAACCACAAATTTTTCTGGTCTGATTTCATTATTTACTCACTCATAATTAGTCATTTTTATATCCATATAAATATTTTACATGTGCTGTATTATTTTTTGTTTTATGAAAAGTTTTTTACATTTTCTACAACTTAACCTGTTTAAATATAAATGGCCCAAACTAATTCTAGCTATCAACTTGGGAGTCCCAAACACTGATTTATTTGAAATGATCAGTATGGGAACCATTGAGAAAACGTGGCTTCCAGGACTGGTTGTAGCTCTGTCATTACCAGCTGCAGAATCTGTCTGTTTTTGTGTGCCCAACTTTATCATCCTCACTGGACATGGGCATAATTTTGATGACCCAAAATGTGTGATTCCCTTTACATTAACATTCAAAGTGAAAGCGAGACTGTAGCTGCTGCAACACGTATTTCTGCCTGCAATTGTGCCTCGCTCAGTTTACATGATATAAACATTTCCAGCACTTCAATTAGAGCAGTGAGTTACAAAGCAAAACTCAAAGCTTTTTTAAAGAACTCCTTATTTATTTCTTTTTTTTAACCTGCTTGACTGCCAGTTAATTTAAATATGTAGCAAGTCGAAATATCAATGTCTTGTGTAAAAACATAGAGTGAACATGCTAATATTAGCTTTATAAAGGCCTAATAACTATCATCAGCTTATTGTCAGAAAAAAAAAAAAAAAACAATAAAGCTATTAGTGTTTCAAGTAAACAGAGAAGTGTTTTGCAAACACAATGCTACTATATCATAATGTGTTGTTACGGCCCCTGGCCTCTTGAGGCTGTGCAGGCTCCCTTTTGTTATGCAGGTTCAGCTGTGAGAGCACACCTTCCTGATTGGCTGTAGGAAAGCAGCTACACCATTGGACCAGCAGAGGATTGTCAAGCCAATCAGACGTTGATGAGGCCCACCTGCACCCTATAAAAGGCTCCTGAATCTAGTGGGGCAGCTATTTTGAAGAGGTTCTGTGAAGCTGCCTCCTGTTTTTTTTTGGGTAGTTGCAACTGCTTTAAGTTAGCTTGGTCTTTGTTTGTTCAGTTTAGTTACTTTGATTTTGCTCCAGTTAAGTATGAGTTAGAAGCCTGTGTTTGGGAGGCTGTGGGCTTCCTGCAGCCTCCCCTTTGTATGTGTGTTTTTCTTTGCATTGTTTTCCTTTTGTGGTTTATTTTGAGTTTATTTTGAATTGACTTGTTTGGACTTTTGTAATTTTAATTTGCACTTGGCATTCTTGAGTTTAATTCTTTTTGTTTTGCATTAATTGGGTTAAATTGTATTGTTTTGTGAAACTTTATTTTGTAATAAATCATTTTTACTTTACACTGTCACTCCGGACACATTTTATGTTACTGCCCCTGGACCCCTAGACCTTGGGGGTGTAACAGTGTATACTTTAACATAATATGTATACTCAATACTTTATTGATTTGAATGAAGTCTGGCATTAAGGTTAATGTCTTAAATGAATCCTTGGCATTTGGAGCAAAAACTACTGATAGGAGGTGGCCTGTCAGGAGTTTTATTTTTCAACGTTTTGTCAAATTTTTGTTTCATGGTAACGAGGCCATTTCATGCTTTTAAAATAACACCATAAAATGGCAACTTAAAGAAAAACAGAGTGTTTTACAGCATACTCATCTCAAGCTTTGCTCACAAATGGGTATGTAGCCTCAAATTGACTGGGCTCTTAGTTTTTTTTTTTTTTTTTTTTGACATGCAGTCAGCAGTATGTCTGCCTGCCTGAGCTTGTCTTGACTGCAGCATTTTTTATTACTCTATTCAGCACTCTCGATTAGTCTTAAAAGTACCATTTCTTTCTTCCAGTGGACTGTTAAACAGACAACTTTACAATGCCGCCAACAATTTACTGAAAATATCCTGACAACCTCCTCAAGTGACAAGTCATTTGTCTGCATTTAGTAGAGTACTACCAATGACTGGTAAGAAGCGAACGTAATGCAGAGAGAGCGAGAGAGAGAGAAATTATGGATAAAAGTACTCTGGACTATCATGTCAGATGGATGTGTGATGAGAACAACTAAACTGCATGCAGAAAGACAGGAGTCAGGGAGGCGATTCAATGAAACATTAGAAATAAAACCCCGAGTCTAAATGTAAACCGAGAGGGAAGAAAACTTACAAGGAAGTAATGAGTATATCAGACATGCTTTCTATGTGCAATGAAGCAAGATTTACATCAAGCTGAGAATCAGTCATCACAAATGTGGTTCTATTTGAGCCATGCTAAATCACTATTGTAACACAAGCTGAATACTTGACCTGACCCGGTTACGAGTTTATCGCTTTCGTTTAAATTGTCTGTAAAAGGTACATCAATTCATTTAGAATTTTTTTTGACACCCTACAGACTTAAACTCTGGCAGAGATACTACTTCCTCTATCATTCCACAGATGTTTTATTTGTAAGTGACCAGACAACTTGTGACACCGATTGTCTTCTTCATATATTAAGCAATGATTGAAGTTTCCACTGATGGATATGTTGTTTTTTTCTATTTTCTATTATATTATGTATGCAATAGATAATATATTGCAATTTTTTTTTCTTTGAAGTGTGAAACAACAAGCAATATACCTCTTTTTATTTGTGAGCTGTGAGTCAAAGCATAACCACATTGGTAGCATCTGGTATTTCTGAGCAGAGTTCAATTCAATATAAAAAATACAAGGGTTTTCTTAACTCAGAGTTAAGTGAAGTTTTATTTATTTGTTTTTTTATCTAAAATGGAAAATCTAATACATTTGCTTCTTTACAACTATATTTTAATTATTCTTTCTTAAATTAAACTTAAATGTTTCAGATTATCGGACTAATTTTAATATTAAAGGGACATACCCTGGGTAAATAATAAAAGCAGTTTTCAAACAATGATTTTATTCATTGTGCAAAGAATAGCCTCATCCTATGTGAGCACCACATGAAAAAGCTGTGTTAAACTTTACATTAAATCAAGATGTACAAGACTGTGTTAAAAGTCAGAAATGCAAAGGTGAAATACAAATTTTAACTACTGCCTTGAAATGATCCATGTCAGTTTCTGAATGGATTGACATTTATTGAAAAATGGAATATTGAAACTATAACGAAAACACTCATTCAAAAAACAATAAAATATAGAACGTCACAACTAGAATGACTTTCTATTTTTTTTTTTTTTTACGGATTTAACATGCAGTTGTTTAAGCACCTTTGTAGGAGATTATTAGAAGTATCTTATGTAAGAACAGCATAAATATGTTAATAATAGACAGTACCCAGGTAAAGCAGGACTCACTTTTACTTCCAGATCATATCCCGATCTCGCTTCTGGTCCTGCTCCATAACTGCTTTTGGTGAAAGTCTCAGACAGCTGTTATATCTGAAGCTGTAGCGAGTGTTTACACCGAGAGAGACGTGTGAGACACTTAGGCTCACAACAAATGTAGTATTTATTTGTTTTCACTTTGCTCAAACCACCTTCACTGTGCTCATCTCTACTTTCATTTTCCTTCTCTTTGATATCAATTTATTGTCACTGAGAAACTCTCATGGTCCGGTCACTTCAATTGTTGTAAGGAAAGATACGTGGCCACCAAATGGACTTGAGCCCTTCTGGCCTAAATAGAGCATGTCAGCAGATGGAACATGTGGCATGATTCAGTGCTTTACTTCATAGCTCCAAGACCACTTTAATGACCCATCAAGTAAGTTAGGAGTAGACAAATGCCATTACGCTCCATAGATGAGAGATAGGCACAGAAGTGATTATGTCTTTATGATATTTAGGAATCTACAGTGGGAGGTCAGGACCATTATGTTTGTCTGCAAAAAAGTGTTTTAACCTTCTTATTAATTCAATTACATGGATGACAGCCTTAAAAAAAAAGGCAATGTCAGATTTTATCTGAATATTTCCGTGAGTCAAACATGACATGCTATCCAGCTTTCCCTACAAATATCCTTTAGTTGGAAGTCCAAGGTTAGAAAAATGGAAAAATAATTTATCAAAGATGCTGCATTGAGTTTAGGTTTCACACTGCATGACAGTAATGTGCCATTCAATTTAGTTTTCATCATACCAACTATAAATCTGTTAAGTTTAATTGTTATTTTAGTCATTTTTAGTGTCCAGTTGATTGAAACATTTAATCAGGCCTTGTGATTAATCACTATGATAAATACTTTAAGCTTCAAATAAAAAAAGGCACTTATTTAAGTATCTGTAGTGGGAGGTCAGGTCCCACTACAGATTTTCTTAAACATTTTCATGAAACGTTTCCATAAAATGTTTAAGAAAATGTTTTATTGTTTCAAACCACATAGCTCAGTTTTCCAGGTTTTAATTTCCAAGGTTTAAAAGAAGCCCTTTGAGATTTTAAGATGTAAATAACATTATAAATAAAATATATTGGTATTACTATTAGTATTAATAGTAAGAAGATAATTCACTGTTGCAATAAATTGGATTTAATATATTGCCTTTGTTGTCCATTGCAATGTTTTTTTTTGTTTTTGTTTTAAATTATTTTTTGGCACTAGTGGACATTGTTTTACAGTCATGTAGGGAGAAGCTGGTAAAGATATGCTTTGAACTCAGGAACCTCCACAGGAGGGAGACTTTTTAAGGTCAAAATAATGTGATTAATCTGAAATAGTAATGCATTCAACGTTTTAGATTAATTCCATACATTAAAACATTAATATTGACAGCACTACAAATTTTACAAAACGGAAATGGTAAATGAATTAATGATGCGTGCCTGAATGACTTCCATTAGGTTTACCCTAAGTTGATTATTTCCTATTTGAGAAGTTAATCAGGAAATAACAATTTTTTAAGCCAATTTAATTTTAAATTCTGAATGCAGTAATATTGTGATAAATCTGTGCTTAGCATAGGTAGCTGTGATGATTTAAATGGAAAAAGAGACCAACCTTTGTTACTACGAAAACCCTAGCTTTAGTCTCATCACACATTCCTAACCTATTAATTTGGCTTTGTACTACATCCCACAGGCAAGAGAAAAAGCAAATGGAGCAGACTGAGGCAAAATCAGAAACAGAGAGAGAGAAAAAATGAAAAACAGGATCAAACAGCCTGGCTGGCAATGAACTTGGAACTGGAGAGCTGGAGCACATGGCAACAAAGACATCTCGGCAAAGAGCACTGGCTATGTACTGATAGCAAAATAGAAATACATTCATAAAAAAAGAAAAACTCTCCTTTGTTTGTTCTGAGACTTTTTTTGTTTTTCTTTTTTCTTTTTTTTTTTTCTTACCTCCGTACAACCCTCAAAAATCAAACAGTGGTTAGCTGATCCATGGCCTGGACCAAGCTGTAATTTTCTAATCAGTTCACCAACTTCAAAACGATGCCTCCCACTTATTGTTTAACCGAGAAGCTTTTCAGTGTGCAGACCACACAATATGCAAAGGTTCTCTCAAATAAATGTGATACTGTGTTCCTATTATCATTCATTTGACATTTGCCTTGCATCACAGAAATATTGCTTGCAGATATGTACAGACAGACGTACACTGGCATAATCATGTCTGTGCACAGCACAGGGAAGTTTTGTTTCACTCACTGGTATTAATTTTCATCCTGTATCCTGTTGTATATGCTTTGGAGAAAATTGATTGGTGGACTCTGTGATCTATTAAAAAAAAAAAAAAAAAAAAAACGGTCAACATATGGTTTTAAATGAAATAATACTTTGAATTATTTTTCTTTTTATTGTGTATTGCTGGCTTTTTGGCTGTTGCATTATTTTTTTGTGAAGCACTTCTTGATTTTTATAAAACTATGTGATTTCAGTCATACTATTACTATGATTTGTTGTCAGTTCTGTGTGTATGGAGTATTTCAAATGTATGTTTAGCCTAAAAATATAGTTCTATTAATTTAAAGGCTTTTTTAGGCAGGAACAAAAAAGACCTGATATTTCAACTGACATCAAGAAAGGACAAGCAATGGCAATTAAAACGATAAGAAAAAAAAAAAAGTTAGAAGAAATCTGCACCAGCCTGGAAGAACAATAATTACTGTAGATATTTAAATTTTCTCTAATTACAGGAACATGCTTGTATTTCTTTCTCGTTATTTTTCCTTTTTATGCTATTTACTTCTTTGTCACTTCTATGTAGTAAGTAAGGATGCAGGTACTGCAGAGGCTGCAGAGCAAAGAAAAACATGTGAGGAAAAGGGAAAGATCAGATGTAGCAGGTAAGGCAAGAATGAAAGTAGGACAGGGATGGAACAGCATGTCTGAAAGATGTTTCTTGAAGAGACAACAGGAAAAAAATGAGTGACCACATCAATCAGGATAAAGGGTAAAGAGGCTGGGAATCCTATCTGTTTAACAAGGAATACATTGGTATTTTGTGTAAAGTTTTTTTTTTTTTTTTTTTTTAAAGCTGCTATATGTAACTTTTTGAAAAAAATAATATGATTTTACATATTTGTAAGTACTGTTACCATCTGTGAAAAGCTCCACTGCGTCCTCCCAGAGCTCCTGCTGTCATCTGCAGAAATGCACCGTTCAGTCAGAAGCAACCAATCAGAGCCAGGCAAGGGGTCTCAGCTCTGTCAATCAAGCTCATGTACGCCTGCTCGCACCTTTCCCCTTGCTCTCTGCTCAACTACAGCAAGGTCACACAGCAAGGTCACACACCAGAGTCAGTCCTGACTGCTCAGGCTAGTAAACGCGGCCAGTGATGGTACTTATGCATAAGTAGCCCTGGGAGGAGCTTGATTTTTTTATTTATTTATTTTTTTCACTGATTATCTCTCCTATGCACAACATGGTGACAGTTTTAACTTGTATGTAAAAAAAAAAAAAAAAAAAACATTTTTGTAAAATTACTTACTGGAGTTTTAATGGTAGATTTTTTGCTTTATTTTATTGTTTTTTTTAGTTTATTTTATTGTTTTGGTGTGCCCGTTACAACCAACATCTAATCAGTTTTTGTTATATATTTTGTGTCTCAGCATAGTTTTAGTCAGAAAAGAAAACAACATGCACAGTGTCTGCTAAATGTCTATGCAATCAAACATCCAACTTTTACATCTTAAGTATAGTAACATTAAAGTGAATTATTTTAGAAGAGATTACTTGATGTTAGAAATGTATTGGTCTATCATCAAAAATAGTGGAGAAGGGCTTAAAGCTCATTAATTGCATTCTGGCTCTACACTGAACTGGGATTCAGTTGATTTATACAAATAAATATATTTACTGTATAACAAGACAGAAACATATGAAATAAAATCAGTGCAAAACTTTTTGCCGTTTTAATCTCCACCTTAACAAGAGTGGATTAAATGATTGTGCAACAATTTACAGTTATGTGATAAAGTATTTGCCTCCTTACATCTTTCATCTTATGACTTTTACATGCATTGGATAATCACATACATATATCTAAATAAAATGAAAATACTGAAGCTAATAAATCATAATTTTATTCATGAAGGTAATAGATCAACATGGCCTTATGTTAAAAAGTAATTGCTCCCCATAAATCTAATAACTGTGAGCTGCTGACCATGAAGAACAGATTTTTAGATTTAAAACGATGCAAATTCAACATAGGTATGCACCATATTCAACTAGGCTAAAAAAGAAAAAACACATTGAATAAAATAGGCAACTGCAACACTGCATGGTCCTGACTATTGTCCCTTTAATAGAAACTAAAACATATATAAACTGTCTGTCATTCTGATGGACTTCAAATGTAAACGTATGCACCACAATCTGCTGATTAACCCCTTAATTGTCTTGAAGGGTCCCAGAGGGTTAGAGCCCCAGTTAAACGACGTTTAACTGAAGTCCTAAAAGGGGTGCGGGTTTTAATATTTTTATCTCTTTTAATCTTTTTCAACATCTTTCTCACTGTTTATTCAATGTCACATGCTGTTTTTATTTTTAATTATGTAAAGCACTTTGAAATGCCTTGCTGCTGAAATGTGCTATACAAATAAAATTTGATTGATTGATTGAAGACACCCGCATCCTCATGTCCTCATTGAATAATAAGTAGGCATTGTTGAGTTGACCATTAATTTGCATTTAAATTGTAATAAATTGTTATTTATTTAACTATTAGTGAGAACATTTTTTCTTACAGGTGGAAAGGGACCACAACACATTTTTATTCTCTTGTTTCCACTGAAACATGTACAAAACACGGTTTTGAAAATGGCTTCCTCAAACTGTGATGAATTAAAGCACAAACATTTTTAGACTTTCCTCTTTTTTGAAGTATTGCATCATTCAAAGGGAGGCGAAAATATGAAGCACGCAACTTGCTCCTAAATAGCCAGTCATCTTATTTATGACATTTAAAAAAAAACAAAAAGTAATTTTAAACGCGTACAAATTTTAAAGGTTCACATCTCATTACACTGCATGCCTCAATAATTGCAGCTTGATTACACCATCAAATTTGACTAAACACTACATGCTCAAAGAAAATTCATGAAAATGTAAGAATTTTTTTGCTTTAAGTGGCATTTCTTTGATATGTAGTCCTCCTGCTACTCTTAAATGATGACGTAAATTATCCTAAAATCATCCACGAGCTGCAACTACAGAAATTACAGCAGAGTTGAGTCACCATCTTTCTGACTTAAAACTGTGTAAAAAATAATTTGGTTTTAAGCTTCACAAATGCACATGGAGTACAGATGTATGTGAGATTGATTCTCCTTGCCCTCTAAGCTGTGTGGGATTGGGGACTTGTGCTCATCTACAAGTGAAATTGCAGTGCCAACATACAGCTTTACATATATTTATCCAGATTTGTTATTCCTTAGATTTTTAAACCTGTCAACTGAGTTCGTATTCATTCTCACACTACAAGTTTAGATTGTAAATTGTTAAAAAAAAATGGATCTAGTTCAGTGACTGTACTTTTCCACAATTACTTATTTTCAAGAAAAAAAAAACCCAGGGAATAAAATGCCTCATTTCTTGAGGGAAATGGAAATGGTGTGTGAAACAGAATTAAAAAAAAATACTGGAGGCTTTTTAGTTTTGTTGTTTTGTCATTGATAGTGATAAGGCATAACATTATAACCACATTACAAACATCCCCACTATTAAACGGTCAGTAAATGGCGACTGACTGTGTATCTGCATGTTCGAATTATTTGTTTATTACTATGTATAATCACCAATGAAGACAATGAATATCCCAGAAAGCAGCAATTAGTCATATTTGGCCCAATATGCTTGAATACATACATGCTTATGTATTCAAGCTGGTCCGTTTTTCTGCATTTAGCACATCCCCTTTGAGGTCAAAATGTCTCTGCCTATATATATAGAGGGCTGTGAAAAAGGTATTTACTCTCTTTTGTATTCACTTTTTTGTCTTAAAAGTTTTAGATAATAAAACAAATTTTAATTGAACAAAAAAAAAAAGCCTGATTGAAAACAAAACCTTTTCTCCCCTTTTTTGGGTGCAGAATACTGTCCTTGTGTCAAAAAATGTTGCTCCCTGAATCCTACACCTGTTTGTGCCTCTACTGGTGGCAGCTGCAATTAAGTATTTATTTATTTTTTACATCACTGTGCAATTATTTTAATTCAGTCACAAAGGGGGGATTTTGAGGATGAGAAGGCAGTTTACTCCATGCCACAGCATCTGAATTGGATTCGATTCCAGACTTTGACCAGACTGTTCAAAAGTTTACTTGATGGTTTGGGGGATTTCTGACATATACCCAGAGTGGGCTTCAATTTAAGTGGAGTAATTTTTAGGTGTACAAAATATGAACGTGATCTGAAATATCTAAGTGTCATAATAAAGTAAAACTAAAGACAATATTTCATGATCTTATCTCCCTAATCGGTGCCACAATAAAGAGATAATCAGTGTTACAATTTGCCTGTCAGTGGTTAGAATACTATCTCTATTTGGTGAAGATCTGGAGTCGTTATGAAGCACTGCTGTTATTGTTTTCCTAATTTGGCAACTGAGATGGCAACTTGTTTAAAACAAAGAAAAAGTATCCAGGTAAAAATTATGTTTTTAATATCTTGAGTACCAACGTCTTCATATTGTATCGTCTGAATAAAGTCAGTGATTTATCACAGCGATATCACATTTGTAGATGAAACTAGAATAATAAGTATTATATTTTTTTAATTTTTGTTATACATTTTACCAGCCTTAAGTGGAATAAAAAGTTGGTGGTATTACATTTCTAGGAACGGTACTGATACAAATGTGATTTTTACCACATGCAGACACATGTCAGGATCTGCCAGGGCGGCACTTGAGTTCCCGTTGCATTTGACTGTGAACACTTTGATAGTTCTACAGGAGAGCACACAGAAACGGGAATCAAAGTATTGTAAGTTGTTTAAGTCACTGACAGGCTTGCTTTTTAAATCATTTTCTGATGTCATTTATGAGCCACCCAGGAGCATGTTGTCAGAGACCTGAGCCAATTCCACCATTCACCTCATTAATTAGGGATATTCTTCCATCAAAATGTGCCTCTCTTCCATCTGTACTTCTATACCTCCACTCTGAATGTCTGTCATGCTCTCACAGGGTGTTTTAATCTGGGCTCCATCATCAGGATCAACTAAGTGCACCTGCAGTGACACTCAGTATGATGGTCTTATCTTGCCACTGTCAGACTCCGAGGGAATATTCACCGACTGTCTAAAAAAATGTGGTCTAATTGAAGCAGACACCATGCAGCCCCGGAGGTGTTAAGACATGCCATCGTGACATTTTTTTTTTTATTCATTATGGTTACATGCGGCTCCATTATATTTGCAACCCATTTCAACTTACAAAAATGTAGAAGCATTCTAAGTAAGCATAAAGAACAAGAACAATAGGATGCAATTGACTGTTGTCTTGTACTTCACTTATTAATACTAAACCTGTGCTCTAAGCAGACAGCAACAATGTTTGCTACAGCAGGGCACCCAAGACAGTCGAGTTGATTCATCCTCTCCCTGCAAATGCATTATAGTTGCACCTGCTTATTTAAAATTAAGTTTTTAGTATATTCTGGATGGAAATTTAACCACAGTTTTATGCGTTAAAATCAATCAGTCACTTCTATTTCAGTTGAAAATATTATAAATAATAAAACCGCAGTAAATGAGTTAGCCATCCTTAACATGGAGGTGGAAAAAGAGTTCGCATTTTCAGGAAGTACATTCTGAGGCAGGCCTAGTCATTTTTGATTTTGATTTATGAGATTAAATTTTTACCTGTTGCTGAACAACAAGACGGGTATCTCCAGGAGACAGACTGTATGTGTTCAAAACACCAAATTATTTAGTTGCGATTAGGGGTTTCTTAGATAAAAGAGGCTGCACTAAGCAGCTGCAGCTACACAGCAGCTGAAGAATCTATACCGGCTCTGCTTTAATTTAGTGAAGCTAACCTAAGAAAATCAAATCCTCAACATAATTTAGCTGTCCCAAATCTGAAAATGACCACAAATAACCTGACAGAGAAGCATATGTTCCTACCAATCAACATTTGGATTAACACTGTTCCTCAACTAGCCAGGCAGAAAGAGACAGTCGAATGATGTAATCTGACAAATATTTTCTCTATTCAAAGCTTTTTTTTTTTTTTTTTTTTGTCACATTCTATTTGCACTCGGAATGTGACAACAAAACATTTTGATTATTTTGTGAAATATAGGTGTTTAAAAAAAAAAACAACAGAGAGGATGGAATGTGAACAGCTTAATTGTGAGCTTCTTATCCTTTTCCAGCTGTTTTGGGTTAAATAAAACAAACAATGAAACATCTGTTCCAGAAGTTACAGATTTATTGACTTTAGCTTGTAGGAACAACACAGCTTGCCTGCTAAATGTTGCTTAGCTCAACTGTAACTCAAGGAATATAAAAAGGTTAACAATAACTTTCAAACACGAATACATTGAAAACATGAACTAATTTGTCTATTTATATTTAATTAAATAATTTGCACACACGCGTGTACGCACACGCATATTATGAGGATTAGTAATTAACAATAGCTATAATTTCTGTATTTTTATAACTAAAACTGTTTCTCCATGTTTTTCTGACACCCTTACAATGTGTATAAAGCATCTTTGATTCAAGCTAGCCAAGTTTTAAGTACAAGGTGAGACTTTTATCTAATCTTAATTCCCACATGAATGGCTTTGCATAGTGATTTTGTGTTTCCGAATGATGTTGACTAATTGTATCTCCATAAAATTCTGTAGATGTGCCCATTTGAAAGAACAGCACTGCATGATCTCATGTCCTCACATTCCCTATCTTCCAGAGATGTAGAATGAATGTTATGATTTCTATGCCAATTTTCAGCACAGCAGGATTTATGCATATCCACATGTACTGCAATGTGGAGCCTGCCTTCCACATATACTGAAGTCATGAAATGAAATCTCTATTTGCTCTTGTTCATCAGACAACCCAGCGACCTTTCTTAAAAGTTCGTAGTTCTGAAAGAAGACTTGCCCTAGTGGCCTACATTACCTGCTCCATAAATGAGTAATGCTGGCACAAGTTTTATCTCTTGAACCTTTAAGCCAATGCATAGATGCACAACTGCAACATATATTGACCACAAGTCAAACAGTCGCAGATCCAGATGTGAACAAGTTATACTGTGTCTCTCTCATCCAAGTACAATAAGCAGAGACTAAGAACACCACATACCCCTAGTGGATAATGCAACATAGTTCATCTGTGCAGGTTTGTATTCCCTGGAGTGGAATAATAGGATTTATTTCTTCAGGGAAGAATTGTGTTCCAATAGGGCATCAGTATTATGCTGGAGCCTGATAGAAAGTTAGGGGAAAAACAAAAGGAATATTGAGAGGAGATGAGGGATACAGAACTTTCTTGGTAATGAGGGGTTAAAGCCTGGTGATAAATCAAATGGACAGAAATACAATTGAAATCCTGCAAAGAAATTCAATCCCACAATATCATTGAAAATATTATTAAATGAATCTTAATCTTATGCTCCAGTGCCCAGTGAAGACCTATGCAGGAGGAGGTGTGATATTAACAGCAATGTTCCTTTTGCTTCTTTTATTCATTTCTGTTTATTGATCTGATATGAGCTGTTGGTTTCTTAACCTGGAGAATAAAGTAATGAAGTATTTTGCAATTCTACATGTCTACAAGGATAAAAAACAATGTGAAATGAACAATTAGTGCAAGGTAAACATGCTGAAAACTAGATAGCTTAACAGGAAAGCACTTCGCCAAATTTTAACAGTGATATAATTTGTTAAAATACTTTTGAAATATTATGTGGGATGAGAGACTGTTTTGGCTGCCGTAGCTCCATGTTTGTTTTGTGTAATGGGAACGGGTTTGATCGGGGTCATACACGGGCTTTAAAGCTGAATCACTAATCATCAAAACATTCTACAAAATTCCAAGCAAGATAGGTTTTTGAAGCAAGATAAATCTGTTGTCAGCTATATTAACAACAAATAAGATCTAACCAGGGAGAAAATATGCAAGCGTTAGTGCAGTACTTTGACTTCAGAAGAAAATATTGTCAGCAGAAGCAATATGTGAAGCCTTTACATGTTGTGTGAAATGATAAAAAAAAAGTGCATTTTAGATTATTATGACCTAGTCAGCTTGTGCTGGTGTAACATATTTTGGTCTCATGTAAAACTCTTTTCTTGCTGTTAGGTGAAACAGATACAGTGTAGCATGACTGTCTATCTGCTAGACAGTCATGCTGGGTAAGTGCGTAAAGTGAGGCACAATTGCAATAAAATTGTGGAGCATGTAGTACTAATGAAATGTAGTTTATATTTGCTCTAAAACAAAGGTCTTTATTGGTTGGAATTGTATTTTGATGAGTTTTTGAAGGCAAACACTAGAAACTGACCATTTCGTAATATTAACTGTTAACTGTTGTTTACAATCTCAAGCATTTTAGATAACCTATGCTTATTTAATGATATTAATAAATGAACATTGCTAAAAATCAAGAGTTTTTCAAATAAACTACCAAGTGTTCATAGAACTTACTTTGAGATTAGAGTAAAGGACTAATGCACCGCATAGACATAATGCATGCAGTTAATGCATTCAAATATGCTTCACTACAGTAGCTCAGACCTACAACCGAGTTGTTGTTTGGATTTCCATATGTAAGGAATTTACACTGAACCAGTGAAAATATGCATGACACAATATGCCTTCTCTGTATTCAGATGGAAGCATCTACGATACTTTTACCGTTAATGGGAGCATATCAGAAAATGGAACTTGATTGCATCTGATTGCTGGCTTAATTGTTAGAGTTCTTTGTAACTGTGATGAAATAGTTAAATGAAAATTCATCTAATCAAAAAACAATCTCCTAATTCACTTTAATCTTAGGAATTTGATGGGATACGGAGCCGGAAGCGAGTGAATGGGTGGTTGACACAAGCATTTGTTTGAATCTAATTAGCTGTGTAATGTGAGAAACTGTACTGTTGATGAACTAGGCCAAGTATGAGTCTGAGGACTGGAAGGCAGCTCTCATGGAGTCAGTACAATAAATGACAGAATAAGACGTATTTACATCTGATAGGTAATATTGGCTAATTTCTTCTTTGCTGCATCAAGTGATGCTTGATGCACGTACGTAAAGTTTTCACCTTCTTCTTATAGTGTAATAATTAAAACTATTTTTTTTTCCAAAATCGTTTATCCCTCTTCTCCCTTTTTCTGCCAATGACACTTGTCTTATTTTATGTTCCGTACAAAAATGTCAAAATAACATAATCTGAGTGTTGTGTTGACACAGATAAACACAAGACATTTGTACTGTCAGCTTGTCAGGTGATCTGCAACACAAACAACACACTGAGGCTCTAAAGAGGCTTTAGGAGGATTTTTGCACCTTAGACGACAAATAGTTGTTCATATTTAAGGAAGATGAGTAAGAAAAGCAAGAAAAAAATGTATCCAAATAGATATTCATTGTTGGCATAGTTGTGAATGCCGTTCATCATGGTGTCTCACATAAAAATAATCAGTTTGTAAACTTAATGAATAATATTTAAAAAATAAAAAAATCTGTTTTGGATTTCTCCATAAAATAATTTAGTATTTTAACTTATCTCACCATCAGGGTTGCTGGTATCAAAAGTTATTTCTAGTTCTGACATCCAAGTTTTTTTGAATGTATTAGTTTGCTTATTAAACAAACAAATCATAGTTCAAACAAGACATTACTTGATAAAATTCTATATGTATATTGTAGACACAGAATTGCCAGTTTGTGACGAGATTCTGACAATTCAGCAGATATTTGAGCAGCAGATATTAGTGCAGAGTTTGTCTTGCTCTGCTCTTCCTGCTTTTGTGTGTAATTACATAATCCATAAAGACATAACACCATATTTAACTTATAGGCTACCAGCATTAATCATAATCTCTTTATTTCATTCCAGAAAGAGGAACTACCATCCCACTATTATACTTATTGCTATTCAAGTATCATCTTGATCGAATTAGATCAAGGAAACCCTGCAGCAGGCAGACATTGATTCATATTTGAGCATTTAATGTACACAGATATTTGTACTGTTGTCATTAAATGTACTATAAGAGAAGGGAGGAAGCAAACTATCCATTGTAGGGTTTAACAGTGTAAATGGTTTGGTCTTTACGATGTGCTAAAACCATTTCTAATCAAAGTACACAAAACCACACACCACAGATGCCATGGTGTTTATTAGGCAAATATTCAAAATCCCAAAAATCCTAGATTCAAACTAAATTGGTAAAAAAAAAAAAGTATAAAATTTAAAGGAAGTGCACTTTCTTTATACCATCACAATATAAAAGTTAAATAAATAAATGTACCTTTATTTTGAAAATAAATAATATAACTTCATGGTAGTTGTGTGTGGGTTCCCTTTCAGGTGTATAAATAAACACAACATAATTACCTAATACAGAAAAGAGTGTACAACTTTCTTTTTTCTATCAAATGTCTATAATTTCTTGATTAGCCATGTGTTTAATGAAATAACTCACATTTGTTTTTGTCAAGAAATCCATTTTGTTTAAACAGAAAAAAAGAAATAAAATTAAAGATCTCCAAATGCTCCATGCAGCAAACAGAATCATTACTATCTGTAAGTTTCTTCTCTGCGTCTCCTTTCAGACATGCTAACCTCACTTGTCAGTACACTCCGTTGCAGACAATTCTCCTGTGAAATCAAATCACACCCGGCCTGGTAGATAACATGGCTCAGGCATGCACAAGTCAGTAGTAATCTATAATACCACTGCTGCTTCGCTGCTTCAAGTCTGAAAATAAGAAACATGTCATTACTTGTTAAACCTACTTATCAGAATCTTTGTTGTGCAAGCCCCCTGAGATCAAAACAACCTCACTGAGGATATCATACTGGCTAACTCGATGTCCTCTTCCTAACACAATCATTGCAATAGAACATTTTAGGAAAAAAATAAAACTTGTAGAGCTTGTTAAAACTTTTCTTTTGTATATAAATATTGTTGATTTTGGCCACACATTTTCCAAATATTCCATTTTAAATAAACATTGGATAACGTTTAGTTTTGCATAGGTTTTGCCTTACGGAGATAACATAATTGGTGGCCTGTTTCTAAAATATAACCCTTTAAACTTGCAAAAATAATTAACACACTGAAGTTGACAGAAAATCTTAAAACAACTGTTATCTTAATTTGCTTCTTGAAGTTTGTCCTTGCTAAACTCTCTTCTCCATTGGTCTGCTTTAGCCAGTTCTTCCCCAGTCCACCCTGGCCAGATTCGTCTCCATTTGCAGATCCTGAATGGTTCACCTCCATTTTTGTAACCAAGCCACAACAAGTCATGTATTGACATCAGACTGAATTTGTGGATTGGCCTGTGAATTGCATCACTAAATGAGTGAACAACATCTCGACCACTGTCGTGGACTGGTGGATATGGCGTCTGCAATTCACAGAGCTGCTCAGTGTGGAGGAGCGCAATTATGAGCAGCATCAGGAGCACATGCATCTTTGAGTGGAGTAACTGCGATTTCACAGCCCTGAAAGCACCACGTCTCCCTTTTCCCTTTTTTGTTTTGCACTTTGCACTGGCTGGTGGGAGACACCAAAACTACATAACATTAGTTTGGTGTGAAAATTTTGTATGCTTTCTTTAAAATTTTCTTTATAATAATATTCATGTATCATTATTTATTAGTGGTATGCATCTTTTGATGTTTAAGACACTATAAAGTGACGCAACATAGATGGATTTGAATGTATTGCAAACTAATCAGCAAATCTTAATTGTTGTCATTATGTGTGGGCCAGCAGTTAATTTCTATAAGACAAAATTAATCACACAGGTGTTTTTGAGTCGCCTGTAATAACAATCTCATTGCCCACAACATTATTTTAGGCTTCAGTATTAATATTTTACATTTGTTGCTCTTTGTTTTTAAGACGAAATGAAATATCTCGGTTGATTTGAATTCATCTAAACCACAACCTTGAGGTTCTCCATTGCAGCGTTCTGCGGCAAACATCATTGGTGCTTCAACCACAGTTCCTGTGCACTAAAGCCTCCCCCATCTTCTTCTTATTCACTCCCGCAATAGTGACGAACACACACACTACTAGAGAGAGACACACAACTTGGCTCGAACCTAACTAAAAATTAACTTGTGTGAGTTTTGACAAAGGCTAAGGGGCTTAAGTGTTTGGTAATGCCACACTTAACTACATTATCCTCCACTGTTAAATGCCCCATATAAACTGCTTTTATTCTGTTTTGCAGAGTCTGAAGGGCTCAGGGCCTGCTAAGCTTTAACCTGAAACAAAATATTCTTCTTTGGAAATATTAAATTTGAGCACACCATCTATGAAAGAAGCATACTGTGAATGAGTGCTAATCTTTAGCCTACACTGTAATCAACAGAAAAATGTCAGCTAATGGTTTTATTGAATATGACAAAAAGTCTTAATTGGTAATAAGTGCACTCGAGTATCTGTCATCATATTCACCATCTTTTTTTTTCTTTTTTTTTTTTAAATAAACAATTATTTTGATGGGATATAAGCAGATTGGATCACCACATCACTGAAGTGATCATGAAAGACATGGCTGCTCTACTATCTCCTCCAAGGAGCTTGTTGCTTTTGTGATGACGTTGCAATCAGTCTCAAGGGAGAGTGGCTCAGGCGTCCCACACAGTGAATTAGTCACTACTTAACCCTGACAGTTTCTTCTAGCCTCCTGCTTCTCTACTAATTACCATCTCTTCCTTGCCAGTAATTAAGTCATCCCACAACAAGGGCTTTTTATCGCCACATTGGAAATGGTAGAGGAAAGTGGCATGAAATGTTACCCTGGATGACCTCTTGTTGACGCTCCGTAACCTGCACAGCTGGGAAATACAGATCTAGACACAGGTCTGTCCTGTTCAGCTGCGTTACCCTTTAGTGTTTGAAAGATGTAAATTGAATTAACTAAATGGAAATCAAAATAAATGTAGTTCAAATTCAAAGTTATTTTCAGTAGTTGCCAATTTTACAAACAATAGTTGCCATTTCAAAGGCAGGAAACTTTAAGTTGAAATGAGTGTCTAAATACCAGTTTGGAAGTCATTCCCGCTGTGAGACATTGAGATTTAAAATATTTTTATAAACGCCTAACAAGGGGGGTTACATTTTTTAAAGTTTGGTGCAAGGTATGCATATGTATATTTTTATTCCAGCTTATCCATTTAAATTCAAAGTAAATTCACCAAATGAGCAGAGGAAAACAACAACATGGAGAATAAAAGTTCCTCAATGGGATTACATTTTCTTCCAGTAGCCACCAAGCAATTGCCAAGAAATAACAAATGAAAACCCTAAGATTTAGCAACAGCTATGGAAATATAAACACATAGCCTTTCTGTGAGAGAGCCATGCAGTGAGGTTATTCCTGTTTGTGTATTTGTGAGTCATTTAAACCACCATAGCATTCTGTGTTCTGCATTACCTTGAGTTTGACCTCACCACTGGCTTACCTGTCAGCATCAGCAATCTTTGTTTTTATTCTAAACTCATTGGACCCTCTAACCTCTTGTCACTAAAACTTAGATATATTTTCTTCATTATAGACTTTAAGCACAGTCCTGCCTCGCTGCCTGATGGCATACCGGACCCCTCAGTGTCTCTGTCCTCCTTCTTCAGTCTGTTTCATCCTTCCTGAAATCCCGACTGCATTGCTCCTTTCCTTCCTTTTGGCTGGAGCCTCCTGAATTAAACATTCCCCCGGTCGTTCCTTAGCAATTCTGCCAACTATATCAAATCATCCTCCCCGCTCTCTATCCATTACAAATGGCTCATCCCAGCTAAAGCTAGACCCGAGTCTACAGACTATGAGAAATTTTACAT
Source organism: Poecilia mexicana (assembly GCF_051168715.1). Lineage (NCBI taxonomy): Eukaryota > Metazoa > Chordata > Actinopteri > Cyprinodontiformes > Poeciliidae > Poecilia > Poecilia mexicana. The sequence continues at coordinate 11,379,044 of NW_028263381.1, read as the reverse complement.
CTTGGTCTTGATTAGTTTTGTGTTCACATATTTTGTTATGTTCCGGATCATAAGCCGTAAGAATGCAATGAAAGACACATCTGGGCATAACACAAGAGGTAAATGTATGCAAGGATTTTCAAATAAAACAAAAGCAGATATTGTGAAAGGAGCCAGAAATACTCTTAAAATCAGACTTACCTCTAACATGTTATATGATTAAGACTAAAATTTAAGCATTTATTTTACGAAATTGATGGCAAATTCTTGCATCATAGAATCCTTCAGCAGAAAACAAGAATTTTCTGCCAAATACCTTATTTTTTTTATTGTACAATTTGACCAGAACTTTGACCAACTATCATTCCTTTCCGAGTCTTAAGAAAAACAACTTTTAGCTGACTAAGATAATTGACTTGTGTCTTCATAGTCATAGCTTCTTACTAATCTTGCTTTTTTGTTTGTTTGAAAATTACATTACTACAGTGGCCCTGAGGTGCAAAGCACTACAACATTAACGAAGCACAATTACAAATTACAAAAGCACTACAACATTAACAAAACGGAAGAGGTACATCCCAGTGGGAGACCTAAGAAATCGCTGATTGGACTACAGCTCGTTTCGCTTTTGAACCAGAAGTTTTTCTGGAGACCCTTTTCACAGTGATGTCAGACAATGGCCGCTGTAACTCGAAGAGGTGTATCTTTACTTCTGGTGTGATTTTGCCTCGGGAAACCTGACTGAAGAATTCACGGATACTCATTATCTTAAGGATATACTAAAAGGTAAGGTTAATAACAACAGCATTTAAGTGTTAGCTGTTATTACTCATTGTCAATCCACCATTCTCTAACTCAGAGGTTCCCAAACTGTGGGGCGCGCCCCCTAGGGGGGGCGCCGTGTCATTGCAGGGGGGCGCGGGAAGCCATCTGGATGAAAAAAACAAAACAAAACATGAACACTGTATGCGCTGGGTTTTTACCTTAGAATGGCCAAGTCTCTGTTATTCCTATGTCAATTTGATACAGTAGAGGCTTCCACACTTCCCATATTCGTGTCCTCTGTCACTTTTATCAGCAATTAAAACTGTTTAATCTGTTGTTAACATGTTGTAACCTGTTTGTCCGAGCCGCCTTTAAACGCAACATGAGCGCTACGACGCTCGCGCTGGGTTTACACCTGTGAAGGAGACCTGCTGCTGCTGTGTGGAGCTACGTAGGTTTGTGTTAGAATCACGGCAGCAAACCAGCAAAACGCAAAGAACTTTTCACAGTTTTTCCCTCCAAACTAACCGACTGAGTTGAGTAAAGCTGTTGGATGCAGGTAATGTTAGCTAAAAGATGACTAGCTAATATCAATACAGAACCTTAAGCTTAACAAGTACCTTGTAGGATACCGATGTTGGTGTGTATTTTCAGCTACGTACATTCATTTTGCCCCCCACGCGTCGTTTCAACCAGCCAGCCATTTGTAATCCATAGGGAGGGCGCAGAAATGTTTGGAAACCACTGGGGGGGCGCATAAGAAAAAGTTTGGGAACCACTGCTCTAACTGTAATAAACAGCCTCCGATCGGAGAATAAACCAGCTAGCATCAGCTTTAGCCACAGTTAGGAAACATATACACGGCTGCCTGTCAGTGCTGTATTGTTAAGTTTCACTAAAATCACTGACATCTTCCAACACTGTTGTTCAGAAAAGCATTTTAAATATTGACTTAAGCGCCATCAGCCAAGTAATTTACATATTCTGATGTGATTCCTAATTTCTCCTTTTGTTTTGTTTCCCATCTTTCTCAACACTAGCCTACCTAACAACCTACCATATCTGAGATGGTCTTGTTCCTCTGTCCATGGCAGGTTCAGTCAATCAGCTGTGGGACCTTTGCTGCCTGATGTCAAACTGTCATGGGCCTCTTGTTTTAAAAGGAGAAACCAGTACAGAGCCTCCCTGCTCCTGCAAGTCACACTTCTTGGATGAACACTCACTACTGCAAGCAGCTGTGTTAGAAATGAAATCTTTGTGTGTCTATTCTGTAATTAATATCTATATGTATCTATTAATAAATGAATTGATGCTGTGTAGAGTTCTGTAAAAACTTTTGTAAATAGCTTCTCTTGAGTAATCTACATATGTGCAACTTTTACATTTAAATTGCTTCTTTTTGTAAATTTTACACATCTGGCACGAAGTGCTAAAATTAAAGCTGCCATTGTGGAACAAAGACATAAGGTTGGTGGCCGTTAAATAGGCATATCAATTTTATTTCAACATTATGTACTCGGGGTTTACAACCTAAGAAGACATCCATGTAGGGTCCTTGGCGGGTGCCAGTCTGCAGTGCACTGGTGCATGACAGAGGCAGTGGTACACTGTAGTGAGCAGTTTGAAGCAGGAGTCCCACCATGTGATCCACAGGGCTTTCCCAGCTCAGCATAAACTTCATGCACTTCGTTTCCACAGGCACCACAGCAGAATCAAGTGTAACCTGTTAACAGGGATGTAAAGGTGTTATTCCTATGTTATCAATTTTCTACTGCCGATTCTGCAACCGCAGGAAAACAAAGTAAAAGAAACTTAACCTTCTAATCGTAACCTTTGATAAATATTCATTGGACAAATGTGAAGTTAATGAGCCAATATATATTGTTGTGGCCACTCTTGCATCATAATAAAGTCCAAAAAACAAAAATGCAAGAGTGGTCTTTTAGGAGGAGGTTTTTGACTCACTCAAAGAAAAAATAAAAAGCACTCGCGGAGACTTCTCCTGTTTCAAAGGGGTTTCTTTTACTTATAAAAACAAAAAAATAATCGCCTAGTTGACTTCAAATATAAATGTTAATTTGTGGTACAAAAACCTTTTCACTCCTCACTCCTTCACCAAACAATCAGATCAACCCCAGCAGCTGCTTCTGCCTGTTAATTACTGCAGGAGGCTGACTGACAAGGAGGAGGGTCTAAGCAAAACAAATAAATAAATGTACAATAGATTTACCATTCACATAACCTGAGATCTGCGAAAATTAATAATTTAGCAAAAAATAAATTAATCTAATTCTCAATAGGCTCCAACATATGTATATAGAGCTCATTACATTTCGCCAATGAAACTTTAATATCTATTTATTGTTAAGAATGGAAAAACCTAATCGATGAATCATAATTGGTATTGACACATGGAGCATAAAATCAGCCAAGAAAAGCATTCAGACTTTACTTATTTTATTCACTTTCAGCGCTGAAAGGAGACGCTTTTACCATTACATCTGAGAAGAGTTTCTAAAAAGGTCTGTGGAGCAACTGAGGAGAAAGAGGAGGGTAGCTGATTATATGGACTGAAGACACTCCCTGAAATCACACCATGTCTCTGTGGCCTGATAAGTTTCTGTTTTTTTTCTGAGGAATGAGCCTTAGCACCTAACAGAATCAAAAATGTAACTCTTTACAATGGACCTTGATAAAGCATCTCAACACTATCTATCTATCTATCTATCTATCTATCTATCTATCTATCTGACAGCGTCTTCCTACTCATGTCTCTATCGTAGCAAGATTTTGACTTCTCAGGACATGATGGAGTAGCGGGTGTTTGGCATAACTGTCAAGTTTTGGACTTGAGACTACAGGTAATGCCGCTAGTGAACGGGTGGTGAAACTAGCGTATGACGTGAGGAAGGGTTAATACTATCATGCATTTTACGTGATGGGTGGCAACCCCAGTCTATACTATAAAAATCTGATTAAGATTAGAGCCTAAATACGTTTTATTTCCAAAACAGAAAGGCTACGTAATGTTAGCCAGCTAACAAATTACTATTGCTAAGTTAATTCCCAGTAAGTCAATATTTAAAATGCTTTTCTGAACAACAGTGTTGGAAGATGTCAGTGATTTTAGTGAAACTTAACAATACATCACTGACAGGCAGCGGTGTATATGTTTCCTAACTGTGGCTAAAGCAGCTGCTAGCTGGTTTATTCTCCGATCGGAGGCTGTTTATTATATACACAGTTAGAGAATGGTGGATTGACAATGAGTAATAACAGATATCTAACACTTAAATGCTGTTGTAATTAACCTTACCTTTTAGTATATCCTTAAGATAATGAGTATCCATGAATTCTTCAGTCAGGTTTCCCGAGGCAAAATCACACCAGAAGTAAAGATACACTCTTCGAGTTACAGCGGCCATTGTCTGACATCACTGTGAAAAGGGTCTCCAGAAAAAACTTCCGGTTCAAAAGTAAAGCGAGCTGTAGTCCAATCAGCGATTTCTTAGGTCTCCCACTGGGGACGTACCTCTTCCGCTTTGTTAATGTTTTAGTGATTTCGTTAATGTTGTAGTGCTTGGTACCTCAGGGCCACCGTACATTACTGCTAAAATAACGTAACCCACACACACTGATCCAGGTCCATCTTTTCCACCAATTCTTCCTTGGCGAAGGTACCAGACCCAGCTCCAGAGGATTCGCATATTAGCTCATACTTTGCAGAAATCTACAAAGCTAATATTTCTCTGAAATCAATCTATTCAAGAGCAGTAATAGTTCACACTATTAATCAAGTAAAAGTGAAAAGTAAAACTGTCCTCAACGTTACTGAAATATGACCAGTCTCAGAGATAACAAAATTACAACCTTCAACACAATACTGGCATGGATTAATAACTAGTCATTATTTAGCTAAATTATATGCATTTGACAGCATAACTTACTAGGCTTGTTTGGGGAAAAAAAAAAAAAAAACTTTGCAAAAATCAGTTCAAAAACATATGACATTTTGGCAACTGATTAAATAATTGTAATGGCTAAAAATAGTGTGGGGGACAGAGGAAACATCAGACACAGCTGACTTTGTGGCCAGGCAACGGCCCTGGACACCCCCCCATGCCTGCCCATGCCACCGGGGTTGTACTGTACCCAGTGGCATGGGTAGTTGCAACACAACTTTTTGAGCCAAGTATACAAATTTTGAAGGGATTCCTTTGCTGGTGTTACATAAGAGTGGGATTATTTCTCTGTTAATTTCTTGCTTTTTCAATACAGCAGCGTTCACTTTATCATAGTTCATTGTATCCACTGGATTCATGGGGATCCAACAGGATCACTTTTGGCCTTCCCAGAAAACAAAGGAATCAACTGAACAGCCCACTATTGTTGTGGCCAATTGTAGACTTTAGCCAGTTGCTCAGCCAGTGGGAATTAAATGGTTAATGTCATCAGTCTCTTCCAGTTTTTGCAGCAGGGAAGGCACTGCAAAAAACTGGCCAATATTCTGCTTGTAGTGGAGGCTGAATAGACCTGGCAGATTTCAGATCTAGCTTGAGCAACTTGTTGATTCAGCATTCTGTATTTTTATTTTTATTGTAGCGTCCTTTTCGTTCTTTCTTTTTTTTTTTTTCCTGTCCATTTGTAGGTGCACAAAACTGTCAAACAGCCTTGGCAATGGGACAAAACTAAACTCAACAGATGAGCTATGGGTACTTCCATTATCAAAACCCTTTGCAACAGCACCTTCAGGAGTTTGGTATGAGGCTTTTGTGTTGATATTTTGACTTTGGTTTTTGCCTTATAGCCAAACATCTCTTAGCTCTCTCTTATATTGTTAAATGCTTGTACTGATCCTGAAATCCAACAGTGTGTGTGTTGGTTTGATTTCTTGTATCTAGCCCAAAATTACCTTAACATGACACCTGACCCATTTGGAGATAAAACATAAAAGTTTAAGACATGAAACTATATAAATGAATACAGAGTAAGAAAACAACAACAACAACAAAAAAAAAACATTATAGAAACATATAGGAAAGAAACAGGCAATCAAGCAGTGTCATATGTAATCAATATTAAACATGTACTAAAATGGCACAGGAAGTTTTCAATCACTGATGGGAGCTGAAGGCTACCAAGTGATGAAATGAGATATGGTGCCCAAATTCTAATCAGCACATTTGCTGCTATGTCTGCCAAAGTAAATCTTGAAGATGCTTCTGAGCTTCAGAAACTATTTTTAGAACAATATTTTGGCTGTGTTATCAACAAATGTAACATTAATGGCACTTTCTGCAGAGAAGCATGTCTTGCATAAGTGAGAAACTTAAACGTACGCGAGAGGGAAAGAAAACAGAACTTAAGTTTGACCATTTCTGCTTTCGTGTAAAATCAAAAACCAGCTCTCCTGGATAAAAGCTTTTTGAGAACTATTAAAATTGCACCAATAATGTTGATGTGTTTCTCCTAAAGCAGTCTTCTTGGTGTCATTTGGTAATAGAATGTGCAAGCAATTTCAAAAAGCTTTGAGCCGATAATACAGTATAATGATAACTAGCACCATTCCGTGACTTTGCAATTATCTGAAACAGAACAGCTCAATTTCTTTCTTTTTTAATGAGCTTCTTTCTGCTTCTTGGCTCACACATTAACCTTTCATACTTGTATTTTTTTTTTCTTTTTAATTCTGAGTCCAAATGATGGAACCCTTCTGAACTATTTCCCTGAGCATATTGGTTTAGTTTCAAGCTTGTGTTCAAAACCTTTCTGAGGTTTTGATGAGCCCTGGTTCAATGATCAGTGTGTTCTCTTTCTCCATTCATTCACATCTGCATTGCTTTTCAAAGTGAGATCAATCAGTGCTACGCATTTTCATAAATATTTTTTATTCTAAATAACAACCCTCATCTTGCTTTTTTGATTACAGTGAAATGCTGATTTGAGGCCTTTAAAATGCATTAATGGCGACCAGATTTGCATTTATATTGGATTTTTGCTCAGGCAGACAAGAACCTGAGATAGAGTTTTGCAAACAAAAACCAAACAGAAAGCACGCATCATCTGAAACACATTCGACCCCATAATGGAGTACAAGCAAAAGAACGAGAGATGCTAGTGTGAGCAATACAGGCCACCAAATTTTTAACTCTGAGAAAAACACACACCTTATTCAGATCAAGTCTGACACAATGATGATATGCAGCTTGAGGTGAAAGTAGCTATATTGTGACTGATGAACACTATATGGAGATACATGAAAGATGTAAAAAAAAAAAAAGAATGTGACATGGAGATTGAAATCAAATGGAATAGAGTAGCTACAATTACTCCCATAAAAATAATAATAAAAAAAGTTCTTTTAGAGAGAAGAAAAGTGGTGCTTTGCAGTCTCCCTTTCCCCCCAGAAGTGAGAGTGACATTTTCAGACTTCTACACAAAACGCTGGAACCTTTTAATTCAGCCTTTATTCGTTAAACAGGCACATTGCCAATGTTATTAAAGATGGGGCAGATTTGTTTGCCGCTGATCAAGTTGGCATTGTCCATACGTCGAACCTCGGGGGTAATCTTTCTTGATAAGTGAAACCCAAAAGGAATGGATTCTTTGTCTCTATGTGAATCTGATTCAACCACTTGCCACCACTAAATCACTGAGGCAGTGAAAGCCCCTAGGGAAATTTACAAGGCGATTCAGTCCTCATTGGTAGTTAGACGAGAGCATGGCGGCACAATCATGCACCAGGGAGGACTGAGGGTATGTATGATTTCATTCCAACCAAACTCCACACCAGCTTGATGTCACAGATTTCTTACCCTTCAATGCACTCTTACCCTTCAACACATCTTGAGCCCTTCAGTGGTTCAGGATGTGTTAAACTTTCAATTGAACTGGGGGCCTAGCTTTGAAGAAAAATCCTTCAAGGATTGCTTACTTGAAAATTAAACTCATTTTCATCTTAAATCTGTTTTTATGTGCTTTACCAGAGAACATTGACTGTCACGATTGCCAAGAGTTTTCCTAGTGAGGGGCTACACAGTCAGAGAGAGAAGTTATTTAGTGCTACAATAGGAACAAAAAAAAGTCAAATCTTGCCTGTAAAGTGCATTTGATGAGTGCTTTATAGACCAGATAGGGGAGATTAGACCAGAGATTCTTTAATCTGATTATGTAAGTAAAGAATCGATTAGAGCAATCAGCAAATGCATGTGGAAGTGTCTCAAAATGCCAAACCTTTCAGTGCTTGGTGCTTTTGCTTGAACTGCAGTTTGTACCATAAGAACTGGTGTTGACATGGGTAAGCTAGATAACGGCTCCATAGCAAACAAAGCAAAATTAGATGATAGTCTTATGGGTGAAGTGGATTGTTTGCCTTATGATATCAGTTGGATCAGAAACCAAACTGGACATTTGCAGTCTAATTCTATCTCCATAGGGTTAAACATTATGCAAATGCATTTTTTACGATTTGTGCAACAGCATCAAGACACAAAGTCCAGCATAGACCAGGCAAGTGACTAAGAAATATGGAGAAAAACAAAGTTCAAAACAAGGTGTAGAAAGAACTGTCGCAGCATAAGGAAATTGATATTCTCACGGTTTCATTTCTATGTAGTTCTGAGATACCAGTCTAAAGTGGGATTAGGAAAACATTGTTCTGAGAAGGAGAGGTTTTAGTCGTTTAGTTTTATACCTCTGATTGATTTAAGCTGTGTAACGGAATCTGTTTCAGACTCAGAGCTGCATAGTGGCACACGTGTTAACACTGCTGCCTTGCAGCAAGAACGTCCTCTGTTTCATGCCCAACAAGGTTAGGCAAATGTGTCTTTCTCTGTTGCTCTTAGGTGTGTGTACGTGTGTGTACATGTTGTGTAGGTGAGTATGTGTGCATGCATGTTTGTCTTTTCTGTATCTCTGTGTTGTCCACTGATGGATTGATAACCTGACCTGGGCATACAGTAACATTTGAAAAGTTTGAATATTACTGAAAAGTTTATTTATTTCAGTAAATAAACTTTTTTATTTACTGAAATAAATAAAAGTGTAAGATAGTGTGTCACTATCTACATAGTGACACACACTATGTAGATTCATTTCACAAGAACTGATGTTTTCAAGCCCTTGTTGCTGTTAATTGTGATGCATTTTTCCTTACAGTTGACGAAAACACGACTTTTAATTGTATAATATTATATAAAACCAACAAAAATATGTTTTTAATTACAGAAATGTGGGCTTAGTAAAAAGTAAATATCAACTTAAAGGTAAAATGCTATAAATTGAGCACTGAACTGTTTCACTTCAATTAATCCGAAAGCTGTTTGCTGTTTTTTTATCTTGTGTTTTATGTGGATAAAACAGAGTGAGGAAATGAAGCAGATTGATATGGATCTTCAAGTCATGTCCTGTCTTAGGACTATGATTGTTTTTGTTGATATAACCCTGTTTTCCATGGTGCTTTTTGCAGTAGGATGAATGGTGTGGAATTCACAAAGTGGAACTTTGTAAGGACTGAATAACTTCTTACTTTTTAGAAGATAGATTATTTAGGATGTACACATTATGAGTAGCCAAATAATCATTGGGTAAATATATCAGAAAGTTTGTTGAAGTGTTAGTTCAAAGGTTCAGAAAGTCACAATTAATGCAAACACAGCATTTCCATGGTAAGATGAGATAAAGTGTTATTAGGGAACTGAGGCAACGTTTGTTACTGACAGTCAAAAAGATGCAGCATAGCCTGGCCTAACTGGAGATCATATTGTATATGCCACAGAGAGAAATGCCCCCCTATGGCAATGATGGAGCATTATTTAGTTAAAGTCGCATATTTTAAATTCCCATTGAAATGCAATGTAGGAATCTTTCTGAGAACTGTTCAGCAAGGTGTGCTGAGCAGTGGATACATGGTGTCATTGTATAATATAATCAGCTATAGTCTGCTCAATAAGTTCACGTCTACATGCCAGGTGATTTTCTCCCTTGCGGGTATGTCACTGCGACTTTTTGCTAAGTGGGTTTTAGTCACTTCGACACAATAAAATGTTTTCAACAGGTTCATCAAATGGCGTCCGAGATCCTAAATACTGCTTGTGCCAGAAGTCGGCAAGAAGTGGGACAGTAGTTAGGACATCAGCAGCATCAGTTTGCTACTGGTGACATAGATGTGACAGACAGAGAAATGAGGGCAATTGACTTTAACACTGTGGCCAAATGGGAAAGGAGGAGGCCACACCTTTAGACAGATGATGCGTCCACCTCAGGGCAACACAGAGGCACACAGGACAGACAACCAAGTGCAAACACACTTTTTGTGGCCAATTTACTTAGCAGGCATTTTTTGACAATGCAAAGAGGTGAATGCAATCCGGAGTAGGTATTTTTTTAAATCATTTTTTTATTTTTTTTATTTATTTATTTTTTTTATGTGGACTGAACTCTGAACGCACAAAACTAAAAATCTGTAAAAAAATTTAACTTAAACCTGCATCCCAATGGTGGAGTCTTTGTGTGTTCGCCTTGCAGACTGTAATTATGCAGTTACACCTTTTGCTCATTCACCAGAAATGGTGTCACAAATTTTCTAAGGAAAAAGACTAAAACTACTATTGTAGAAAAAATACTTAATGCTAATATCAATGCCACAGAAATGTTGACATTTTGTCTTTTCTTGGCAGTTTTTTGAGTACCAAAAAATATGTTGTCTAAATAATAATTATCATTATGATGCTTTTTTAATGTGGATAAAAATTGCAAGATTATTAGCCTTGTAGATGTCTATAATTTTATTCCACATACATTACATACTACCAGTTTTGTCGATTCAAGTTAAAGTATTACTCACAGGTACATTATTGGCACAGATATCAAAGTTTATCTCTTAACACAAAAAATTACTCAAACAACTGGTTGCTTTAGAAGAACTAAAGAGGTAATTATATTTTTGTACATTTTGAATGCATAAAACATCCTCTGACTGATCCATGAAAAGTCATTATGAATTAATTAAAACAACTGACTTTTTTATCACTATCTTTTAATCTGTATTTATCACCTTTTTATTCACTTTTGCTAAACACCAGCTGTGCATGGAGGAATAAAATTTATCCAGGATAACAGTAACGGTACAGCGAGTTTGTCATTCTGCTCAAGAGATTTCATAGGACCGAAACAGACTGCATCTAAATATAAAAGTGTGTGTAATAGGTTAAAGCTATACACAGTTCAGCTTTTTGCAACTATATGCTCTTAAAATAGATAAACCATTAAAACAGACATTCTCCTAAAAAGCATGAGTGGCATCAGCACACAGGGCTAAAAGTGAACTCACCTATAAATTTTATATCTGGTTGTAAATCCTTGGCGGAATCTTTCCACAAAGGACAGATAGCTCCGAGAGTGGTGGAAAGGTCCACGGTCAGAGATGAGCCAGTCATATTGCTTGGTGACATGTTGTTCAGCAGCCAACAGGTCCTGGCGGGTAGACTGAACTGTTATATGGTCCCATATAAACAGGAAGCAGATGACCTCAATAAACCTCCAGTTCATGCTTTTTTTTAAGCCGCTCTCTGTTCATTCTCGCTCCATTATGTGGAGACCTGATGGGATAGAAAAGAAGGAAGGGAGAGAGGGGTTAGGGTAGGGATGCACAAAAAAAGAGCTGCTATATGACAAAGTCTATTTTAGCAGTACAAGAAGGTCCAAGTGTTAGGTTAATTGTCTCGTGCTGAACAAATAAAATAGTGCCCTTGTCACTGTCGCTTTTCTGTGACATGGAGTGCGCATATTTTTTTTGACTTTCTCATATTGTTCAGCAAATATTCTTGTCTGCAGTATTCAGAAAGTGTGCGTCGCTGCGTACAATGGGTGTTACTCTTTTGCAGATCAGTATGTGGTTCACCCTCAGCTATCAGGCTGTCTGTTTGTAATTGGTGTCATGATAAGCTCTGACAAGGTTAGAGGACGGCTTTATGATATGTTATGACACTCTACAGCCACTAATGTGGAAAAAACCCATCTCCCTTTACTCAGTGGTGTCAATTACTGCTGGAGGAAACGTTCATCTTTTGACATTGTTGTTGAACCTAGCCATGCCCGGATTGGCCAACTAGCATACAACCCAGAAAATATTTTAGTATCATGATCTAATCTTGACTACGTGTTCAATAACTTAAAATAAAAAAATAAATAATATTCTTTACACTTTGCCAATCAGTGGAATCTCACAATTTGTTCAAGTTAAACTGTGACAAAGAGAAAATACACATCTAATAATGATATGTCGCAGATAAAAAAGATTTTCATCAGTAATATCATTCTAGTTCTAAGGCCCCTGGGCGCAGAACACCACCGCACGTTATCAAGTGCTGCTGGTTGCATAAGATGCTCCGATTTTTATGGCTTATTAGACAATAAAACATCATAAAAGAGCAAGAAAAATTTGATGAAGCTAATCTTTCTGTTAAGTACAAGAGGAATTGTTGACATATTGATAGAGAAGATCCCCATTTCGTCACATCACAAAATTGATTAAATTAATTGATTATGTGATTATGTATGACAGATTTAGCAATGTGCTACAATACCATCACTACCTAATAATAACAAACATACAGGTTTACCTTTCAATCATACTCCTACAGTTAAAACTAAATTCAGTTCTTCATCTGATTTATTTAAATTTGGCTCTCAGAAAATATCAATTGATACGATCATATTTACTTAATCTATCAATTATTGTAAAATTAATTTATGTAAAATTAGTTGCATTAACACAAAATATGTTTTGACCTTTAAAACAGTGGAACATTACAATGTTATTTTTTTGCATCTTAATATCACATAATGGATACAGATAAAAACAGGGAACAAAAAACAGAATAATAACGCTAATCTCACTTTGATATTCATTTGGGTCAGTGTCAAAAAGTCTTTAATGTGCTTGGTACACTATTAAGACTTTTGTTTTTCAATTTAAGGACTAAATAGACTGTTTTGAAAGAACGCTAAGCCAACCTGATGCTCTAGATTGCTTTGTAAAACACAGCCGTCTGGCAAAACATTTTTAGAAACTATTTAGAAAAGGGTAGGCACTTAAAAAATAATATTGGCAGGTGAGAGAATGAACACTTTTATGATCACCATCAATTAATGTTTAACACTTAAATTTCAGCCAGCGCGGTCAATAAAGTGGTGTCGGTTGCTAACATCGCATTCTTGCCAAAAGCACTTAGGGGAGATGTGCAAACCATCTTTTTCTAAAGAGTGTTACTGTTTGGACTTCACACAACAAAACATGCTCTCTATCTCTAAGATTAGTGGAGTAGGTACATCTACACTGATCTTTTCAAAAACTATTAAGATATAAATAAAAGCTGTTGCAGAGACAGATAATCCAAGGCAAATAAAAAAAAGCCCCTACACATATGACTGTACAGGGTCTAATAAGAAGCAACAACACTAAGCTACTGAAAGATGTAAGCAGCTAACACCAGCCATTGTGGCAATTAACAAACAAAAAATGAAATGAAAAGAAAAGAAACAGACCAAGAATGTTAATCGCAACATAGAAGTAAAATTTCAGCAATCAACAACGTACAAATAAAGTTAAGTAAAACCAGAATGAACAAAATCTAAAAGTAACGATACTGAAAACATACAAAAGAGAACTGATCATTTTGCTCTTTTGTCACTTTTGTACTTTTATATTATTGTTTTGTGCCCAACTTTTTCCAAGTACCTAGACAAAAGCTGCCTAGCCTGCTGGACAAGGCATGCAAGGCCTTGTGTCGGATGGAGAGTGAATTGAAGCCCAGCTATTTTGGGATGAACTCCTATCAACGCAGGAGTGGTCCATTGCTTTCAGACAATTAAATTGACTATTGTTTTGACTTAACTGTCAGAAATTTGACGTGGAACATATGTTTTTTGTAGCTGGTTTGTAGTAAATTGATATTCTTTCCACTTCTGGCGCATTCAGAGGTTCAGAAACACGTCTGTATCTAAAGCCATCAGAGCATTTTGCAACAAGGTTGTGAAGGTTTTGAGGGAGCAAAATCTTGAAATTGAGATACGTCACATTCAATATCCTGGTAATGAAACATCTTTTTATAGGCCATCGATTCACACTAAACCAGCTGAGATTAATATGCTTTGATGGGGGCAGGATCTCCGTATTTGTTTATGAGGCAGACATCCGGTCTCCGCTTCAGACCAGACTTAAAAGTTTTCTCTTTGATGGAGTTTACAGTTACAGTGACTTCAGTTACTTTGAGCTATATCTGTAGTCATGCTGTAAGACGGCTGCTTCATACTGACCACTTTTCTTTGCTCTGCTACTTTGTCCAACAACTCTTGAATTATCTGCAGCTGTTAACACCATTTCCTGTATGCTTGCTCTCTGTTTTTTCTCTCCACAAAAGTTGCATCCTATGTTTATGCTTAGCTGTGACACCTTCCTGGAGGGAGGGTGATCACCTAAATATTGCTTTGTTTTTACAACAAAAGGTTTTATGTTCTCTCTCAACAGATGATAGTGTTTGCCCTTTTTAACCTCTTCACTCTCTTCAATAAATTACCAGAAAGAACCATTACTGCCCCTAACTGTATGTTGTTGTTTTTGTTACTACTGAGTCTGCATAGCTCTGCTATCTGCTCATGCAGGACAAGGGATTGCAGCACACTGTCTGACTTGTTGCAGTTAGTTACATCCATCCAGATGCAATGTAATACACAAAACACTTTTTCCTTCTTATCTTTTGCCAAGTGGCATAATAAACTGATCTTGACTTCATTATAACTGTGACTGTGAAATATGTAATTGATTTTAATTTAGCTAAATGACTGGATTGATTGGTCAACATACTTCTGCATATGCGTTTGTTCTGCGTATTTGGCTTGAGATGGCATTTGCTGTAAATCACCTAACAGAGTCGATTGTTTTGTTTTTTAAATACTGTCAGATTTTGGTGAGTTCTGTTTCCAGTGCTAATTTTGTCATTCCACTTGTTACACAAAACTTTATTATAGGACAACTTCTGGCTGATTTCTTTGGGAGGTGATAATTGCCTGTGTTACTGACATTTGGCGTGAAGTACACCAGCCAATTTAATTGCTAAATAAACATCTTAACACCGACTCCCTGTAGCTCAGAGAATGGACTTTAAAATACTTCTGTTAGTTAATAAATCATTGAACAGCTTAGCACCAAAATACATTAAAGTCATCTTGTTGTTTATCAACCTTCCAGACCACTCAGGTCGTTTGGTTCTGGTCTGCTCTGCATCCCCAGAATCAGAATAACGCATGGAGAAGCAGCATTCAGGTTTTACGTTCTTCTAATCTGGATCAAACCTCCAGAAAACTACAAAACAGCTGAAACTCTGATCTCCTTTAAATCAGGACTTTAAAACCCACCTGTTTAGAGTTGCCTTTGATTATCAGTAAATGGAACATTGATCAATATATTTGATGTATATTTACTTGATTATATTCATGATGGCATTTGACAAAATGCCATCAACTTGACTTGACTCAAATATGTGACAAGTTAATTGACAAAACAAAAGAGGTTTGCACAGGTGTTGGTTAAAAGAATTAGTGATGTATTATGAAACAACATTCAGTTTGTCTGCACAATGAAAAAAGAAAAAAAAAACTTATAACTACAACTAATGTATTTTTCTTGTCAAACAAGATGTCCTAATTAGAGAAAAGAGTGACAGATGTTCAAAATGGACATAGTACTAATAGACTGCTTATAAAAAAATAAAAAAATAAAAATAAAAAAAGAGAGAGAGAGAACCCCCTTTTCTCTAAATCAATGCACTTTAGCAAAAAAGCACTGTCCATAACAAGCTGGATGATGGACTATTTTGGGGCTGGAGCCATGTGGTGCGTGAAAGCACCAGCAGAGCTAGAAATGGGCAGGCATTAGAAATCAAAAACATTTTTCTTTTCCAGTTAAAAGATAGATTCAACTCCAAGAGCCTCTTG
This sequence comes from Poecilia mexicana, assembly GCF_051168715.1. Taxonomy (NCBI): domain Eukaryota; kingdom Metazoa; phylum Chordata; class Actinopteri; order Cyprinodontiformes; family Poeciliidae; genus Poecilia; species Poecilia mexicana. The sequence continues at coordinate 11,363,306 of NW_028263381.1, read as the reverse complement.
CAGTTTAATCGAGGAAGCTTCCGAGAGATGCAGTGAAACTTTTAGTACACAACAAATGTTTCTTATGAAAACTAAATGTCCAAATGCAGGAAGTGCTGAGTCACAGCGAAGAAATTTGTCTGTACAGTAAATAACATACTGAGGGTGGACTATAGTTAATTGCTTTGGGAGACAACAATAAATCTGATGAATAGCTGTTAGCCAAATCCTGTGAGAACAGTTCGATGTAGGAAGCCGTCCTGTGCTGCCATGGGCAGAGACAGCAATTTTGGCTGAAATTCAAGGAGATGGTTTAAAATGTGCATGGGGGCTATAACTGCTGTGTCTCTCTTCTATACCGAGGAAATAACCTTCCATATAAGATAGAAGTGACATCTTCACAGTATTTGTAAATGAACAAAAATGTTGTAGAATAATACAGATTTAATTACAGTGGGCAACTAATGCAGACTCTGAACACATCTGTTACTTCCAATCACAAGTTTAAATTCAACACTATAGTAAAAAAAAAATACAATATTTGGCATTTATTGCTAAATTAATTTATGATTTTTTTTTGTTAATAAATAATTGAAATGACTAGGATCTAAAATAGGCTGCAGGTAATTTCACCAGCATGTTTCTGCTGACTGTAAGTATCTTTAATGGTTTTCAGTGTTTTTCAACTTAAAGCTGATATAAAATTTGTGGAGGACGGTAGAGATCAGGGTGACGGTAAAGAAGCCTTCTAATCTTAGACACCCATGCCCATCAACAACGATAAATAGTCAAAATACCGATTTAAAGGTAGAAAAGCTGGTCAGCAATCGTAAGAAACATTTGATTGAAATTATTTTTGACATTCAGATTTATAAAACTTGTCTCATTTCCAAACAGAACCAGAATTGTCGCTCAAACCCTCCCGCTTCTCTCTGCTACACTGTCTTTCTGATAGCAGAGGCTACCACGAATGCTCAGGCTGGTTAGCAAGTTGGCATAACGCAGGATGAACAGTTTTCCTGTTCTGGGAATCTGTTGTCATTAGAACATTGAGCAGTGTGTACACGAGCATGACTGACAGCACGGAGACCTTCCTCATGCGTCTGTTTCTGACTGGGAGCGGTGTGTTTCTGTAAATGACAATAGTAGACGTAGGACGAGGTGGAGGAGATTGATTTTTTTGTCACACATCATCATTCCATACTATCACGACATATTAATATTTTCAACAAATATGTAAAGAACTTTTTTTTAATTATTTATAGAAGTTACATAATGCAGCTTTAAGAACATACGATGTAGTCGTTTTTTCATGGATTGTTCCTTAATTTTCTTCCAGTGCTAGTCTAATATTCTCTTAAAGTAACCACTGAGAACAATTTCAAAATATGTATGCGTTTTACATCTATACTTTTTGGGGGACCTACATTTGCTATGACAATTTGTGTTTGTGTATGCCTGTTTTTTGATTCTTGAGCATATCTGTCATTTTCTGAGCAAATGAGAAAAGAAGGGAAGGCGGCAGAGAGAGTGGATCACATTTACCCTTGAATAAGCAGGGTGAAAAAAAAAGGGAGGATGTCTGCTTCAGGAAATCACCAGGCAGGACAAGGGAGGCTTGTTTTCTCCATCCTCTTTTTAAACAGCCTTATTCATGCTGCAACTCCTCCTTCAGTCTGGTTCTTTCAAGGGGATTCAATCTCCATTCTGGTCTTGTCACCTGCTTTGCCAATCAATTCCCTTCTCCCCTGTGTGGGGGCCTAAGTGTTCCTCTTTATTCTGAAAAGTTCATAAGAATGGAGAGGCTTGTTCTCCTTATTTGTATCCCGGAGAGGCGAGGGTTCGGGAAGAAGTGAAGCTTTTTACGGGGAGACAGGTAGTCTTGAGGGAATTGAAACACTATATACTATATTTCCATATGCTTTCCAATCTTGATTTATGAACGTGGATACCAATATGTATTATTTATACTCTACAATATTTGTCAAAGGAACTGTATGGATGTGAGCAGATGGAGTTCTCTCTGAACTGTTATCAGCACAGCTGCCTCAGAGTGGATTTATTTCCCAGTGATACTGGTATAATGCACGAAGTGAAGCAAAACCTTTGACGTAACGTTATGGATGGTTGGCAGTCTCAAAATGAATTTTGTACTCCTCTGGGATATTTTGACACACTTCATATTAATATGACCTCGAGGGGACCAAAGGGTTTTTGTGAGATACATGCCAGATTCATGGAGCGGGCTTGACAGAATGAGGGGAGAGCTGGGTTGCATCTAAATATGCTAGGACACATCCAAATCCAAAGAATTATTACTGCTCAGGTTACAGTTATGTCTAGAAATACATGGTAACGGTCTGCCACTTCCAATTGCTAGACAGCAACAGGAATAGGTAGGCTGGCTGTAGCTAATTCCATTTGCAGTGGATTCTCTCCCTGACCAAATCTCTCGCCTTGGTTGTCTTGTTTCTTGGGGGCGGGGGGGCTGCAGTGGCACCCTGACCTTCAGAAAACATGGCTGAGCAAGCAACGCTCTGTCTGATAATTAAATTCTCTGGTTGGTCAGCAACCAATCGGCTCAGCTCAGGAATCAATGGCTGATTTTTAAAGCGCAAACTAATTCACTAATGGTCAGAGTTATTCCAATTTACCTGCTTGCTGAATTATTGTATCCAAACCTATTCTGGTTGTGGGCGAATCAATGAAATGCAAAGGAAGAGGGAGAGAGAGAGGCGGCAGATGGGAGTCGGTTGCATCTGTCATGTGAAGCGGTGCAAGGAGAGTGCTCCGAGGTTGATTTAATAGCTGCCCGGTTGAACAGAGGCAATGCAGGGGCGGTTTATGAGATGGTTCTAAACAGGAGTTGTCTATGTCATAAAGCAAACTAATTAATAAGGTTTCAGCGTAAGCAAAGACTTAATAGTTGAGGTCCAAGGTTTGTTTTCTGCGTGACTCAGAAAGATTATTCACACTGGCTAAGCAAAGGGCAATTAAATTTAGCATGAAATAAAAATGGAATTAACTTCTAAGGCAGCGGACTTGGCAGTTGGGAGAAAAAAAAAAAAAACAACTTTGTGACAAGGGATCTTTTTTTAATTGTAATGTACATGCTTAACCTTTTCATTAACATGCGAACGGAAACCAAGAGATTTTCACGACAAACACTTTATATCTTTTACTGTCGAAGTAAAAGTGCACAGTTTGCTCCTGTCTTCATCTCGTTCAGAGGAAGTGTGCTAAGAGCTGATAGGAGAAACACAACATCCTCAGCCAGCATCGCAGCTCTGCACCAAAGAGAGCGAAATGCAAGGTAGCACCAGGCAGCCATTAGTCACCACATCCGCCACTGCTGCTGTTGGCTACTGTGGCAGGGGAAACGATGAAGATTGATCATTTGTCAACATGCAAATTGGCTTTCAAGTGCTTTCTCTAATTACTCTGTGGTTTTATTGATGAGAAACCAGCCGCTGCTTCCCTTCGATTTACCTTGCAGGGCAAAGTCTTTGTTTTGAATACATCATCCCACCCCCATCTTTCAGAAGCCTTTAGAATGTTCAAATGAAATGAGGCAAAATCTTCCAGCCTTAATGGAGTTTGCAACATAACTTATTTTACAACATTTCAAGGTGACAATGTAGGACGAAATATAAAAAAAAAAAAAAAAATCGATTTAATGCTCACACTGAAAATTTACCCACAAGACTTTGTGAAATGAAACAGGCCTTGAGTAAGAGTAGCTGGGAAGACGTAAATGACACTGTTCGCACTGCAGCAGCTCCTTGCTCATGCATGTAAATGTCAAGTGATGTTATCTACTGTATGGTTCTCGATGACAGGATCCAAAAGGTCTGCGCCAAAGACAAGCTTGGGCAAGTATCTCTTTGAGGAAAGTCGGAATTGGTAAGTACAAACTCTGTAAAGTAATTCAAGCTTCTTCTTTTTTTTTCTCCACTCTACTGCATTCAGTTAAAGGAAAAGAAAAAAAAAGATTCTACAACCCAGCTCACCTCAGACCTTATTGAAGAATTGTTTGATATGTAATTACCAGCAGAATTACACATTCCTATCTGCCTTCCACTCCTCTCTATTCTGTGACTTTTTTTTTTTGTCATAATTGCCTGTGTCTGTAACATTTTTCATTCAAATCACACCATCAGTGCCACAGAGGGTGTGAAAAAGTGTTGCAAGGCTGGTGCACATGGTTTACGTAACTGCATATTATTTTAGGAAGACATATGTGAGGAAATCTCATGTTATCAAGGTGAGAGTGTGATTTTCTTATCCTGTTCCAGTGAAGGCAGTGAGGATTCTGCTGGGAAAACACATGGTACTTGTTTTCTCATGCTGGATTTCACCAGTGTTTACACAATATGATGCTTGCACAACACAGTATGTCTTACCCAAACTCGTCCCAGCCGTCTTGCTTTGTGAACGACTGTCACTTCCTACTGACAGATGTGTAATTTAAAAAAAGACATAAATACAGAAAAAAACTGTTTTGCAAGATTTTCCTATTTAATGCTGCTCCCCTCAACCCTTTGCACTAGACTTCATTCTGTTTTCCACATTTCTGAAGGATACTCACTGACATATACATAACATCTGCTGTTCTCTCAGGAGAGTAGCCCACTGGCATTATGCAAAAAGAGTTTCTTTCCTTACTTTTTTCCCAGCTGCAGTGGGTTATTTTTGTTTGCTTTTGCAATCCTTATTAGCTCCCCGAATTCTGATGCAATGCCATCTCTTAAAATACTGACCTCATTTTCATCTAAATGTGAGGCTTTCTCTCTGTGCATCCTCTTACAAACAAATGAGCAACACGACATTGGCTGGAGTCTCTGGACAACCACCTGGCTCTTCTGCAGTGGAAGGAGCAGGACGTGAAGGGAGCGGTCTCTGATCCTACTGTTTCTAATTTAAAGCCTCAAGTTTGTGAAATGCATGAATCTGGAAAAAAAAATCTGCAGAGATATGGAGCAGATGGTGGAAATTTAATAAAAAGAGAGAGAGAGAGAGAAAGTGCTCCTTGCAGCCCAATTCAATGCAGATTAAGCATCACAAAGCTTAACTGTTCTGTATTATTAGGTTTTGTCACTGTACTGACCAAGATATCAGAGTTGCAAAGATGGTGTGTTCTCAGCCAAATTCGACCTCACACATAATGCATCAATGGAGATGCATTTATCTGTTACTGCATTTAACATTGCAAACCACAGAATTAAGCATTTTTATTTGCTTTCTTCATCCAAATTTGTGATGTAAGAATCCTCCGTGTTGCACCAAAAATGTTTTTGCAACGCTGCTAAAGCAATGACATGTAATCCTAGAATTTATCAGCATGCACTACAGGAACAAAGCAATAAAGGGATTCAGGCCTAGGTAAAGTTACTCTTTCTAATCCCAGGCAATATAGTTTAGGATCTTTAGGAATTAAACATGTTTTGTTCAAATACGGATTTCTTTGTGTGCTATAGAGAACACAATGTAGCAAACATGCGCACATAAATTGATCCATGAGTACCACAGATATTTCCTGGACTGTGATAAGGCTGCAAGAGTGAGCATTTTTAGTCAGAAAGACTCGTTTTTCTGGTCTGTATTTTGAGCCTCTTCTTGGGAGGTTATCGTTTGCAAAAACGAGTCTTTGATTTAGGTTATTTCAGCCAACATGTTCCTATTCCCTGTGTTAACTTTGAAAATGGAGTGCTCTTGACCTCTTGTCTTTGAAATTCTTTCACTGTCGCTGAATTTCTCACTTAACGGTCCTTTTTTTTATCCTGCTGCTCGGAGGCTTTTGCCACAAGACTACGATCTCTATTCCCCTTTCTTTAGTATTCCGCTTCTCCCTGTCAGAAGCGGAGGCAAACTTGTATGGAAGTCTTGTACGACTTTCATCTCTGGACAAGAATTTAGCTCATCTGTTCTAATATGCACCGAATGAAACCCCAATGCATGATTTTTGATTGCAGCTTTTCCTTACTTACTGAATAATTCACAAATCAATTCTTTCAAACTCCCGCTATGAGCCCCAGAGCAACAGGGGTGATTTTTGAGGGTCTTCTTCAAATGTTTGCATTCAAAAAGGCAGCAAATGTCACATTGTGATTTAAATTTTAATGAGGCTGTTTAGGTGTAAGCTATGTTTGCCCTCTGTGGTATAAGGTCTGCCGATTCTAATTTAAATGTTGACTAAAATGTAGAATTTATAATAAGTTGTAGTAATTATCATAATCATGAGAATATATTGTCGCAGAAAAGCTATGAAGCTATTTTATCTTCCCTAAGAAAAACAGTGAAAGTAGTCATACACAAGTACTAAAACGTTTCACTTTTACAATCACACTGTTTTTTTTTTTCTGAACAGGGTCTTAAAGAAATTGAAATGGGGAAAAAAGCCTTTTGATTTTGTCAAAAACGTGTCACATCATTAAACATCTAAAAATGCCCATGGGACAAAGTGCACTTCTGTGGCAAAAATAGTTCTAGTATAGATATGACAAACAGAAGGAAGGAAAACAATACATTTGACCTAATTTTAACTTTACTTACTTTTTAATTAGTAGAGTAGACCAAAAAATGAGACCATAACTCTAATCAGAGAAATATATTGTCATCAGAACCAAGAAGTGTTAATTATGACTTTTGATACATTGTGAAAATGAACAAATGCGTGAACTAGATTGGGTTCAAATAACTTTGTGAAGTTGTCACTGGGCAGAAAGAAAAATGTGTCCATTGTGAGTCCAATCACATTGTAACAAGGTTCTCAAACAAAAGCAATGAGCGTGGAGATTGATTCGAGGTTCTGCGCATTTTATTTGGATGTAAATTCACTTTGTCTAACAAATAAGCAACTGGCATCATTGGAAAGGTCAAGTTGCGCACGTGATGGATGCTCTCAATCCAGTGAATACTTTGTCTGCAATTTACCAAAAGAGAATGGAAGTGAGTGTCGACACAAATTGGGGCTATTGGGGCCTCATGTTAGCATACGTTCTGGACTATTCAATCACAGGTAGAAAGCAATCAATACCTCGGATGGATTGAAGGCACTTTCACATCCTATCCATCAGCCCATTTTCAGAACTAGTTTGGATACATGAAAACAACCATGACTGGATTTGTTCATCATTCCTCATGCAAATCTATCCTGTGCTGCATACATGGAACCCCTACTAAACTCATGATCTTTACCTTTGGGAAACTTTAGAGACCACTGCGGTGCGATTCCTTCCCCGATTTCCCTCCAAAAAGGTTTAAGACGAAGTGATTCACATCTGCCACTGATTTCAAATAATGCAAGTGATGCTAACTGAACTATAGCAAACTCGATAAATATTTTCGTATCATTTTAAACATTTCCTAGGATTGGATTTTTGAGAACCATATCAGCGAAAATTAAAGACTACTTAGTCACACTCAATGACAGGATTAATAGGAGACTTAATTATGTGATTTTGTTTTCCTTGTTTTTGGTAGCAGCTGGGCATGCTGTTTTCATTTTATTTTAAAATACTTTATAAGTGCCAACACTATAACAAACATGGAAACTTAATCATACAGTTCACATAATATGTAAAAATGCATATGATATGACTTTTTTCAAACTGTTTTACTTCTTTCTATTGTTCCTATTTATACAAGCAACGTTGAAACATTTATGCCAGTTCAAGTATGTGATTAGACAAAAATGCAGCTGCTTAGATTATGGTTACAGTGCATATAACAACTGCCAGGTTGTTTGTTGGGTTGTATGGTACTAGAGTGCCGGTTGGCTAGATTTAGTCGAACCTTGGTTTAATGGTTTGGAGAAGAAACCAGAAGGGACCTTGTTATTCTTCAGAGAAAATGGGTTTATGGCAGTTTGGTGAAAAATGTTTTATTTTAACACAATTGCTTGTTTTGGAATCAAGGTTATAAGCTATTATTTTCAAACTATATTTTATATTCTCATTCAACATAGCTTTGGATGTACATTCAGCATATATTTATCCCACTTTTTGTGTGAAAATCCAGTACAATCAGGTATACCAACTACCAGAGGCTTTATTGTTACATATTGTTACACAGCATATCACCCAGGTCTTGGTCAGCAACATAAACTTAATTGGATCGTTTTTAACACGGCAGTTTTTATAGCGTGTAACACAGACAAATGTTTTTTTTTTTTTTGTTTTTAATAAAGCAGCTATCTGATATCCGACATCCAAAGGTCCCCGAGGAGCACATTTATCCGCAGCTGTCTGCCTGCGGTTGGATCAAGAAGATGCATGTTAGCATCAGGTTTAAAAAGCCACACTGAGTCTGGTGGGATAAAGGAGTTAACCAGGAGGGCACTGATAGGTGCTCTCCTTTTAGAAGAGAAGGAGGGGATTTTTGGCCTATAGTATTTAACAAGATGATGAAGTAAGGGCGAGGGTGCCTTTTGAATTTAAAACCGATAATGGAAGAAGGAGGGGAGAGAAAAGACAGAAGCTAAAAGGCGTGGCTTAGAAGGAGTAATGAAAGCAGAAGAAGCCTGAGGTGAAAGAATTAAAAATGAAAAGGTCCCCTCTATTAAACTTTCCTAAGCTCAATTACAGTGATAAAAGACTTCTATGATGAACCATTTGCACAAAGAACATTGAAACAGAACATCAAAGCAAAAGTACATTTTGCAGAATCTTGCCTGAACTCCATAACACACTGAAAAACAGAATGTGAAGTCAGTCTGGTTTTCTTCTGCAAACGTGATCTGTATTCCCCTGTAGTGTTTCTACAAAGTAGACAGACTCCACTGAGGGCCGGCCAAAGGCTACTACCACTGCATTTTTCCCCCCTTACCCCTGTGAATCTGCTTTGTTGCTTCTTCCCTTGCCCTACATTGGTGTCTTGTTTGGTGTGCTGAGTGTACAAAAGCACCAGAGAGGATTCTGCTAAAGTCAGCCTCACCTGCACTGGTCTCTCTATCATTAGAACTTACATCAGTAAGGCACCACTGAGGTCTACTGGGATGGTATACAAGCATGTTCTTTTCAAGAATTTGTGCAAAGGTATAAGGGTGTACTTGTTTTTGTCCCCTGTGATAAAATCAATACTTTTCTGTTTGAGAGTAAGCAATTCAGGAAAAAAAAAGTTAAGCATGAGCAAGCATATACTGGTTTTGAGTTGTGCTTTATGTCAGTTTAGATTTATAATGATAGATGTTTAATAAATGTGCTTTTCTCAAAGTTAGGTTGGTCAAAAACCAAGAAAAAGCATAGAAATATTCCGTTTAGAGCTTTTACAAGTAAAACATCTTATTAGAAACTCCAAGCTCGCATTTACAGAATCTCTGGTAATTCTCGGTCAATCCAGTTCAAGTTAGATCAACTTAAGTATTTTAGATTTTGAACAAACAATAAAAAAAATAAACTACAAAATAATAATATCAATCCCTCTTTATTTAGGAGCTGCAGATCGAATATTAACGTTAGCTTATTTAGCTATTTGTTGTGTCCAGCACCAAACAGTTTACAGTGTTAGAAAAACACAGCAGCGGCCATACCTCACTTTGTCTTGACATACAATAAGCAATAGAAAACTCCTTTGGCAACAACTAATGGGTTTCCTGAGAGCTTGTTGTGCCCCCTTGGCTGTGCCGCGATGGATCATGAGTTTTATTGTCTACATCAAGGCAAGGCAATGCAAGACAAGTTCATTGTGCTTTGCATAATGAAAACATAAAAAAAAAAAAAACAAGCAACAAACATTACATCTCCTCAAATGTAGAGTGACCAAATATCCTCTTTTCCCCGGACATGTCCATTTTTCATGTTTTGTCCAGGGCATCGGGGGGGCCTCTCTTTGATTGATGAAAATTTCCAGGTTTTGGTCGTTTTTCAGGGGACAAATAGCCATCCTTAAATTGACTGGAGTAATACGCAAAATACGAGACGCTTTCTTAAATGTAACGTTCTTATGTGTTCACAGATGGAACAGACAGCATGCTGCGCTACTGCGCTTCGTAGGGCATTGTTGCTTGTGTTTGCAAAGCACAAGTGTGGCTTTATGGATGAACCAGAAAATAAATTTCCTTCATAACATCCAGGTCAGGACAAATGAGTGGCAGTCTGCATTGTGGACATGACTGACATATGTGTTTCTGTGTATGACTAAGATCCCCAAGTCACATCAGAAAAACTATTTAAAAAAAAAAAAAAGACTATGCAAAGTGAGAGCTTATTTATTCAATTAAATAAGAAGGTGACAATGAAAACTAAAGTCTAGAGTATCATTTTTTAAAAGTGTGTCAGACACTGCTGTTTTTTATTTTCATTATTATATTAGATGCATTTCATGATTGACCTGCTTTTGCTACAGGTTAATTTCCTAAGTGACACCTGCTCCATCCTTGAATGGGTTAATAGTCACCTGTTGACGATGAAATGCAAGACTTGGTATCATCAGTATCACTTTGGTAACCCATTGGATCATAGTTATTAAATAAGAATGGCCCCAAGGTGGAACCTTGGGGCCCACATGTAAAGTTTCATCAGGTCCAATAAAAATTATGCATTGACAAAGTCACTGTTCTTTAGGTAAGAATCAAACCAGTAAAGTACTGTACCAGAGTCCAATCCACCTCTCTAGTCACATAACTAGACTATAATGGTGAACAGTGTCAAATGCTGCACTGACATCCAAAACTAGCACTATGGTTCAGCCTGTATTCATGTGGATGTCATTGAACACTTTGACGAGAGAAGCCTCATAAGTGTGGCGAGCACAGATACGGGACTCCAAGACATCAAAGCAGGAAAAACACCTGATAAGAGTGATGAGTTTACTATTTGAATTTGATCAAACACAATTACAGGCAGAACGTTGTTAAAGAAAAATGTGGGTGAAACTGTTGAGACAGCAGGAGGAGGCGCTTAATCTGTGTACAATATCAAATAATGCCACTGGGGATGAGTTAGTCACATGATGGTAAATGCTGGTTCAAAATGATTAATTACTGAATGTTTAACTTTTTGACAGATTTTCTGAAATATATTAGAGATGTGCCAATCAGGATTTTCCTGCCGATTCCGATCACCCAGGAGGGCCGATCACATAATTATTATTTTTTTAATCATTAGCACTACCTGTTACATTACGTGGAAAAAAGAACCATGAATTCACCTTAATTTAGACAAAAACTTTTTTTTTTACAACTTTTTCCAAGAAAACAAAACGAAACAGGCATTGTGCAAATTGGTATCGGTAATACTATCTTTAACAGACTGAAAACATATGAAGGCTCTGAAGAGGCTAAATAATGCAAAGAGTCAAAATAAAACCTCTCAACATTGCCAAAAAATTCAAGTATAAAACTTGACATTCAAAGGCAAATACAGGTTCCATTATAATAAACAATCCTGAGTTACTGAATGAAAACTTCCTGATAGCATGGCGGCTAGCTGATTACTGCTAGCTCTGATTGGCTGTTTCTGACTGAGTGGAGTAATTATGCAGATCAGGGAGGAGGCAGAGGAGATCGATTCTTTTTTTTGAGATTATCTGTTTCATGTTAGGACAGCGAAAGTTTTAATACGTATGTAAAATGTATTTTTTAAGTTAGATGCTGCAGCTTTAAGCAGGTTCGGTGTGAGAGTCACTACCAGGTGGAGAAGAAGCGAAGCTCCGTCTGTGAAATATTAACACCTGTATATATATAAGTATTACAACCCACATCCAAGAAGACATATCACATTTTTATCAAATTGTGTTTTGGAAATTGCTATAATTTTCTATCACAAGGGATGCAGGAAAAAGTGTCAGAGTGACAACAATTTGGTTTGGTTGTATTTAGCCTAGAATAACAGAACTGCACCTGCAGCAGAACATTGCCAGTCAGCTGGAGGGAGTCTACTACATTTTCCTGGCTTACAAGAAAAACAACTTAATGGTATCCAAATAACTAGATGAAATTGTGCTTTTTGTTCAAAAAACGTCGTCTTTTTTTTTTTGTTTTTTTGCAAAATTATCACACTGAAAATATCACACTATTCCTTGCCTAAACTCAAGAAATGTAATTTATTTAGGAATGACTTCTTCTTAAAAAGTCTAAGATTAAACAATGACCATTAAAAACAGTTTGACCCTCACTGTCCTTCAGGACTCTGGCAGAACTTTCACATTGTCTCCATAATTCCTACGTTGTAAAGTATGCTACTACAGGTTCACAATAGCTTTCTATTTACAGAGGCTGATTAAATAATGCATGAGATACTTCTGTGTGTACAGTGAACAGTGTGTCTCTTCTCCCATGCAGTCAGCACACCATCAGCACTTTGATTTAAACACCAATCTGAGTGAAACACAAATCATTTCCCTGTCTGGCTCAGACATGCTTGTCGGATTTTGTTGGGCTTTCTTTATGCGAAAATTGCATCTCAGCATAACAAATAGGCCCACTGTGCTAATCTGTGATTCTGTGATTATTCATAGTTCACACACTTGCGCTGTTATGCTGTGCGTCTGACTCTGTCCGTTCTTGTCTAAAGAAAACCATTTAAGGTGGATCAAAATAAAAATTTTGGCACTCAGTGTTCTTATGTTACTCCAATATGCGGAGAGGAGTGTTAATGGAGTGAGGCGCCAAACTGGCACAACATTGGCAGCGCTGCACTCAATTGAGAAAACAAATTATTCATGTTAAGAGACTCAGTCAATGTGCATTTCCATTGCCTCTGCATTTTGATGGAAGGCAGAAAGTGTATCACACATTCAAGTGTTTGAAAAGAGAACAAACCGATGTGTCTTCATTCATAGACATTAAAAAAGGAATTTAATCCATTTGGGCTTTTGGGTCCAAGAGTCAAAAGAGACGTATACTTACAAAGACCCTCGCACTGTTTTGGCTGTCAGAGTGAACGTACACATTTAAATGCTGATGTTACCTATGCTTGTATTTCCATCACTTGATTTATATTATATGACGAGCAATTATATATTATAACGTATAATTACACTCAACATTGCCTGGATTGTGTTTGACTCTGCACAAAGCAAGCCTACAGGGAACAGAAAGAAGGCCTGCTTTACAACTGAATTTCACATTATTACACTTGTTTTAGTTCATCTCAGAAGGCAAATTATCCACATGTCCTTTGGCAAGACTTTTCTTTTTTTTTCTCTTTTTTTATATTCCTCCCTTAACCCCACTTTTCTACAGAACCTCTGGAGTTTTGAAAACGAGTTCTGTAATTGTCCTCACTCCCTCAGCCTTCATCTCGTGTCGACCCCTCACTCATGTATTCCCATACTCCATCTTTCTGTCACCCCAGCTCCCCTAAAGGAGGATCAAGAGAGAGGCCCCTTTCCAATTTCTCGCCGCCTCTAATAGGCACTTTTCTGTGTTACATGATCACCGGGTGTCAAGATTAAAGAATGGCTACTGCTTCCCAGGGAAGACATGGATGGGAGACAGAGAAAATAGCACTCCATAATTACTGATAAATCGAGCTCCCCCCCCTCTTTCCACTTCGTCCCTATCCACCTGGCCCTGGTGTCAATGTGAGGGGCTGAGCAAGTTAAACTGAGGAAAAAGAGTTGACCACGCCAGGCACTTTTTGTACTGCTGATGTAGCAGTTAAGTTCGGGCAATTCAGGGCCAATTGAGTGACTTGGAGCTTTTATTCACCCTCTGTTTGTTCCTACTTTCAAGTGGAATATACAGTCCTAGACACAAGGAGCAGCTGTAGCCAGAGCACAAACGGCTCACAGCGCAGCAGAACTACATTCTGCTAAAATCTCTAGCAAAGACAGGGAGGCACTTTTTTTTTTTTTCCTTTGATCTCTTACAGGGTTATAACCTTTCTGAGAAAGCATAGCAAGCATCCCTGTCCACTAGACGCCACACAAGTGCAATGTAAGAGACAGTGGTGGATTAAAAAGAAAGGGGGAGGGCGGGGAAGCAGCTGGAGGGGTCTCTTCTCTCCACCAGGCAATTGTGATAGGTTGCCAAGTGGCAGTCCACTGCCATTGTTCATTAATAATCCAAACAGCCACAGTGGAAAACAACATGATGTGAATTGAGTCCAACAGAGCATGAAAGAGTCTTCTGCAGTAACATGCGTTAGTTCTGTCGCCTCACAGGAAATAATCTGAATATTTAGTTCAGTCAGTGGGTGATAATGAAGCCCTGGACATTACAATCACCCACAGTCCTTCTATGGAATGCTTCATCTTATTGTGTAGATGGGTTCAATCCACCCCAACTAATGGGCCATGAGTATAAACTTTATTGTCCTGATAATGATACAGAAAAGTCATTTCTCTTGATTTATAGCAAATGAAAGTGTGTCCCGGTTTACCATTATCTGCTTAGGCGGGGGGATTATTTTGTTTTACTCCACTTCATCAGGAGCAAATGAGTACTAACAATTTCCAGAAAGTATCGCGGTGGTGGTGCCATTAATGGCCATTTTGTCCAGACTCCCTGGTTCAACAGATATAATGTGCCTTCCAAGGCCAGGCAGATGTAGGCCGTCTTTATCTTGGAGAACAGATCAATAAATATTTTGTAGTGGCCTTTTGCAGAATGCACCACCATCAGGTAGGTCCACACTTGCAAAATAAACTGACAAAATATTTCAGATTTTATGCCTAACCAAATGGCAACATCTGCAATTGAAATTAGGCACACATATTAAGTGACACTGTTTTTGAGAGAAAAAATAAAATCGACTCTATCTACTCTAGTTTACTGTTTGCTTGCTGGATGGCCCTAAATTGTTTAGAAGCATAAATTAATAAACTGTTTCCTGGTTAAAATGTATCTACATTAATATAAAAGTACAGCTGGATTGTAAATTGTTTGCCCTGCTCTGACCTTCTTCATTACTACTGATTTTAAGCCATATACAAGTAAATTGTGTTGTAGATCTGAAATATATAATAGTGAAAAAAAAAACTGCAGCTTTCCTCCAACATAAATCTTTGCCTGTGTAGCGTTAAGAAATGTTCTTGTTCATAAAACGTACGGATGGAAAAGTTGAAACATAAATTAAAGCAAGAATTTTCAGCCTGAGCAATGTGAGACATCTCCTATTGTTTATTTTTCTAAGTTTGTCTTTTGCTTTAAGCACTTCTTGTTATACCCAGACCTTCGGAGACTGTTCTGACAGTTGATCTAACCTTTTTTTTTGTTTTTTCCTCCAAAATGTCCCTGCTGTTTAGGATTGATTTCAAGTTACTAAGACAGCTGGTCCTCTCAGTAGACGAACATAATACATTTGCCAAATTCCTGAAAAAGAAACTGACATTTTTCAAGGAGAGTGTCCTCTACTGCATTTCTAAACTACAATGGATCTGGAATTATAAAGAAATGAAAGCCAGTGTCGATTTCATTGATATTACATTTGGGTTATCATTACAAGCACAAAAAACAACTACAGGTTAATATGTGCCTTTCTGATCTCAGTTTAGTCAGTTTCTTGCAGCACCTGCTTTCTTAATTCACTTGCAATGTCAGCAGACAATGCAAGCGTAAATAGGTAGGCATAATTTTTAATATCCAACTTTTTTTGTGCTTTTACTTAGATAATATTTGTTAGTTGAAATGCTTTCAAATGCAGTCAGACAACAACGAGTAGAGGAGATTGGAAACATAAGGCAAGAGCAGGGGGCATATGGCTTGTAACTCAGATCCTCAGTTGGAATCAAATGAGGAAATGGCATGACTCTGTTCCAAGCACAACCATTAGCTACAGACTGTACCTCAACCTGTCTTCACATTTGTTACCTGCTACTTTCATAGTCATTAAAGAGCATTAGATCAGCTCAGATGTACTTTATCTGTTCCGCAAAGGGACTGTTGCTTTGAGCATGCATTTTCTGACTCTGTTCAAAGTGAAGTTTAAAGAACTTCAACCCATCTACAGTGGAAGCTGTACTGCAAAATAGTTGCCTCCGGGTAGTCCCTTGTTTGTACATTTCAAAATGTGCATTACAAACGATAAGACTATGGTTTGCATACAGTGCAATTTATTCTTGTCTAAATCATAAACACAGAATGTAAAGATCACTAAAATGGAAGGCAATGAAAGCAGTATTTTATGTTTTAGATTATGCTTTATTCATTTACTTTTTTATATATATATATATTCTTCATCCTGAGGCTGAACTAGTTTGCATTCAGTAAGAACTTGAAAAATGTTCCAATCTGTGAGAATAACTTACCTTTAAAACTCAAGTAGCCCTGGAAATGTAGCTACATTCAAAGAAGTAAAAAAAAATTAATATTAAAGTGCTTTTTCTCTTTTTTTATTTAAAAGTGTACAATGTTGTTGGACTTGCAAGTAGACGTGAAGCCGAGAAAGAGAATGAAATAAAGTTGAAGGTATACGGCTACATAGCAGAAGCTCTATGGGCTTTGAATGCAATGCCCGGCGATCACAGGTATAAAGAAATCTCTGGTCAATCAATGTTTCTCAAGCTGCGCATGACAAGAGGTGGCGCTTAAGTAGACAAGCTCACGTATAAGGAATGCTAACGGGCTCCTGGTTCACCCACTGGGACAGGCCGGACTGGCATTAGTGAACATGAGGCATCTATGTTTAGAATCCTAATTAATATACATGTCTGCTGTTGTGGCAGATTTTCAGCCTGAGCCGTTTAAAATATGCTCCATGTGCAAGAGACACACACGGATATAGACACAAGCAAGGTCAGGTACATAAAAAGGGAAAAAAAAAAAAATCTATAGGTGGGTACTTTTGTGAAAGTGCTGTGTCAGGTCATTTCATGTGCTACTTTTGGAGTCACAAGCGCAACGCCTTTAACAGCACCAAAGCTGTTGAGGTATAAGTATGCAGTGCTAATCAGGCACATTTCCCACAAATTATGCCCCATTTTGCTTAGCTGGTTAGATCTGTGGCATAAGACACTGCTGCTCTGACAAAGCGCTTCTTTAACAGATCAGGAGAAGAAACAAAACAATTGTTTCTGCAGTGAAACACCCAAAACATCGCCTGCCAGTTACTTTTATTCACATAGACAATAACAAATTATTAATATAAGGTTAAATATTAAAAACATATTACTCATTCATTGCTTTGAAGTTCTTCTTCTCTTAGCTTGTCAGTTATATTTATCACTAACTTCTAATTTTCCAAGACACTTAGTCAAAGAAATGGAAAAGCTGCTTCTTCCGTACTGTTTTTTTTTTTTTCGTACTTCATCTTCAACTTGTGCAGATTTAGGGTCTTATCTCTGGGATTACTGAAGACTTTGAAAAAGGAATCAGCTTTCCTTCGTGTAAATAACTCTCCTGTTGACATGGTTATGTAATGCTACAAATGTTATAAATGCCAGAATTACAAGAAAAGATAGCTTAAACAGCACAACATTCCCAGTAGTGTTTTATAAGTACAGAGCAATAAAGAAAAAAATAATGGAAAACATTACTAGAGCTGCTGTAATTGAACTTAAAATGTCTATGAATCAAAGTAGTATTTTCAACACTTTTCGATCTAGATTATGATAAGCTTCGCTGAATAACGGACGATAATGTATGGCATGTTTTGAAGGAGAAACTATCTGGCCAATTGTTAAGGAGACAGCCAGATGACCAACCTGATGACAAAGCGAGGACGCTTAAAAATGCCAGAAAAATGGAGGCCGGGCAGCGAAGCAGTAGCAGAGCGCAGCTTTGTCCTTTTTTTTTTTTTTTTTTTTTTCCCCACTGCTAATGTTTGTCCCTTTTGTAACTGTATGGGTAACTTATACCTGAAGGCATACAAGCAACACGTACACCCACAGGATGACTTAAAGATGTAGCTGGACGTACTGGCATTGCTACAAGTTAACGCCTGTAAATAAATTTACATCTACACTCATCCAAAATTATCTAAAAAGCCATTGGAAATATTTTTTTGGTGGGGGTGAATGTGTCCTTGCCACCATATTGAAGCTTTTTCTGGAATCTGCAATATGACTTCGACTCCAGTTTGAATCTGATCAGTCGTTCGCAGCTTTGCCGATTGCTACTGCCCTAAACAGCAATATAGGTCACTAATGTTGGGAGCCACTGGCATCGACCGACAGTCCTCTGAGTCACCCGCATCACATCGGCCGTGGGTCAGTTTATGCCGCCAAACTTGCTAAAAAAAAATAACTTCTAAGCTGCTTAATATTTAAAAATTAGAGCATACTGTATGTGATAAAAATAGCCCACTTCACATTTTCATCCAAGCGCCATATAATAAATCCCAGATGATCTGAAATACTACAGAAAAAGTTGCTTCATTATTAAGAAATAATTAGAGACACCAAATATGTTCCAGTAGCAAGTACTCCACACTTCTTAGTCATCACAGGGAAGCCTGGAAAGAGTAACACTTTCTCTGCAAGAGTCCTAATTAAAAATGTTCAGATTATCTTCCCATGATTTTTCACATTTTAATGCCAATTTCTATAAAGACAGTTAAGTGAAAATTAAAAAAAAAAAAAACTCTTCTTGACTTATGCTCTGAAGCAAAATGTAAGAGGAAAATTTGCCAATTGTACTAACGAGTTGATTATGACCCCATAATATGCCATTCTGAAGTCTTATCCTTTCTTCAACACCTTTGTTGGATCAATACATTTGCGGAAGGGAAATTAGTTGTTCTGTAGGACTTATAAATGTCTGTATTTTCTTTGTAAGGGTTCACTGTCAGTGGCATTTTAAAGAAAGTGCTACTTGTTTACAGTTCAGATTGTCTCTTCATTAGGTAGTGAAAATTAACTTTTGACATGCTGTTGTTTTTTTTTATGCAAGTAAAAACTTAAAAATATACATTATTCATCTAAATTATTTCATCATCTTCTTAAATTGCCTGTCACGTTTAATATCAGAAGCCTTTGAGGTTTAATTAAAAATAATTTTAAATCTAAATTTTCCCTGATGAAAATGCTTTCAAATTAAAACTTAGCATTTCCATTTCCCAAATTATTTAAGTGTCCAGTAAAATAACTTTTATTGCTAGCAAGTCATAAACTCAGTCTTGAGTTTGTTGCTAAACAAGTGCAGCTTATGCCGCTTTTTAGTGTTTTTTTTTTTTTCTTGCTACATCTAGAATCAGTGACTTTCACAGAGAAGAGGAAATCTGAGACTGCTGGTAATTCTCTCTGTCTTATTACCATAGAACCTCTCTCACATTATAAAGTCCAGTCATCTGATACATTAATATTAGGATAATAATAAATGCACCTTTAGCAACATCCTAATTATGTTGTACTTGTCACATATTAATATATTGATGGAGAGCTCTTCAAAAAATACAAAGATAAAATTTTTGTTGGCACAGTTTTGTTGAAACATGCAGGTTACACACATCAAGTTAACAGCTTTAAACAAGTATTTAGAATACTTATTCTGTACTAGAAAGAAGATCTTATTTTAAAAACATTAAATATCAAAGTTAAACTTCACTGTGAAACAATAGTGATGAGATTTTTCTTCTTTTTTTTTTGTATGCACCATGTCAAAAGCAACTTGTATAAGACTAGATAAACATTTTTATTGCTGTAGTAAGCACAAGAAGCAAAGAAGAGGAAAACAAAGGTACTGTCTTGTCTATAATTGTCCACCAGGGTAGACCCCGGAACATCAAGACATCATACTCCCCATTGTAAAGCGAGGTGAAATTATTCCAATAAGTGCATAACTAGTGCTGTCAAGAAGCCAGCAAAACCAAGGAGGTGTCAGGCAAGATAAATGACTGTAGTTACTTCTGTGTTGTGAGCGTTATCATATTTGAGCACTAATGACTTGAGTTTCCTGGCAGTACATAATAGGTCCGGGAGGCAGAGGCTCAGTTTAGTGTCAGTTTTCAGTCCAGTGTTTCCGTACCTGGCACGTATCAAGAGCTGGGTAAAGATATGCGAGTGTGTTTCCCTACTCTAAGTGTCCCAGAAGCACACAGGATTCATATAAAAGGAAGACCTTTTGATTTATTTCTTTTTTTAATATAAATCATCTACTGATACATTTTTAGCAAAGTAATCATGCTGGAGCAGTCGGCTGACCGTGTGAAGCACAGGTGAGAACACATCGTAAGAAGGCATAGTAAATTTTCTTCCATTTTCTTCCGACTTTTCAGTACTTCTTTTCTGTTAGCCTTAAAGATGTAACAACTTAAATTTATTGTCTAAAAATGAACATGCATGCCAGTCAGAATAAGGAGATTTGTTTAGCTCCAACTGCTTGGATTAGTTCATTCACGAATATTCAAACTGAAAGCAGCTGGTGCAAATGGAAAAAAAATAGGACATGGTGAAAGACTAGAGATATTAAATTTTCAAGCTGTTGATATTATACAGTTTTAATTGTAATTTTTGACCCTGTTTTAAGTATGTATGAAGCTTCACACATAATTTGGCTTTGCAAAGCACTTAATTGGCTTATTTCTTAATAACAAAAACATGGCTGACTTTTAAAATGAATATTACTTCACGGTTCTATTCAAATGAGGATTTTCTTTGGGATCTGCAAAGAAAAATAAAACAGAGGCTTTCCTTGAAATTTGCCAAATTACCCTTAACACGGGTAAAATCTTGTGTTGACCAAAAATTTAATTATTCACTTGTGCTCATTTTTATCAAGGCTATAATTAAGAGCCTTGAGCTGAGAACACTTTTTTTTATTATTCTTATTAACAATACAAAGCAGTGTTTGACCCATGTTGTCGCATTCTGCAGCAAACAGGTCAAATGGTATCCAAAGGAGGTCAACTAAATCAGTTGCCTTTCTAAAATATCATGGACATGCCGCTACTGGAGAGTTTCTGTCAGGTGTCATATCTTGTTTCTAATAAAAAAACAGATATCTTTCCAAAGCTCTTGGGGAGTAGCCTGCTGGCCATCACAGCTGCATCCGGCACCCAATGAAAAAAACGACGCACCAACACAAGAATACTAAGCTAGATGGGGAGACGCGCAGAGAGAGAGAGCCCGGCGTCGGTGCTACACGTCTTGTTACCAAACCATTTTAAAGTTTACACTCTTTGAAAAAAAACTGGAAGATTGAAAAGACAGCATGTGCATAATATACATCATGACTTTCAAAGGAATAAATACTCCTTGAACCTTTCCATACTTTATCATTTTATAACCACAAATATGAGTGATTATTGGGGAAAATCTACGTGATATACATGGTACTGCATGTTTAAGTGGAACATAAACGGTACACACTTTGAGTTATTTATTTTATATAAGAAGTCAAAAGTTTGAAAGCATACCATATATTTGCAACGAGCCAGTTTTAAACTCCCCTTTCTTAGCAACAACAGCGGCAAGTAAGATTAAATTGTAGAGTTTCTGCATATAACAATTTTTCCAAGTCTACAGATTCTAAAGTCGGACTTAAGTCTAGACTTTGATGAGATCTGAACAAATTTATTCTACCCAGGTTTCCTGATGCTGCCAGTACAGTGTTTTGTGGTGTATTTAAATTCTCTGACACTCTTAGCATTTTGTATTTAGCCCAACAAACTCAATGGGTTGTTGGGGCATGACACATTGTTCCAAATGTCTGTTTGGTGTCTACATGACATGTGGCACAATTTAATTGATACTGTTGAGTTTCTCTTAACCATAGGCGTAGGAAGCGGGGGGGACGGGGGGGACATGTCCCCCCCAATATTGAAGAGAGCCACATTCGTCCCCCCCAATAATTTCTCTGCTGTTGCGAAGAATTTTAAAATCTTCCACTCGCGTGCTTTTATTTTGAAGGCGCACAACAGCGCATTCAGCGGAGCGCTTCCTCCCCCTCCCCCCTCTGAACGGCTCAGAGTAAAGGCAGCAGCAGACGGAGTCAGAGAAACTCCGTTTGAAGGAGGTAAACTGTCTGTCAGGAATGTTGCCATGAATATCGCTCGTTTATAACATCTTGTTGTCAGTTTACTTTCATATATAGAACTAAATCTTTTAGGTTAAGCCGTTTTAATTCTGGGATAGTCACATGTCCAAAATTTTATTGCTAACTTTGTTTAAAAGTTAGCTAGTCTAGTCACAATGATTTAGAATGAGACTGAAACAGCAACGAAATTAGCCTTTTTATTATTTAAAGTGAGCAACATCTGATCATACTCGACCACTTAACGTGTAATTATATATTATATTATACTATATTATATTATATTATATTATTTAGATATTTAGGAGAACAGCAGTGCTAGAATGATGTTGAAGAAAGGTGAAGAAGCTCTGGTGTGATCTTCATTTAGTTTACTGAAATATGTATTAACTGTTTTTAATTTTTAAATAAGCTAAACTATTTTATTATGAGAGGAGCAGATCAGGGAAGACATAAGAGAGCCAGGTGGAGTTTCAGTGTAAAGATATAAAAATTATATTAATTAATTATATTAAAATTATATTAATTACAGGAGACAATAAAAAAAGTGCTTGAGGAGAGGTTTAAAGATAAATTAGTGAAAATTTTTGCTACACAGTAAATAGAGTTGAGATGTATAATAATGCATACATCTGAAAATTAAGTTGTTTAAATTCTCATTCTGTATGATAAAAACATTTTTTTATATATTTAGTTCACATTCTGACGCTGTACATTACTGTAGTGTCTGTTGTAAATACATGAATCCATGCAGGAACATCAGGCTGCAGAGAGTCAGAGGGAGGCAGAGACAGAAACACATATCTGTAGATATTTTAGTTAAATGTTTGCGGCTGAAAATGACAGGAGAAAAAAAACATTTAGTCTTTTTGCTTCAGTGTTTTTCATGGATCTTTAGTAAGTTACTGAATGCAGAGCTGGAAAGTGAGACTGAGTTAACAGTGAGGAGCTAAGGTGTCTGTTAGACATGAAAAGTATAATTTTTATTTATTTTGTAGATCAAACTGTTGCACTGATGTAGAGAGATGTTCAAGAAGAACAAAACTTGTTTAGATTTTGTTTTTGTTGGTCAAACTGCTGTATTGAGTTTAAAACTGCGGAGTCGTATTTTATGAGCTGTTTTTACTTTGGTTTTAGAAAGAGGTAGAACCAGTTCAATTACCAGTCAATTTATATCAATGCATTTTGACCAATAATCAAATGTCTTTTGACCAATAAAATATATCAGAATCTGGTAGCCTGTCTGTGCTACCATAATATTTAGCTTGCCAGTTGTGAGGCAAATGCTAAAGTGAGTGTTCATCCTGGAATGACGGTCATTGTACTATGCATAACTTTAATCTGATTATTGGATTGTAAATAGTAACATGTTAGAATACTTGTTACTGAAACAAGGGTCAGATTAGAGTAACGCGTTACTGATGTGTTGATGGCATCAGGCACGTGCAGAGGGAGGGGCTGGGGGGGCTTGAGCACCTGCCCCTTTTGCTCCTTGCCCCCAAGTGCCCTTTTGGTCAAACTTTTTTTTTTTGGTCTTATTTTCTAAGCCCTCTTCTGACACATAATAACGTACTAAAATTATTTGTTGTTTACATTTTTAATAGTTTAGTTCTGTAAAGACAAAATATGTCTGGTGGTTTAGCTCTGATTTACATATCCTGCTAAACTGCGGGTTTGAATATGGCAATACTTTCTTATAACAAAATAGACCTGCAGAAAGAAATTACTAATAAAATATCTTACATATGCATAGTTGTATGGTCTTTTCCTTAGCTTTGATTGTGTATCTCACAATTTTGTAAATTATCATTGTTTATTAAACTCTGAAAGGTGTGAGGCTTTGTTAATATTCTGTCCTAGAATGCGGTGAGATGTACCCTTTTTTTTGAGCACCTGCCCCTTTAGTGGTCCCTGCACGGCCCTGGATGGCATAATTGTTTGACAATTCTGCTCAAGCTATTTACTGATCTGTCAGGTTTCCGATATGCGTCCCCCCCAATGACAGACTCGTTCCTACGCCCTTGCTCTTAACAATTACCTTCTAATTGCCACCATTCCATAGAAGGCCTGATTTGAAACATGACTCATATTTGTCCTATCGACAGATTGTCTCACATGAGCTGTGAGTCTCTGCAGCTCTTGCACTTATACTGAGATTAATTTGAGTCTATGTGGAGTTACAAATTAGGTAACTATAGAAGGTAATTGATTGCACTGGATTTTACTTTCAGGTATCAATCAGAGTAAAGGCATCAGAAAATACATTTGTGCCGCATTTTTCAGATTTATATTTGTAAAACATTTAAAACCATGTGTCCTTTTCGACCATAAGTTACCATGTCTGAATCACAATCATTGCATGAGAGAAAATGTGGGAAAGGTTTTAGTGGTGTGATGCTCTTGCAATACACTGTAGGTAAAATTCTGCCATAGTGTAGTTATTTTTCACAGCAACATGGTTTGAAAGCATTTTCTCTGTGAAAGAATTTGGAAGAACTACTGTTGCTGCATGCTCCCGTCTCAGCCTCTGGAAGCATGATCAACATGGGGTCATCTAAAGCCATGACACAAATATAGCTTTAAGCTACTGCTGGCATTTTCATTTTGGAAATGTGATTTAGACAGCTTTCCTTTTGGGAGTGATTACACGTTGCCAGCATTTTACCATTGAAAAGGCCACCAAATTGAATGAAGCATCCCGGATAAGGCAGCTTTTCTTCTGCAATTTCAGCTGCCAGGAGGTTTTGTTTATTTACTTTATTTTCATGCATTTTGCACTGCGCATGTGGAAAGGAGGGCAGGACGAGAGAAAATTGACCTGCGCTCACAAATCTTATAATTTCAAACACTGCCTTAACATTTTTATTTAAACTCAAACAAATGTCCCCCCCCACCCCCATGCTTTAAAGTTGCATTTTGGGTCACGCTTGCTCATATTAATGCAGCTCTCCTAAGAGGAAAATGTCAGATAGAAATTGCAGCAATTGCAGATAAAGCTTCCGGGCTTATTTCAAACAAAAGCTGGTTCTCTAATTTCATAGAGTTGCTATCAGTATCATACAGAGTTATCTTGCCCCTGGCCACATAATGACAGCCGGTGTAAAAGAGCAGGAGCTCCCCTCGCAGTTAGCGGGCGGAACAGCAATCAGAGCAAGTTGATGGAAAGGCAACTTTGCCTCACTGATGACAGGCTCACGCGCACAGGGCAACAACAACAAATTCGTGTACGTGCTCTAAAGCTCAGGACAGGCCAGGACTGACAAAGAGACAGAGATTTAACTTAATTTCAAGCTTTAAATACCAAATAAGATGGAGGTTGCAGATTAATAATAATGACATGACTTCCATTGATTTTTTTTTTTTTAAACACAAGATGTTAGCCGTAGGTGATGGAGAGCGCAGATTCTTGAGTGAAGTGATCAACATGGATGGCAAAAGCCGCTGTAGAGTGCATTCGGGATGTGATCGCACAGGAACAGGGCTGCCGACTGCTCAGTGATCCGCAGGCCCGGTCAAACACCTCCATTCACAATGTTACCTTTGTAATTTTCGTCTGCTGAAGCGGCGTTTACATGCAAGCCTTAAATACGAGATCACTTTTCCATGCCCTTTAATAACGGCGATTTCGCAGCATCACCTCCACGAGATGCTGCCCCGCAACATCGCAGTGGAGAGCGCACGTAATTTGTAAGGCAAACTCATTTGCATCAGGTTCGGAGATGAGTGCTTTATAAGAGTGTGAGACTTGTCTACGTGATATTATTTACCCGATGGATATTCGTCGACATTCTGCCCGGGCGGAGCTTGACAGGACTTGTAGGGCGAACATTTAAAGGTAGCTTCACCAAGAGGGAGACAGAGAAAAAAAAAAAAAGAGAAAAGAAAATTTCCTCCATCCTGTAAAAGGACACCGCCGACCACCTCAGTAACATGCTGACCACGCAACATCGCCATAATTGTGCCACGGTGTAGCCCTGCCTACCCAACCACAACCTCGTGGTCAGACGATGTGCCGAAAATATATGTATAAAAATGACGCCGTCGTGTTATGTGAGAGGTCCAAGTCGGAAGAACCGCACTTACCTAAAACTGACTCTCCCCTCTTTGCTGTATTTGTGCTCCAAGATTTCTTAGTTCTCTAGCCAACAACTTCTGCTGGAGCATATGTATCCACGGCTCATGCTGGTGGCTCAGTCGGTGATGTTGGATTGCGGATGATTTGGCAATCCTTCTCATGCTCAAGAGGAAAAAATCCGTCCTTTCTGCGTGGTCTCTGGCATTGGCGCGCTGAATGTATAAAAGTACTGAAGTCCGTCGGGAGGGCAAGGGGGAAAAAGGGAGCTAGAGTAGTGATATTTATGTCGACGTGTTTGAAACTGTTCTGTTCTCTCCTTCTTTTTTTTTTCTCACCGTAGGAGCCGTTTGCGGGCGGAGAGGTGTGGGATGGATATCTAGAGAGGGAGGCTGGGATTCACAGACTGAGGGCGAGAAAGGGGAGGTACAAAGAAGCCAGTATGGTATTGTAGAGGACGGTCATGGCAGACAGTAAGGGGTGGGTCCGGACTCTGTCAGACAGAGGGGCAATGGTTCCGAAGGTTGATGCGTCGTGACTTGTTTTTAGAAAATAGTAAGCATTACCAAATTACACGTAATAGATAGTTTAGTCATTAAAACATATGTATGAAATTAAAGCTTATTAAACTTAGAAACATTTTCAGTAAATTTGAAGCTTGAATAAAGTAAAAAGTTATAAATGTCTAAAAGGAAAAACTCTCAGTGCACATAAAAGAAAGAGATAGTCACTAAATATAGTTTCTAAATGTAATTTCTATACTTTAAAAATACTGTTACAATCGAGATTTTAGGACATTTCTCAAAAACAAGCATAAGCATAGCTCTCCGTGGTGCTGAAATAATCTGGCACTGGCTTTAAGCTGCTGTGTGCGATTTCAGGACTCAGACTGACATTGAGCTGTCCATTGTGCTGAATTTTCAGTCTGAGATGTTTTTCAGATCCAGCTATCTAGACACGGTGACCACAGTGTTGAAATCGACTTACCCTGTATGACGCCAGTGGTAATATTTAGGTCTATACACTAAAAAGTTTTAACAGCTGAATAAGTGGTTATCTTGGTTATCTTTTCTCCATGGCAACTTCATGGAGATTGTGGTAGTAAGATTGCAAAATGTAAAAAAAAACAAAAAAAAACTGGAAGAGGTATTAATAACACTATAAATATGAACCAGCATAATTATCACTCTGTCTGAGTTCCACCCAATTTTTGATGTAAAATCAGTTCAAGGGTAATATTTTGCCATCAATCCACCCTGAGAAAAGAGACCATGTAATTTTAGCAAAGCGTATCCCACATAAATAACATAACATGGAAACGTAACATGTGTAAACTCCCTCTCCAAGCAGAAGAAACCACCACAGTATTTTCAGTATTTAGAGGCAAAACCGAATTATGTATGTAGAAGAAAGTAGTTTTAGATGATTTTGACATCACAGCATTCATTCCCAGACAGATTTGCAACTCACTAGCTCTTCAATGGTGCACATGCAGTCAAGTGCTTGACACATCTAGACATACCGATGGCCGAAGAACATGTTGTGAGCAACATTGCATAGAACTCAATGAGGCTAAATGGATAAATGGTGCCATTACAGTCATTTGCCTGAAAGTGGTGGTGACACGTAACAAGTTTCTTTTGAAGCCAAGGAAATTAAACATTACAGGGATCACTGAATTTGCTGCATTTAATAATTCTAATAGTTGCAACTTTTACTTTGAAATCGTCCTTTTCTTTCATTGAATCACTGTCAATGTGGAATTTTTCTTTCATGACTTATTATTATTATTATTATTATTATTATTATAAAGCAAATAAAGTAATGCAAATCAGAAAATATAGCTTACTTCTGTGTTACTGTTGCTGGTGCAGCAGCTCAAAGGGTATACATTTAGTGATACGTTGGTCAAGATGACCATGGTGACTCATGGGTGAAATTGTTTCACTTGGCATATATTAATAAGAGTAGGCTACTTTATGTATTCATATCCTTGAGTGACAATTGTGTGTTGGAGGAAGCATGATCCACAGCTTTCTCTCGTCTAAAATGTTTTATGTCTTAGTGTTTAAGGAGTGGGAAAAAAGTATCAAACCTACTATCTACTGTTTTCTTGTCACCAACTTTTTTCACTATAATTGAATCACTGTGTATTTCTCTGTGGTAGAGGGAAATACTCTAAATCTTCAATGCGACAGCTCATTGCATTCTCTTGTTTTGTAGTTCTGGCTGCAAAAGTTGCCTCACTTTTGCACTCCGATAACTCAACCCTTAATTGCAAAATTTTAGTGATTGGGATTGCTAAAATCAGTTTCTTTTTTTTCTATTTTTTTTAATCTATTCAATTTTATTTTTGTAATCATGAGACCTGAAGCTTTAAGACGGAAAACCACCTATTTAATCTAAATAGCCTGACTTTTAAGAAAACCAAGCACCTTCTGCACAGCTACCAACCACATATTACGGGCTCAAGATCTTTCATTCTTTTTGTTTGTGCTTCCTCCTTGTTCGTGATGAAGCAGAACCTGTAGGCAAACACACTTCTTGGACATTCGGCAAGGTGGGAGCTGAAGACAAAATGAGGTGTTCTCTTGTTCTGACTCGACATTGCTATCAGACTAATAAATTTGAGGACCGTTTGCCTCAGGCTGTGCCAGCAGACCAGAATCACTGATATATATGAGACCCTTTTTTGGTGAAGTTGGAAAAAAGGCTTAAATCAAACTGAAGCTCAGCAAAAATTAAGGCTTGTTTTCAACTACATTCTCTCATATCAAGCTGACATTTGTAATGTCATTTTTTTTATTTCTTCTTGATTGGTGTAGTGAATTTAATTTCCTTTTTAATGACGAATTGGTGATGTGTTTTTACTCACATTCTCTTTGTATTTTCATTACCTTTTCTCTAAAATGAATGCAGACCTCGAGTCAATATTGTTTGGAAGTTATAGTAAAAATTCGTTGTTACTGTTCTCAATGTATGCATTTAATGATTTTGTCATTTTTTATGATGTCAAAGTCAAATGTTTTGACTAGTGCTTTCGTGTGAAATCAAAATGAATAAAGTTAAATACTTTTATCTCATGATTTCACATATTGTAAGGCTGGGGGTTTAATAGGATTCTGTACAGATACAAACATTAAATAAAGAATATATATTGAACATTCAATTACATAGCTTGAATGTTAAATAATTCAAGTGTTGAATGACTTAATATTTTTCTTTTTCTTTGATAGAATGAATCTTTGCTAAATGCTAGGTGATGGGACTTTAACTAAATTACTTGTATGACCCATAAAAGTGGGCCATAGTTGTGATCTATTCCTTTAGTCAAATGTTCTAAGATAGTTAGAATCACAACAATTTTCTTGGTTAAAATGTCAAAAGAAGTGAAATAAATGATAATTCCAATATTTAAATGTGATATTTCAATCAAATTGAATAATGTACAGTTGATCTGAGTTATTCAATTGCCTCTCTAGCTATATATTTAGAACTGTTATCTGGTATGGAAGCAAACATCTGCCCTTTACTCTAGTCCCGTATTTTGTTCCATATATTCTCCTATCAATTCTTACCAACTTCCCTGTCTTGCATCTGAAAAGTAAACTAATAGTATAATACTTTATTGGCCGTAATGCTTCCAGCATACTTGTGTAACCTATGTGCAAGTCACTGTATGAGCAATTGGACAATCAATCCGGGACATAAGCTGTACATTGTATGGTACTCTAAAACCATGCAATTTTCTTGGACTTTTGTCTTTCATTGTTAATTATGTAATGTTACAAATGTAATGGTGAAACTGTTGCAGCCTCTAACACTGTATGTTAGCTGAAACATATGTAGAAGGTTAAATACTACCTACAGTAATTACTAAATGCATGTAAAAAAAAAAAGTTAAACTTATATGTGGACAAAACTGTTACAAAAAAAAATATATCTTAGACCAGCTGCCACCTTATTTTGCAGGATTTAAAGCTACTAAGCCAAGTGTTGAATTACTTAAGGGAAAAATGTGGGATGGTGGTTAAAGACAGCCAAGCGATCATAGCCAGTAAATGACTGAAGAAGCCAGCACTCCTGTCATTACAGAGAGCGATAAGGCAGAACCCCCAGGAACAAACTATGTTCAAACCCATGAGGGTGACGCCATGACCAGTGTTTGGAAGGTGAATGTCTGAAGCAAGGTGGTTACATGAAAAATGGACAAAGCACCTGCGCCCAGCATGTCAAATTTGGAGTTACCATCAAAGCATCCATCTTCCACATTTGACAGGATCATACTCTTGGGAAGAGCTGCCGCAAGTAAAGACATTTAATACTTACCAGAAAGCCACTTTGATCAGCATGCTGCAGGTCAACTCTGTGCCACTTGCCTGGCATAGGGAGAAAACTCGTTTGTTGAATTATTATTTTCTTGTCTTCAGCACACACAAGAAGGATGAGGTCTGATGGGATGGAGAGCGAAGGTTTTGCGACAAACCTGTGCAATGTGACTCCACAAAATGCTGACACCACTGTCCTCTCACCAGTCAGTGCTAACAGTGGGTGGGTGAAAAGAAGAGCAATGACTTCTGGAGGCCTGACATGTTGGTGTGCAATACCATTTGGCAAAATTCACCTCCAAGCTGTTTGCCCCAGGATTCAGGACTAAAGAAGACTCTAATGTCTGTCTCAGCAGTGTGGGTGGTGACAGTGACAGTGAAGGAGCCTCTAACTGAGTGGATAATTTAATTTGGAATGCTCTTTCCATTTCTTTTGGAAAATGAAGCTATCTGATAACAAAAGTTTCTCTCTGACCCTTTTTTGGATGTTTGCTTAGTTTGCCTTATGGTCACTGAACGTCTTCAGTTCTTAACTCACAAGGAAAATGTAGACCTTCATGTTGGCAAGGGAAAAATGAACTGAATCCCCAACAGATGAGCTGTGCGTGCCACACAATATATTTTGTGACATTAAGATCCAGTTTAAACGTGAAGTATACATACACAAAATAAAATTTAAAAAAAAAACCTACTTACATCGGTTTCCCTCACAGTTTGAACTTAAAGCAGAACAAATTTTTTTTTTTTTTTAGGTCAGTTAGATTTACCAAGATTTTACCAAAATTTTCTGTTGGCTAAATCCCACAACAATGAGGAAAAGAATAGGTAAGAAATGTGTTTATTTATTTTCTAAATCAAAGGTTTACATACAGGATGATTATGACCTCTTTAAACAAGTACAGACAGCCCAGATGAAGCTGTCGTCCTTGCGAATAAATTCCTGGTGCTTGAAGGTACCACGTTTATCTGTTCAAGCACAATACACAGGGTCCGACCGTAATACTGCTCAGGAAAGACACGAGTTCTGTGTCTAAGAGATTAACATGATTTTGACTGAAATGTGCAAATCGACCCCAGAACAAAAGCCAAATGCCTAGAGAAGATGCTGTATGAAGTTGATGAAACGGTATCATTATCCAAAGTAGAAATATTATTGACATGAGTTGAAAGGTATTTCAGCGAGGAGGAAGCCAATACTCCAAAAGAATCACAAAAAATATCAGATTCTACAACACGCAGAAAAAAATCCCTTCATCTATGGAGATGTCCAGTAGCCTAATGAAATGAAAGTGAAACTGTTTGACCATAGTGACCATTGCTACGTTTGACGGCTGTAAGTCACCATTCGAACTGTGAAGCTTAGGGGTAGCAGCATCATGTTGTGGAACTGTTTAGCTGCAAGATAAGATGAGATAAAGTAAGGTATTTTTCCCTCATTAGTACCACAAGTGAGGAATATAAGCTGCCATGGCAGAAAGTAGATGAGAGAAAAAGAGTAACAGAAATTAAATAGAATAAAAAGCAGCAGGGTAGGGAAAAAAAAAACACCATAAAAGTTAAACTATAAATATAAATATGAAAAACAGCAAATTACTGTGAGACGGTTGTGGAAGGACACCCAAAATATTTCACTCGAGTCATGCAGGTCAAACACAGTGCTAGAATATACTGAGGAAATGCAGGTAAATGTCTTATTTTGAAGAAATGGATAAAAAAAAATCTCTGACTTGCTATTCTTTCCCTTATTGGGGTGTGACAGTGAGGAAAAAAAGTAAGAGTGTCTTTTTATTCTGTGCATGTAAGCTTCTGGTTTGAACTGTGCGTGGTGCAGCAAGGTGAGCTTTGTAAAGTGTTTGGTGTGAATATTTGTCCAGAGTGGAAAATATGCTACATGTTAGTTCCTGAGTGCTAAGGAAATACAAGATTCTTCTAGGCTTTGTGTCATCTCACCCTTTTTAAAGGAGCTGGTCCAAAAAATCCGTCAGCCATGATGAATATTTGAAATGGTTTCTGTCCAGAGCTGACTTCTGGCATAAGCTGCACATGTACCTGCCCAGAGCACTAATTGCTGGATAAGCTCTGATGAAACCACACAAAAAAATGAATACAGAGTTGAGCAATACAGTTCAAATAAAATAAAATTATAAAATAGTAAATAATTTGATTGTGTCAGGAAACTAGCTGTTGTGTTTCGTGTGGGCTCTACTAACACTTTGTGAAGCTCTCCACCTGAGGGCGCCGAGGAGACCGCCTGCAGTACTGGGTTCGTTTTCTGCAGGTGTACGGCTGCACACCTGAGACTCATCAGGTTTATCTCATCCTGTTTAAAACCACCTGGTTTACCAGTCATTTGATGCTTGATTGTTAATCATTGTGGTAACTCCAAGCCCTCCACCGTATCTTCTTTTGGATGCCTTTGAGCCTTACCCTGATTAACTCTCCTTGTGTTTTTCCATGTGAATATTTTTGCTGCTCCTGCCCATGATTCTTCCCGGACTCACTGCTGTCAGACGAAAACATGCAAGAACCTCCTGGCTCATGGTTCCTCAACTTGTAACCTCAGAGTCCTTCATCCTGAATGTCATCCGCACTGCCTATCTTGCCCTCCTTTGGTCCTGCAGCAATTTGCCATCAGGTTCTCCAACCCTGTCGTCCTCCTCACCACCAGCTCTCCTGCAAAGACCACCATCAGCCCACACAAGTCAACAACTGCAAAATCCAGTTACCCCTCTCACTAATCTTTATCATAAGCCCTTTATTCTGTAGAACTTCTGGTCCTATTCCAGTGTCCCTGCAGAAACTCATGCGTTGCAGGGCTTTGTTCCCCATGTTTCCATTCATCCTTGCATAACCAGCATTGAACATTTCTTTTGTAAATAAACACAATTTATTGGTTTCATTTCTCCTGAGTTTCTTGTATGTGGGTCAGAAGCCTAAACAAAACAATGACTATTTCTCACATTGCTATTGTTGATTAAGTAGAAAAGCATGAATTAAACTGAAATAGTGAAACTTTTTTTTTTTTGCCTCCATTTAAATATTCTCAGTTATAGCTGTCAGATATTATTGAACTTTGTCTTTTTTGCTGGTTAGGATTAGAGTTGCTCTACATTTTTGATAGTAAGATCTTGCTACAATTATTTGTGCTTTTCAAATGTAGGTCTGCACTTATTATACAACATGGTGAGGGTCTGATTTTCTTAGTTTATTTTTATTTCAATAAGTGATGTCGCTTTGTGCTTGTGCGGTTACTGGAGCTGCTGTGTAATTAAGTGTAGTGCAACATTTATAAATCTAAGCTCGACTAGGCAGAAGCACAAAAGGAAGACATCTGAAGAGCTCCATTGCCATCATTGTGTTCAAAAACAGAAGGACTGATGCATCCCAAAACGAGTATCAATGTTATTGCTCTACTCTGTGCTACTTTGCCTTCAGTTTCAGACCACTTTGTGTTAACATTCACAAAATTCCCTGTAGTGTCATCCTGATGAAAATTTATAGCTTGTTTTAGTTTTTTAATCTTGCCGTATCAACTGCAGGGCAAACAAATTTGTATCATTTTTAAAAGGTCTTTACAACTTGCTGAGCAGTGTGCACTATGCATTTAGCTAACATAATCATGAACCAACTTAAAGACTTGAATTTACACCGCAGAATTAGTTGCGTCGGTATTGGAGTATTCATATGTGGATGCATTCTGTAGCTACTTTTGCCTCTACTATAGAAAGTGAACAATTTGAAAGCATAGTAAAAAAAAAAAAAGTATTTCATGAGAAACATGCTACAACTCACCACTAATGTTTAACATATTAGTTAGAATGTGTTCCTGCATGTACAATATTGCTAAAGTTTAGAACTTGCAGCAGACTGTGTGTGTGTGTAGAATATCACTGTCAACTAAAAATATCCAGTGCAGATTTGACTCCATTATCTGCACAGCGTAACCACAATAATTGGACCATATTCAACACCAGCACAATACCCTTACAGGTGCTAAATTTATCTGGACTGTAATGATTTCACATCCGCCTCCTTGTTAGAAGCCAATAGGTTGAATTTTCCTCCCAGGTGCCCAGAAGACTGTTACAGCGTGCTAGATTGACAACTTACTAATGGCTGATCTCTAAGGCTTATAGGCCACATAGATGTTTCTACCCAGTGTTAGTACACGCACTTGCACAGGCCTGTCACATTGTACCCGAACTTCTCACTGACAGGGCTGTGAAGACAGAGACATGTGTCCAAATAGCCAGGAGGTCCATCAGTCAACCGGATTTTTCTCTCGCCGGACATAAAACAGGGGGTCAAGTGGAAGACACACAGATGAATGAAGATGGCATCCTTCTAGTCCCTGTTTTTTTTCTCTAAAGTTTTCTCAACAAGAGGACAGTCAGAGAGTCAAATTCAAACATCTGAGACACAACAAATATTTTACTGCAATATTGAGTGCTGATTCTGAACGATAGACAGTCAGACAGACAGCAGAACTGGTATGCTAATTATCACTATAAAGACCTAATTTAGCAGGCGTACATGGTGTGCTAGTAATTCATTAGGTTCTTCAAGTTTATGTCGGGGGTTAGCATTTCATGGTGCATCACCTTGTGCAACCGGCCAATTAAGATGTATTACAGAATCTAATTTTGGTTTTAATTTGTGCCTTTGATCATTGCGATCGGTGTGGGTCACATACTGTATTTCAGGAAGTGTGGTGGGTGATGAGAGGAGTTGGTTGCGTTGTCTTGTTCTTAACTTCATGTTTCCTTTTTTTTTTTTTTTTTTTTTTTTTTTTTTACTTTTTATTTGGTTGGTTTGCATTTTTCATTTGCTTTCAAAGTTGGTTCTGGTTATTCCCCCCTCCCCCCCATTGTTTAACATAACCAGACACACAATAAAAATATCAGCTTTCTTTGTTTTCTGTTGGACCCTGGTTTCAGCCACAATTGTGTTTTGTTGTCTGGTTATAGTTTCTCCCAGGGTGTCATTACTTTATTGTTTTTTTTTTTTCTTCTTCTTCTTCTTGGATCCCTCCTTGTCCAGAGCATTCGTTTTGATAAGAAAGTTCTTTGAGTATCAACCTCCCTCTAGAGTGCATTGATTTTCTTCTCTGCACCTTGCTTGGCTTTCTTAGCTGTAAATGAAGCGCTACAACTTAAGGTGAAAAAAAAAAAAAAAGAAACTACATTAATGATAAGATTTATTAATGAATTGCATTTTGATCCTCATATTCAGTATCAAATTATAATTAAGTTTAGCCTAGCTTTTAATTAAAGTGCTATAAGTCGCTGCAGTTCCAAAGTCTTTAAAACTTGCTGTGATAATATGTCAAAAAGTTTTATGCTTGAGACAAGCAATGAGGCACATACAGTGATCCATTATGAAGGTTGTCACAGGTAATCTCTCCACATGTGGCAATGTTGCTACCAGTATGTGGGTAGCTGCTCAGCATGCACTTACCGTATTTTTAATTGCCCATCTGGCATAAAAGCAGAGCATTGAACATACTGTGGTTACACAACATTGCAGTGTTTATCAGAGCATTCAGTACATTTTATGAAAAATTTGAAAGTATTATTTTGAATAATTTGCCAGCGTGTTTGAATGATTTTTCTAAATTTCGTAGCATGTAAAAACGTGTCATTAATTATTTCCCTCTATCTTCATCTCTATTAATGCTATTTATGGAACAAAGAGACAGTAAATCATAGTTGGACCTTGCGTACCTGCTTGATGTGATTGAGGGATTCAGGTGGGCTTGTTCCTGTCCAGCTGACATTGGATGATAGGAAAAAGTAAAGTGCGCTCTGGACACATTGCTACCACAACGAGGCATGCAACAATCAGCAGATCTTCAAAGAGCAAAACCTGAGCACTAAGAGAAATAAGCGGGGTGAAAGAATATGCAAGGGGATGTTTTATTTGACAAAAACCATCTGAAATTGTAAACAAAAATAAAGAATTGATTTTCTGAAATGTTCTACCACTAAGGCGACCTTAACATTCTTGTCTCACTGGCATCATGTGACACGGGTCATAAACATACATAATTCCAATCGTGTTGACTAATGTACCGTGACATAACATTTTGTTGTTTTCTTCATTCAGCCGTCGTCTATATAGGAAAGTTGCTATATAGGTGTTTCTGACTCAAAGTGTGCATTTTAATTATGAACCTGAAGAACACTGCTGTGCATTTTGTATAATTATAGATTTTTTTTTTTTATGTCTTTCAAAAATACAGAACCACAGTCACACCTCGTCAGATTGTTAAGCACAAGTGCTGATGGGTTCAGTCACGCATCAGAACCCTCCAATTGATCCAAAACATATGATGCAAAATTCATCCATACACACCTTTATGTGGATGTGAATCGCATTCTTTACTTTTTCACTCACGCACACACAGCTGCAGTTGCACCTTCAAAATTCTTCAGTGCAGGTATACAGATTCTGTTGTACAACTCACAAAAGAATGAAACTTCTGCCCTAAAACTTTTGCTCCATTTAGAACAGACACGGTTTTTATCATATGTTTTATGAACACAAACAAGACAGCAAATGCAACCGCACACATATGTGAGTCACAAATATCGCTTTGCAAGTCACATCTTTTTTTTTTTGTGGTGCACTGCTAGTTTGCACCATTTGTACATATTTTGCACAATGCATGGCGCAGAACTGTGACCTGAAGGAAACTGCAACAGAGGGCGCCGATTGCAATTAAAGCCTTTTGTGAGAAGTATTATTCATTTACTATTTAAAAGAAGAGTGATTTGTCTTGGAACCCGCATAAATACAGTGATTGTTGACATAGTTTGAACAAAGTTATATGATGAGGAGATCTTCTGCGATCCCAATGATCAATGCACCAGGAAAAAGACTTGGGCAAACAGTCATTCATTCTGTTGCAGCTGTCAGGAAGCGTGATATGATCCAGATACCAGATAGGTTTCAATAACTGCTTGACTGATTGTGAACAAATGGATGTAGGATTTGTGATAATATGATCTGCAACTTGTTGATGATGAACTTAAAATAAATGGAAACCAATATCGCTGGTAAAAAAAAATAAATAAATAAATAATTCTTAGAGCCACACGTAGGAGTTTCTTTTGAAACTATGAAAAACTTTGTTATAATATGAATAAGGCAATCACTGAATAGACTATGATCACATGACAATTGAGTTTTTAATAACGTGGTACTTTTGTTCAAGTATTCATTTAAGTATTTAAATCAACCTACGAAGTATTTCAATCAAATAAGAACATTTTTCATAAAGTGAAATGAAAGACAAACATTGGTGCCACTTGTTGCAATAATAACTGGATGAAAGAGTCAGAAGTACCTTAGTAAAATTATGGAATCAAATATCTTACATCAGACATAACTATGGCCAAACTCACAGCAATGACAGATGAAGGGGCATCAGTTGTGTCCATGGTGCCACAGACATTTCCTTACATCCCGAAACGTTTTGTTCTTTGTTTTTTTTTATTTAATTTTTTGCCTACCAGTTTGCTGCCAGGTAAGTGACAAGCTTTTAAAATTATCCATAATCCCTTTCCTCTTTCTATTTTACAATACAGATTTCCACCATACCATTTAGTTCTATATGACACAAAGTGTTACATTTCATGAAGTGGCAAACACAAAATCAATACAACTGCCCATTTTGGTTAGGAGCTGATGCCGCCAACTGACTGCAGACACATTTTAGATTACAGCTCAAGTGAGATCAGTATCAACCCGGACACCTTCCTCGCAGTCTCGCCCACCCTCCATATTAAGGCGATGAAGAGTGCCGAGGGAACTTGCGTTAGAGGTCATTTGCTTCTATGTGGACTTCTTTAATGTAGACGTATCTCTGTGTTGTCATCATCTACTGAGATGATCTCCCAGGTGGATGAAAGAGTAGTGGGTCTGAAAGAAGCAAAGGTAAATGTTTGTGAACAACAAATACAGGCTCAGTTGACCATAAATTGGCTTATCCTGCAGTGAGTCAAGGACAAACCTTAAAAATAAGTTATTTTACTCTGATAAGGGTTTTAAGACTTGAAACCCTTTGCTTGGGTTTCGTTAAGGCACAAGGCATCAGACCTCTGGCAGCCAGGCATGCTGGAATTAGGTCTGGAAGCCTTTTTCATGCAAATCCCACACAGAGAAAATTATGTTCAACTTTGTACAACCAACACTTACACAAATATAACAAATTACCTGCAATTAGACTGCTGCATTGTGAGTTAAACTTATCTAACTTATATGTAACTTTAGATTGGTAACGCATCAATTTCTTTCCAGAGGTCAGTGAAAGCCACCAGGATGTCGCTGGTTGATAAAATGTGGACATTTCTTTCACTAATTTAGAGATAATGAACAGTCAAAAAAATACTTTTCTATTTCTTTATACTGAAAAGGCCAAAACTAAGACACACGATTCAGAAAATATAAGCTGATTGAGAAAATGAAGGAAGACTGACATATTGAGAGATGAGTTTAGAGACACAGGGATGAGAATGGTAACTTTTTTTCAGCAGACAGCACCTGGTCTGATCCCTATCCCACACACAACAAACTGTTAGGAGGTGCATTGCTGAACTGCTTCTTTTTTCTTTAGATATGGGAGGACAAGAAGTGGGCTTTTTTTTCTTTTTCTTTTTTTCCATTGGCAACCTACATCAAAGAGTAAATGACCTGCATGTGTATAACATTTTATCTAGTGAAGAGGATCCCAAAGCACCTTACACTACATGCAGTCATTCACCCATCCATGCACACATTCACACGCCAACGGTTGCATGCTACCGCATTGTAGCCACAGCCGCCCTAGGGCAGACTGACGGGAGCAAGGCTACCATGCACAGTCGCCACCAGGCCCTCTGATCGCCACCAGGAAGCCCAGGACACAAGGGATGGATGGAGGAGGGGTTTGAACTGGCAACCCACCAGTTACACTGATGAAACTCCTCACACCGTCGTCCCTGTAAACCATGTGATCTTTACTTTACCGGTGGACAGTTATTCATGATGGCATGCGCTTCGTTTTCTGAATCGCTGTTGGGGAAGATACTCGGCTTGGAAAACAGAGCAATGCAGGAAGTGATGCGAAGCTGAGGTAGAAGTAATTACAAATTCCCACCATTTCTCCCACCTCCTGTATTTTTTATTTCACCTCGGCCAGCACATGTAAACACGGGGAAAAACAATAATTCTTCCTGTCCAAAAACCACTCATCTGCATTGCACCACCTGGAATCAAAGAAAAACTCACTACTCTCACGTGGACGTACACCCTTCTGGAAAAAAACACTGACATCCCACAAAACAACAATATGACACACTTCTCAGGAATTAAATATCTGGAACATATATTTGAAGGCGTAGACTTTATCCCGTTCAACAAATTAAATGTATAACACAGGATCAACAAGAGTATTTTTTTAGAATATCAACAAATTAAATGTATAGTACAAAATACATTTAGTCTCTATAAAGTTGGATTAGAAAAGCCATCAACTGGATTAGAGATCCATCTCCATAAATTAACTAAGATACACAGGACACGGAATAAAATAGATTGTTTAATATCTTTTTGTTTGTGAAATGTGAGGCAGATGTATTGGTCAGCTTTGAACAAAACTTGTGCCAAAACTCCTAACTCTCATTAAACTTTTCAGTAAAGGGGGTATAAACAATATCACTGTTCATCCTTCCAGGGTCGGTGGGGAGCTGGCGTCTATTCCCAGCTGTCATTAGGTGAAATGCAGGGTACAGCATGGGCAGGTCGCTACTTCATCACTGATTCATTTAACATTTCATCAAATTAAACCACAAACATCAATGTTCGTGGTGCACAGATCTTTGTAGTCTGCTATCTCTGAATTTCCTGGCCTTATTAACTAATTTGTTAAATTCCCTTTAGGATTTTTTGTTTTAGTCTGAACTGTTGTTAATCTTCCCTGATTGGATGTGTAAAATGCATTAGTGAATAAATAATGGATACTTAGCAATTTAATTTCAGGTAAATCTTTTTTATTTTTTTGTCTCAACTTGTTAGCTGCTTTAACAACAAAGTTTTGTTTTTGACTCTAGTTGCTGTTTTTCTTGCAAAAAATGCCCATATGGTTATAAAGAAAAGGTTCCTTTACATTCAGAAATGAATGTACCACAAGTTCAATGTTACTTCCCATTGCTTCAGGATGAACATTACTGTGAGGAAGAGGTTCAGATTTATTCTGATCTCAAATTGCTATTTAAAATTTGTCTGCAGGAAGTTGGAGACACAACCTGCTAAGCAAAATTGGCTGGTGTATTGATTTTGTGTTCCTTACTCCTTGAAACCGGACACTTCATGTGATATAGAACTACTGCACATAGTACGATGGAAACCAGCAATACAAATAGGGAGAAGGAGGGAATTATGACGGAAATTACTAACTTGTCACTTTCCTGGGCACCAAACTAGTAAAAGATGTGTCAACAGGAGATGGGAGATTTGGTCCAGCATCTACACTATTTCCATCCCAAGTAAAGGATGTGATTCCAAATACTAAAAAACTTTTCTTGCTATGCTTCCATCCATTGCAACAAATATTATTGATTTGTCTCCTTCTTTTAACTATATAAGAAAATATGTACAAATTTGATTAAAATCGTTTGTAGATTTAAGAATACTGCAATACTTTTACAAATTAACAAAAAGGCTTAGGAAGAAAACATTATTTAAATTGCTTACACATTCATATAATTACAGTCTATTCAGTGATTGCCGTCATCACTTTTTGAAAAGGCTCCTCATAGTTACGCGTAATTTTAACATCCACTGCATAGCTAGCATACAGTCTTCTGTCACCACTCTGAGGCCTCACAATCCAGTCAGTGCATCAAGTGAGTCGGGAGTAGACAGCGCCCTCTGCTGTATGGGCATGTAAATTACCTCCAGGTTACAGATGGTTCAGCTCCACATATTGTTGTGACAAATGGTGTAAAATAGGTGGAACAGTAGTTTGGCGTCTGAAATATACATGTTTTCTTGTAATACAAAAGTGTTTAATCTGTTTTACCCTGTTTGCTTTGCATAGAAGAGGTTTTTGATGTGTGTGCCTGCATCATATTTGACCTAAATGAATTTGTATGGAAATATGCAGGGGTAAGGCACAGAGTGTGTTATTTATATATATATCACCTCACTTTGCACACAATAACTGCTGGGTAAACCACAAAACTACAGAAACTGGATGGATGGCCTCATTAATAAGTTATAAACGAAGTAATTACTATAACAATATTATCTAATAACGATACTTTGACTATAAACCTGAGTGTCTAAATAGCTCAGGTGACGTACAACATAATGAGGCACACTAACATTTATTACATAAAATCTCCTACTGCAGCAGGCCAATTAAATAATCTGAAAACTGCTGACTGTTGGGACTCGTGCTCTTATTGCTCTCGGCAAACCATACAATTAAAAAAAAAAGAAAAAAAAAAGGCTTTGTTTGTTTCAGACTCCAGACAGAAGACAAGAACAAACACATGCAATAGGATTACAATGAGAAAGAAAACAAAGCAGCCTTGAGAGCAGTTGTTCACTCTAAATAATTAAGCAGTGATTAGGATGTGGCCAAAGGCTGTCTGGTGGGTTCAGTAGCCTGCTGCAGGCTGGTCTGAAGCTTTCTGTTTGGAATACACGCATTGTTCCAGTGAGCGGTGACGAACTCACTTACCACCCACTTTTCCATTTTCCACTTGACAGCAACTCTTACAGTCCTTGCTATTCTCTTTCCCCTCCTAATTCTATCTCTGTAGTATATATTTATATTTCCATTCCTTTTTCAGATTAGATTTTGCTCCACTGCTTTCTGCATGTGTGAAATAGGCACTCATCATTTATATATTTTACATAGCAGTGTGAGAACTTGCGTCTCTAAGCTTGGGACTCTTTGAAGTCTATTACACTGAGGAAATGCTGTTCTCACATTGACTTAATAATCTCAAAATTTCCTACACTGCTGTTTTATTTGTTAAAGCTCAAATCATTTTTTTTCTCTCTCTCTGCATATGATCCTGGCTGCTCCTTTGTGAAATAAGTGTTTTTTTCCTAATGGAATGCTAATTTAGGTGTGATTATATTTTAATCTCCCGAAGCAAAAGTGGTTCTTGTAGCATTTAGATTCTTGTGGCGTCACAAACATTAGTGACAGTTAGATCTAATTTTTATGACCATTTCGGTTTTTGTGCATATTGAATATGACTGAAAACACTGCGTACACTTGTCTTATTTGAAATCTCAGCATGAAGTAGAAATGCATTAGGGAGTAAAAACTGAGTGCAAGTATGTACTGAGAAGGATGATTTAGCTGTAAAACTAATAAATAAGTAAAAGTAAAGCATAGTTGAATTTATGTAACGTTTGCATATTAGATAAAAGAAATGGTGTGTGATGACGGATAAAAGTTTTGTGAGAAAGCTCTTAATAGTAGGAAAACTATGAAAAGAGGTATCAGCATGGACAGAGCCAGTTTCAAACAGCCTGGTGACAACAAAGAAGAAAACTCTTTTTTTTTTTTTGACTCTTTAAAATTCTATCAGGGTGTCCCTTCCACTTTGTGTCTTACAGATGAAAAAGAAGTACAATGTAAAACCACCTCTCTTTTCATTATATTTGGCTTTTAAGAACTCAGATTTTCTCTTCATCTTGAGGCGTCTTGATTAAGAGCTCTTCATGCCATCTGAAGGTCTGTTTAAGGCGTTCTGTGATTTTAAGTTATTTCTATTCAGCTCTTGTCGCCGGCTATATTTACATGTTGTGCATTAGAGAAAAAAAACAGACAAAGTCCAGCCATTGATTATGTCCTGTATTTTCATTTATTTTTTTATTCTGTTCAACATTTTGGTGGCTGAAATATAAAGAAGCCAAAGTGCAAGATTCAAGGATTTAAGGATTCAAGGATTTTTATTGCCAGACATGTTCACATTTGGATGATTATGGTAGGGAAGTCATTCATTCATCAATTTCAAAAACTCATCTGTGTCCACACACATCTTGACCAAGCTGTTAATAATTCTGATATAGGAACATGACTGTACATCTTAAAAAGGGTATCTTGAGAAATGTTCCTAGTTTTATCTAAATAATTGGAACAATTTGTGTCCATATGGCAGACTGGTGTCTAAGATCTAATTTTACAACTCGTCCTTTTCTATGATGCCATTTATGGATAATCACTGTTTTTTTTAATGTGTTCAGTTTATTACCCTTTTATGTATAAACTCTTTATTGGACAGACTTTCTACAGCTTAAAGTGATGTCTTACTTTCACAATATAACAAAGAGAAAAGTGTCACAGTTCTGGGCTATTTTATCTGTGTTTATGACAGCAAGTGTAAAAAAAAGAACTATAAAGGGGACAAATATTCTAAAATGCAATCTTAATAATCCATCAGCTGGGATTTTGGAAAAACTCAT
This sequence comes from Poecilia mexicana, assembly GCF_051168715.1. Classification (NCBI taxonomy): domain Eukaryota; kingdom Metazoa; phylum Chordata; class Actinopteri; order Cyprinodontiformes; family Poeciliidae; genus Poecilia; species Poecilia mexicana. Next base: position 11,319,604 of record NW_028263381.1, on the reverse strand, counting down.
TTGGAAACTATACTAAGATAATGCCAAGACATGTCTGGTAAATTGTTTGCTAAAGCAACATTATGTGCTGTGATGATCAAAATTCTGGTTTGGATGAAGATGGTCATGCAGCAGAGCAGTTTTCTGCATGAAAAGATGTTAGCTCAAAGCACCATAAGCAACTGGATCACAGAGTCGGGGAAGTTAACATGAAGCCAGAATCAAAAGTAAAAAATATTGGTTTTTTTCTTACTTGCATTACGCAGCTGTCCGCATTTGAAGGTATTTAATCCATCTTGTTTTCCAAAAAAAAACCAATAACATAAAAAGTAGAAGTGATGTAGTTGTTTTAAGGTGGGTCTGTTTACCATGATCCATCTCCCCACCATGACTTCTCCACGATTAGAAGATCTCTATATTTTCTGTACATGATCAAAAGATCATTCTACTGTGCATTAACGCCACAAATAGATGTGCTTATGCATTTGAAGAACAAACAATAATCTATAAGCTCCTTAGAGAGTCACAATGAACTTGAGAACTGCAGAACCTGCTAAACGTCTCTCAATAACTTCAAAAGTAATAAAAGAAAGTATCAAATTTACTGGTGACTATCTTTCTAATGAATGTTTATCCAATTCCCCAATCAGTTCGTGCTATATTCTCTTGGTAACCATTGGCAGTGGGTTGCAAAATCGTGCAATTCTGTCTTAGAAAAAAAAAAAAAAGATTAAAAAAAGAACTTGCTTCAGAAATTTCTGAAAGTATTAGAACTGAAGAAAGATTACAGTTAAGTTGTACTTTGAAGAATGTATGTCCATTTCTGAGTAGGGTGAATACTGAGAAAATTCCAAAATAGTTTATTCTATTTGGAAAATCTATTTGTGGAAAGTGTAAAGAGACACATTCCATATCTAGAAAACTCATCAGCTTCTCAAAAGGATATCCGTGTTCTACAACCCCTGGCAAAAAGTATGGAATCACCAGTCTTGGATGAGCAGTCATTCAGACATTTCATGCTGTAAAACAAACTCGGATCAAAAACATGACACAATATTAAGGTCATTCCAAAGTGCAACTTGTTGGCTTTCAGGAACACTCAAAGAAATGAAGAGAAAACATTGTGGAAGTCAGTGAATGATACTTTTATTGACCAAACACAGGGAAATAAATATGGAATCACTCAATTCTGAGGAAAAAAGTATGGAATCATGAAAAACACATAAACAAAAGACCATTCAAAATACATCACTAGTATTTAGTTGCACCATCTTTGGCTTTTATAACAGCTTTTAGTCTCTGAGGCATGGACTTGATGAGGGACAAACAGTATTTGGTGCCTACTCTCTTTGATAGCAGTTGCCAGATCAGCTTTGCAGGTTGGAGCCTTCTTGTGGAACATTTTTTTCAATCTCCACCACAGGTTTTCTATTGGGTTGAGATCTGGACTATTTGCAGGCCATGACATCGACTGAATGTGTCTTTCTTCAAGGAATGCCTTCACTGTTTTTGCCCTATGGCACGATGCATTGTCATCTTGGAAAATCATTTCATCATCTCCAAATATCTGTTCAATTGAAGGGATGAGAAAACTGTCCAAAATGTCAATGTAAACTTGTGCATTGATAGAAGAATTAACCACAGTCATCTCCCCAGTGCCTTTGCTTGACATGCAGCCCCATATCATCAAGGACTGTGGAAATTTGGTTGTTTTCTTCAGGCAGGCCTCTTCATAAATCTCACTGGAACGGCACCAAACAAAAGTTCCAGCATCATCACCTTGTCCAATGCAGATTCTTGACTCATCACTGAAGACAACTTTCATCCAGTCATCCACAGTCCATGATTGCCTCTCCTTAGCCCATCGGAATCTTGTTCTTTTATGGTTAGGTGTCAATGCTGGTTTTCATTTAGCTTTCCTGTATTGAAATCCCACCTCCTTTAGGCGATTTCTTACGGTTCGGTCACATACATTGACTCCAGCTTCCTCCCATTTATGCTTCATCTGTTTAGTTGTATTTTTTTGGTTTTCAAGACAAATGACCTTTAGTTGTTTGTCTTGACGCTTTGATGTCTTTCTTGGTCTACCAGTACACTTGGCTTTAACAACCATTCCATGCTGTTTGTGTTTGGACCATATCTTGGATACAGCTGACTGTGAACAGCCCACATCTTTAGCAACCATGCGTGAAGGGTTACCTTCTTCAAGAAGTTTCACAATCCTCTCTTTTGTTTCAAGGGACATTTCTCTTGTTGGAGTCATGGTTCTCGCCACTCCACTTCGTCCAGCAGCCCTCCAAGGTGTCATGACTGCAGGTGTTTTGAACTGCACACTAACGGGCACATCTAATCTGGGGCAGGTGTCCATTTAGGGAAAGGAAATAGACTGGGTGTGTCCTTTTTTCTACCTCCAATTTGAGTGATTCCATACTTTTTTCCTCAGAATTGAGTGATTCCATATTTATTTCCCTGTGTTTGGTCAATAAAAGTATCATTCACTGACTTCCACAATGTTTTCTCTTCATTTCTTTGAGTGTTCCTGAAAGCCAACAAGTTGCACTTTGGAATGACCTTAATATTGTGTCATGTTTTTGATCCGAGTTTGTTTTACAGCATGAAATGTCTGAATGACTGCTCATCCAAGACTGGTGATTCCATACTTTTTGCCAGGGGTTGTATTCTGCAGCTTCATTCTGAAATGTGTATATGCTTATAAGTATTAAAAAGGGGAACAAATCCAAAATTTCCTAAATAAAAAATTAGATAAATGTCAGCCCTTAATTTGTTGTTTAAAGCTCTCTAGTTTTTTTTTTTATTCAGGAGCACTTGATAATGCTTTGTAGATGTAGAAATATCTGAAGCAGATGTCTGAAGGAGAGCGAATTTACACCAGAGAGCAAACAGCATGTCATAAATATTGACATCTCACTGTGACAGCTGCAAACTACAAAGTTCCTGTCTGTAACCCCTCAGCAAACACCAACAAAGACAGCGACTAAAATACACACTCACTCTCACAATCACCTTTTTGTGTCAACAGAGGATTCTGAGTGATGCTGAAAAGCTTGTACAGTAAAGAAAGCAACACTTTTTCTTCTAGGGGGAAAATACTACCACAAAGCAATGCAGGATTTGGTTTCCCGGGACCTGATTGAGCATCGTGGTACTCCTGCAGCTCACTGTGTCAGGAATCTGGACCGTGAAATGGTGCAGAAAATAAACAAAAAGGGTTTTGCATGATGATGAGAATAGTGGGGTGACAGTAAAACAGCATGGGAGCAAAGTCATTTTTCCTGTTTGTAATTGTAATTTTTTTTAGTGGCTGTCATTGTTGAGTGTGAATTTGCAAAATAGCAAGCCGTGTGAATTCGTGTCACGAGCAACTACAGAAATACCCTTGTTTTCCGACCGTTCTTTCACCGAAGCTTTGCCATTTTACTTAATGCATAAGCAACATTAAACATAATTTATTTGTGTGAGGGTCTCTAAGGCGAAACAACTAAGGCAAGCGCTTAATTGTTAGTGTTAGGATGAAAGCCCAATTTAATAAGCAACTGGGATGGGTCTGAAGTCGGTGAGGCCATGAGTGGTCAAATCTCTTCATCACCAGGTGCCGATCTTCCTCCAGCCTTAATGTAATTAGTGTGGATCTCTTCTGCCTGTGCTGGCCTTTAGTCATTTGATAAATGTAATTAGATAAAATGCTAAGCCCCTGCCAGTTTGAAAAATGTGACAAGAAAGTCACTACCATTAACAAAGTGCCTGGAAATATGTTCAGTTGTCTCCTTGTTTAGCATAACACACACAAGTACACACATCGCACACGCGCACATTCAAATGTTAAGTTAAATAAAAATATAAAACACAGTATCATTTTTATTTGATCTAAGCTTTGCAGAGACATTTCTCTTAGCTTAAGGCAGCACATTCTCAAGATTACTTCAATGCTTTGTGAGACAATCAAGCTCCACATTGCATTAATTAAAAATAACACACACAAAAACTTTAAACGTCCCGGCTCATTTGTAAATCGATGTAATGCATGTATGTTCTCGTCGGTTTCGCAAACGGCCTCGGGGTGCACATAATTGCAATTCTCTCCGTAAAAGTGTGCGGCTTGTGGCTTATCTGTTCAGCATGAACTGCACTGGCAGTAGAGCTGCTCGATCTTGTTCAGAATATAGGTTCCCTTCTTTTCTAGCTATTTCATTTGTCCTCACAGCTGGTGCCAAATTCCGATATTTAATTTGACTAAAATCCAAAAATGTTCACAATTAACATTTTTCTTATTACTGCTTTTAACTGCTTGACAGTTGCTGGTGAGTTACAGTAGCATAACCATGTTCTTGTACCAGTGAGATTCTGTTTAGTCTCTACAGACTCTTTCTAGGACAGAAAAATCAAACATGAATGACATCAGTAGTTTAAAATCTATTTAATATGAAAACAATTCTATTCAAATCAAAGTGTTTCTGGAGATCTGCTGACGTGGAGTTTTTGTTAGCCATTATAAGTAAGGTATAAAGTAAACTATAAAGAGAAAACCTTTCTCCCTTTTTATTTTTTTCATAGAGATTAAAAAAATGTTTTTTGTTTCCACCAATATGTTTGTAGGTCATGTATTTATTACTGTCTACTTTTTTTTTTTGTGCTTGTTTGTTTTTCACTTTTTCCTGGACTTATACATTACCAGAGCCATTGCTGCCATTACTTTGGCATAGTCTTTGATTATATTCGCCATAACAAGTAGTCCTTGCCCATTTTCTTTGTGTTTTTGATTCCAGACTCACTTTCTTTCCACTGTCACCACATGCTTCCTCAGGATGAGGGATTGCTGCAGAGTACTGATGGGTCAGCTCTAAGATCTAATGCCTTGCAGTGAATCAGAAGGCTCATATCGAATGAGAGTCAGATGCCTGGTTTTTCTTCCCAAGAAGCAGCTCTCTGAAACTTCCTCTAACTACTGCAGAATCTACATCTTAAGAGAACTGGCCAGGCTTTGTTGGGGGTAAAAAACCAGCTATTTATTTATATGTTTATTTAGTTATTTAGTTTTTAAATTTATTTCATAGGGAGACATGCAAATAGACAAACTGAGTGAAAATGCAGTACCATGCATGAATCACGATGCTCCTAGCATGAGCTCAGAAACACATGAAAACTTTGGTGAAATTCATTAACGTTTAATTTTTTTCTAAAAGACCGCAGTAAGGAGAAAGCACATCACAATCACTCTAGAAAATAGTTAGGGGCAACCGTGCATTTAAGAAATATCCCAGAATTATACCCAAGCACCAAACTTGAAGAGTTTTTTTCCCCCCTTTCCTAACTGAAAATATGTAGCTGTCTGGTTTCGTCGGGAGCTTCATCAGCATGCACAAACCAGATGAAGCATTTAGGAAGTCGGCAAAGACAATTTAGTCTTAAAGTAAAACATCCTGCAGGATGTGCGGACTCAACTCTAAATCACATCGCCGAATTAAGATATCCATGGCACTGTGAAATAATTTTGAAATAATTTTTATCAGTAGAGAAATGAAGCTGCTACAATAACCTGAATATATTTTACTACATTTTTGAAGAGGCATGATCCTAGAACAAGGTGTGCAGCCTAAATTTTGTTGTTCTGAGAGCAGAAGATATCACCCGGGTCTTTTCCGATGAGGAATAAAAATGTTTTCCCTAAGATTTAAAGGTATTTTTTCATCATTGGTGTAACTTTTCTATTTCAGTTCTGTTCAGGCTTGATTTTCCCCTATAGCAGTGCAATTTCCTCATTGTTGGTTCGTTGGTTGTAAGAGATGGTGACTCCAGTTTGAATCTTGAGTCTCACTTGAGTCAGCAAAAATAAAAAGACCTCAAGCCATAAAGACTTGAGACTTTAAGTGGACTCCTGGTCTGAGCCTTTGATTATAATTAAGGTTTATATCTCATGTAATGAGGACAGAAAGTATGTGTTAATGACTGCAGCAGCTGTGCATGTTTTACTGTAAAATAATGTGCTTGATTACTAACCAGTCAATTGGTGGATTATGGGCTGTTAGTGATGCATAACAATCTGTTCCTGTTAGCTGTGGCTTCATAATAATGACCACATGAATGGGTCTCCAAATGGACACCGACTTTGGAGAGTTTCACATCAAAATTAAATATAACTTTGACATTCCCTGGTTAAGTTGGTAGAAACATTACAAAGTCACTTCTGACTAAATATCACAATAAAAGCATGTTTATTACTTTTGTTAAAGCAAAAATGCCCAAGAAGTAGTAGTAGATGCTTGACTCATTTTTGAAATAGTATAATTTAGACAGATTTTTGGATTTCCAGGAAATAAAAAAAAAAATGTTAATAAATATTAAAAAACTGAAAGATAATTATTAAACATTTATGTGTCTTTTTTAGCCCTAATGACAAACATTACCGATTTGGATTCTTATCTACATCGATGCAAATCTTGGAATTGATTTTATTTCAGTTTGTAGAGCCTCGATTGAGACTTGCTCCTCAAAGACTTGAGGTTTTACTTTGAAAAAAAAATACTTGTGAATATATCCTTTGGTTGCCCTGCTTGAAAGCCTTTTATATCTCAACATGGAAACTTTTTCAACACTTTTCAAAAAGATGCTTGGGATTTTAGTTTATATAGAGCTGTTTAGCAGTGTCATCAGTAGGTGTGTCATTAATTTTTGTAGCTAAACCAATAGCACACAAAAAAGACAAAGCTCCACATTGATGGTTAAGCTTTACACCCAGAGAAAGAAACTCAAATCACTGTGAATTAGCCCAGGTCAAAACCCGATGGCACGTTTAATTCACACTTAGGTTTCACAAACTAAACCTGAATTTTATAATCTGGAGAACTCTGACAGAGTGTAACTCCTCCTTTCCGAGTCCGATGCAGAGGTTCTACCTCCATATTTTACAGCCTTGTAGAATAGATGAATGTAATGTTCTGTTTTGTGGTCTTCGTAAAAGAACCACAGCTTCATTACAGGCACTTTGAAATTCAGCAACTGGAATGCTAACAAGGACCACAAAGCATAATGACCCCACAAAGTATAACGGAAGTACCAAAGCAACTTAATTCAAATGAGAAATACACTGAAACTATAATGACGATTTTAGACAAAGGGAAATTATAATCAATGATTTTTATGCCTCCCACAACTGGGTGAAATATTCTGTAGAAGAAAACAATAGAAACATTTAGGTGACTAATTTTACATCTTCGGACTGTAAGCCACAGGGGCTTGTTATTTCTCTTGCAATAAAAAATGTATTTGTATGTCCTAAATCCAAGAGGGATATGGTATGCTTAAAGCGTTCCTTGAGGATTTGCTTTTTTAGTTGGATAATTTGACTGTGTTGTTTCACAATATCCAACAGTAATAGCTGAGGCTAAACATGAGGTGAGGGATTAATTTAAAGGGATCCATATTATAAAATAGTTTGTCAAAGGAAATCAATGCTTCACAAAGATGATGTAGAGAAATGGTGTGGGGGGAAAAAAAGGTAATATTTAAAGTCTGTAATCATGTTCTCTTTCACTTTCACAGTACTTCTCTTGTTTATATTTGGCAAAGATTTAATCTATGTGTATTTTATGATCTAACTCCAGAACAAAAGTGATTCTTTGAAAAACAAAACATACCGTTATTCACTGCACTGCTACAAAAGAAGAAACTGTAGGCATCACTTGGTCTCTTTCTCTCTGTTTTCTTTTGTTTTATTAGTGTGTCGTTTTTATGTCTTTAGAGTTAATTTGTGTCTTCACTTAAAGTAACACCTTTTTAAGCTCCTCTACACTTGGAGCTCTGCACAGCAATGATATCACTAACAAGCAGATGCCACGACGGGGTCTTGAGGCCATTTGGTTTTCAGTGAGTTCTTAAGAACAGCAGATCAATTTCCATTCAGCATGTAACGTTCAAAAGCGTGGCGTTTAAAATGTTTTAACACCATCAGGGTGGAAAGCCTGAGAATATCGGATATCAATAGCACCTATCTCATGAGAGGCATACTTAAACTATTTACAGCGTCAGTTTTATTGAGGGTGATAGGCGTCTTCGGTCGTTGATGCAAGAATACACAGGATGACATTTTCCTGTGGCAGAAGAGAGGAGAATGAAAATAGCAGGACATTTTGAATTTATGCAAGCTGTAACTTTCACCACTGAGGGCCAAAAAAAAAGTGCGCTTAATTTGACTTTTATCATTTTTACATGTTAAATTAATTTCTTAATATCAATGACACAGAATTTAGTAAAATGTTTCTAAAATGCTTCAACAGTAGCTTTATCACTATAGCAGATTAGATGTTTCTAGGGAAAAGCATCTAAAGCCTGATTTGCATGTCTTAGTTTTTGCTGTGGTATGTCTCAACCTTCAAAGCCTTTGTGCTATCGGCTTAGAAGAAAGGCAAATATGCCGCCCTTTGTATACTTTTCACAAACGTAGGAAGATGTATCTTTGTCACCTGTGTTTGTGTTTGGAGAATTTGAACTGTGGGTGAAGATGTTGTCCAGAAAGCACACAACCTGGGTAAATGTTTAAAAGATGTTTATTTGCTCACGACAACTTCCAAGCAAGTAGTTATTACTGTAATTGTGTCACCTAACTTCTTGGAACTGTCTACGCGGCATCCCCTTTGGTCAACGGGCAAAGGGACTCTCCCCCCTCACCGTTTCAATATACTTTTGAATCCAGTCATTAGTTTTTGCATCAGCAAGAAATGGTGGTGGTTCTGAAGTCATCTGCAATCAAGCTATTGTCTATTGTACACGTATATGTGACATCACTTTTAAATACATTAAGAATATAGGTTTTAATTAAGACTCTTTCAATACTGTTTGACAGTGTCGTTTTCTGCCTTCTGAAACTTTTAACAGGAGCCCCCTCAAATTATCGACTGAAGGAGCACAACATCCCCATTTACCTTTGGTGACAGAGGCAATAGATTTATAAGATCCATCCTGTGCTCAAGGCTTACCACAGACACAGTTCATCTTCCGGGGGAGCGTGTTTTTGGTTCATGCATGACAGATGGAACCCCAGGGCCTCCTCAGAAACTGCTGCACCATTGAACAATAGTTAGAAGTTTTTCTTTTTTCTTCTTCTTCTTTTGCAGTATTCAATAGATGTGGTTGTTTTATTATTGAACTACTGTCAGCCGTTTACATCTGAAGAGAATCTAGAAGCGTCTGTGTCTCTGTAGATGAGCTTTGTGGGGTCATAAGTTGGTCTAAGGAGGATATTCAGACCACAGATATTAAAACGTGAAACCTACGTACTACATGTGAATTTCACCCTGAATTCGGTGTCTAAAGGTTATGAACTGAGTGCACAGAAACATTATCCTACACGAAAATATCTGAGCTTCAAGAATACATCATGAAGACGGACCAAAAGCATAAAGTCTCAGTTAATTTTCCAGACAATAGAAGCAAAATAAATCATTGTGGGAGGAAACAAAAAAACCCTTTGTGACTTCGAGATCCTCTGGGATTTTCATCAAAATCCCAGGTGCATGCTAGTCAAAGTTGTCCCAGAAACAACTCGGCATCTCACAGCAGGGTGTGAGATACTGGCAGGAATGGAATCCGTGGAACCCCGTAACCATTTTGCCGGTATGATGTACAGAAGCATTTGTGGAAAATATGTTTAAAGTGGGAATCACTTTCCAAGACGATGGAGAATAACCAAGGTAAGGTGATGTGGGACTGCAAGATACTAACCAACAAAACAGCAATGGTTAAACAACCGGACTGTGTGATCATTGATAATCAGCAGAGAACAGCTGTTGTAATCATCCCAAATGATGGAGAGAGGAGCTCGAGAAATTGGAGAAATACCAAGGGGCAAGATAGAGAGAGCATGGAAGGTAAAAACCACCAATAAAAAAGAAAAAAAAAGAATCTGGACAAATCACTTGTGCAGAATTACAGGCCAACATCCAACCTTCCACTCATCAGGAAAATAATCTAAAAAGCTGCGTTTCAACAGTTAAAAGGCTTCCTCTGATAATCAACCACTTTTATCATCTTCAATTTTGTTTCTGTGCTCACCACAGTACTGAGTCTGACATTGTCAAAGTGTTCAATTAAATATATTTGTCTTTTTCATATGTTGAGGTATATATTTTTTTTTTCCCTGAGCCATTAATTTGCTGTCAATTAAAAAATAAAAAGCAAGCCTTTAATTTTGAACATTTCATGTCATACAGAAATGTGTTGGGTTTAAAAGCAATATTTTGAGGTTTTGTCCTTATTGTAGTAAAGCATTTTTCTATTGACAAAACATTTTTACAAAAAGAAATGTGTAAATTATGAACATGTTTGGAGTTTTTCAAGGAGGTTCTATTGATTATTTTTGTTCACTAATAGCAAAATGCATTGATTTCTATGATTTGCATTATTTTCCCCAGCACAGTGTGAAGTTTAGAAAGATTTTTTTCAACAATCTCACCTAAAGTGACTTTGAATGATTTTTAATTAAAGCATTTAATAAATTCCGATGATAAAAATTCAAAAGTGAAGTAAGGATTTACCAATTGTTGCGGTAAAGTCAATGAACCTTTTGACCTTTGTATTTTAAAATATTCCAACCCCTTCCCACGCAGGATTATTTGAATTTTGAGCGACTGTTTTCATTATCATTTTGTTGCATAAGCCCATTAAGTTATGAAAGGATTGTTTGTGCATTATCCACATGCTATTTTTTTTTCTTTTCAATTTCAGTAAAAAAGGTATAAAGCCATCTAAAATCTACTGCCCACAACAACACAAATGGCAGCACTTGAGTAACTGCTAATTGAAATGCAGGCTGTTTTTTATTTTATTTTTTTTTTGTTTTTCATTTAACATATTTATTATAGATAAAATATATGTATGCACAATCTTTAAAAAAGTAGAGGTGGAGACAGTTTGTTAATAGGTTGGATGTAGAACAAATTTATCTTGACTGCTTCGCATCTGTTGTGGAACAGAGAAAAGTTATATTGTGACAGAGCCTTTAGTGCATTTAGAGTTGAGGAAACAATCTGTCTAATAGGTAGATGGGTTTTTTATGTTGTCTGTTTTTTGGCTGAAAGCATGGCAGTGAAGATATTTGTCTACACACGCTGTATCTCTGATTAAGACAGATAGCAACGGTACTCATTTCACTGCAGGAAATAGGAATCAGCTTGTACTGAGAATTGTAAAAGCGTTTCTTATTTTTCTTATTTATGTTATGTATTCTCTTTAGGCACCCTAGAGAGCAAGTGTTGTGATGGCTGCAGTGTGCTAATGTATTTCCACAAGAAACAACCATCCAAACTGTTGCTTCTGCCCACTGAGCAAGATCTTTCCACCATATCCAAAACATTCTTTTTTTCATTATTTACCCCCTGCCTCCCTTCTTCTACATGCAACTTCAAAAGATCTCGAGGTGACAAAACCAAGTCCAGAAACAATTAGTTATAGCTCTTGCAGATAAGGAGTGATAGTTAGACAGACGTCAGTTTCAGTCAGATCATCTTGCAGTTAAAGATCTCCTTTAAAAAGATTTTACTTGGAAAGTTACTGTCTACAGTACAAATGACATAAGAGGTGGATCTGTTCCAGTTTATTTAATGTCTTTCAGAAATGTCAGAAATGGCGAAGTTTTGCCTTTTACAAAATATCATTGCGGTTGAATGTTTAATATTTCACACTCTGAATATATATATATATATATATATATATATATATATATATATATATATATATATATATATATATATATATATATATATATATATATATATATATCATGTCACTTACTTTTCCTGCACAATTGTCTGGCCTACCCTTTAGGTAATTCTGCATGACCTTTTACATACTGGCAAACCTTACACTCTTAGTAATACAGCCCATAAACTTTAAAATCACTTACCAGATGGGAAACTCATCAAGCTTACCTTGCTTTGATAATACCACAAGAGGAGCAGCAATTTGTAGATGTGAAAGAAAAAAAAAAGATTTCACATTAGCAATCATCTATGGATATGTCTGGTTGCCTTGGGGAATGCAGAGGAAAAATATGATTACATGCCATATTTGGGACTTCAGTCAGGTTTTAATTGAAGAAAAACTGCCATTTAATTAACAATTGACCAAAAGGAAATGAGTTTTATTGATTTGTTTGCGAAGGGAAAACATTCATCTTTGCATTTGCAGCTAGGTAGCTGAGTCCTTGGAGGAAATGGACAGATATTGAGTTGTTTGTGGACATATTTTAGTACTTTAACACTTGATGACAAAAAAAAATAAAAATACTGCAGACATACACCTTCAGAAATGATGAAATGTGGTATGAAAAAGAGAGACTGTAATTACTGATTTCATAATGTCCGCTGAAGTTAAAATGATACCTCAGTTTTCTGTGTGGCATACATTGCTCTTTTATATATATATATATATATATATATATATATATATATATATATATATATATATATATATATATGTGTGTGTGTGTGTGGGGGTGTGTGTGTGTGTGTGTGTAGGGGTGTGTGTGTGTGTGATAATGGATTTATTTATAAGAAAGATGCCCTTTTGGAGTTAATAAAGCTCAAAACATGCTCCTATTTCCTTTTGATTTGTAAGACCTGACAATTCCAATCCAAGTATAAAACTACCCGTAAACAAAGCACATAAAGAAAGAAGCTAAGAGTTTGAACTCCAACAGTCTCAAGAAATATATTGTGTCACAATATAAGAAAAAAATAAATAAATAAACCTTTGATTTTTATTTTCTCTTGGAGTAGTTCTAACAAAAGTCATTGTCAGATAAAAGTCTTTGAGTGCCTGAAAAGTCACAAATGAGCACAAGATATTTTTCACACAAGGAAATCTTGCTGCCACTGGGAACAGAAGAGGAAAATCATTATGGTGATAATAGTCCAAAATATTACAATTTCTTCTCCCACACTCATGTTTCAGATCAAAAGACACATTTTAAAATCATGCAAAGATAGCCAGAGCAAATACAAAAAGCACATTTTAAAGTGTGTTTAAGGAGAAAAACTATGCAAACTAACCTGGTCCTGTGTGTAAAAAAAGTAAGAGGTCTTTATATTAATGTTATTCCAGATCTTGACCACTCAGAAATCTTATAATTTTGGATGTTTTGTGCCACTTGGAATTTGACCTGCTGGAGTTTGGATAATTATTGTAGCTTAAGTCTGCTTCAGTACATGATCACAAACAAATTGCTGGACATTTTTCTTTAGGATTTTGCTGAGGAGCAGAATTGCCACTGCCATGAAGCCAGACCAGACCACATGACTGTCATCACCCAGCTTAGGTGTTGGTACAAACCTTTTTATTTTTATTTTTTTTCTAAGCGGCTGTGGAGTTTTGCAACAAATTGAATGTGGTGATGCATAACTTTCAAAAGTTAATTTTCTTCCACCAGTGAGCAGAATTTTTCTCCTAAAGGTTTTGGGAATCATCAAGATGAGACCAACGTTTATTACTTTTGATAAGTGATTGAATCATCCTGGAGCTGTTGCTTCTTTCTTCCAGTGATAAAATATAAATGAAAATTGCTAATTAATTTTTGGGACATCATTTCTCTCTGCTCACTTGTGCTCACAAATTATAACACAGGAACTGGTTGCATGGTGTACAATAATTATTTTGATTAGGGATTTTTAACATTATTGAAAAAAAAATATATATATGATTAAAAAAATATATTTCTAACAAGATGATACAGATAAAATTAACCAAAAGCCTTTTTTTTCTTTTTTTACTCACATTGTATTCATTTTTTATTGTCTTTGGTACAACACCCAGGAACCGACTGTGAAGAAATTATGAAATATGTGAGCTGCAGTTGCATTTGCCTCACAGATCAAAAGCTGCTTCGGCATACAGAACAATGGGGAGAAAACATACAACAATACCTCATCAGAGGCAGACATCATGACAAATAATGATCTTTGTGAGATTGAGCTACATGCCACTTGGCCATTCCTTGTTATTACACCTGAATTGGTGAATTAAATGTTAAGTGGCAACGGGCTGAACAAGACGCAAGGAAAAGGCAGGCTACAAACTGGAATAAAGACTTAATACTGCAATGCATCGCGATGGACAGAGCATGCTTTGACTGTCTTTGCCCTGAAGCCTGGGGCTGTCTTGCATTGAGCCTAATACCAACAGAAGCAGGGCTGTGCAGCAAAGCATCATTGCTAAGCCTCATTTAAGAGTGAGCAAGACAGCTTCCCTGACAAGGAATGGGTTTCATGTTTTGATAGAGCCAATTGAAAGTCCTGACTGTAATCCACTACAAGTAGAAAGCTCAGCAAGGTGACTGTTAATATTAATTCAATATTTGGAAGCATGGCCAAACTGAATGGCTTTGTTCACTTCCATCGCTGCCGTTGGTAAAACTACAGGCAGACTGCAATTCTAAAATAATGACGAAAATCAACGTCATCGTTCACAACTTCTCCTTCTTTTCACTGATTCACCTGATTGAAGTTCTACTGCAGAAATCCAGAGAAGTGAGGGAAAGCCCAGGCAGAGAAGTGAAAAGAGATTCAAATCAAGCAGCACTGCACAGTAAGACAATGGCCAGGATAATTTAGAAATGGAGTGATAAAAGTGGAGTGGTAAAACAATACGAAGGTACTATGCATCGACATCAACAATGATTTTAGAAAATCTAATTTTGCTTCCCATCTGGGAAAGATTATGAAGCAATTTCCCAACAATTTAGTCGCAATTGTTCTTCAGTCAGAAAGATTATTCATAAGTGGAAAAAGGATTTAATGTTCCTGCCATTCCCAGGTGTAAACTTCCCCACATTCTCTTATTGGAGTTGGACTGCATTGGAAAGACCAAAACACAAATTCAAGTCTGAGTCCGAGTTGCCATGTTGAATACTAAAGATCTTGATAGTACAATCTGAACAAGATTAAACGTTTACTGCTTGCCGTGTTAGTTTGTGATTACGTGTGTGATTAAGAACTGAATTAAGAAACAGCACACTGGTTAGCTTGCACACAAAACACTGAGTTCAACTAGCATCAAGTCAGCCGCACTTAAGGATATAATTACAATGCTCCACTTCATAGATATGAATCCAGACATGCATTGAAGTAGTTTTGCATAGCTGTGTACAATGTTCCTTTGCTACTCATGCTGTTTGCTGGGTTACAGCAGTCCATGAAAAGCATTTATCTGATGTTTCTGACATCCAGCTGCAGTCCTAGTTTGATAACATTTGGTGGTGTAAGTAATAAAGAAGCTAGCTAACACTTTTTTTTTCTTTTTTGTATAGCGTTATCACTCAATACTAACTTCCTTTATAGCTCTGTTGCTTTGAAAGTCAGCTGGCAGCTTCAGTGTGTTGATGCAGAAAGTAAGGTTTGTAATATCACTTTGCAGTGTGTAATTAGGTCATGAGAGATTGTGTAAAGTCTTACTTTGTTGAGCCTTCAAAAAAAAAAAAAAACTCCTGAAGTTATTGTGAACACACCACAGAAATGGAGTTGAAGGTATTGAGTGTAGTGATGGGATTTTTAAAAATCTTTTCCAGGTTCCACATTATTGAGTCACTGCTACAGATAGATTTTTTGCTATTGTTTTTCGAATACTAGTTTTTTTAAAACTATGTCAAAAGTTGATATGTACTTTTTTTGAGTGAATAAAAACACTTAAAATGCCAAAAGAGTTATAAACACTCATGCTAGTATTTTTTTTTTTTAATTTGACTTCTAGATTAAAACTATCAATATAAATGTGAAATTTGATATTCTGTCTCTTCTGGCCACACACTGTAGCTAATGGCTGGTTCTCTGACTAAAGTTCTCCACAACTACCACCTTTTTTTAATAGCTGTGCTCTGCTTTTCCATTTTCAAATGGTGAATCAAACGATGCTGTGTTATTTGTTCAAAGCTTGGGATACTGTCTCCTAAGACTGTGCTACATTTTGAGCTGTAATCTGTAAACTTGCCGGTGTATTTTATGGTCTTTCTGTTGTTGTTGTTGTTTTTTGTTTTGTTTTGTTTTGTTTTCAATAAAGATATGCTTCATTTCAAACCAACACAGATTCTCTCGAGTCCTCGCCTCTTTGTGAAATACCTTTCCTGGAAAATTCATTGGGTCCACCACAGTTGTTCCCTCCAGCTCCACTTCCCACGGACACCTGCTTGAGCACTCGCAACCATTCTTCTGTGCTTCTTCTGAAAACGCAGTACACTCCTGATAGCCTCACGTTGCTGCTCACTGCCATGATCGATATCTCCTTCTCTAAAGCCAGATCTACCGCCGGCATCTGTTAGTTCATAACAAGAATACATTCTGAAGCTGTTTTTATTATCGTTTTTGGATTCATCTAACTGTTCTCCTGTCTTCTCTGACCTGAATGATTTGCCAAGTTCCACTGTATATAATTGCAACCTTTTAAAGTGTGAATAAACAATTTGCCTTTCCATTACACTGCTTTCAGGGAAATCTACATAGAGTCTGAGAGAGCTACATGCACATGCTTGCCACAGTTTTAAGATCCTAAATTGTTAAAGAGTTTGAAAACCATCTCTCCTCTTCTTTTTATTTAACAATATTGCATTGCTCTTTGGTGATGTGTCACACAACATTACAATAAAATACATAGAAGTACTATGAACAAGTTTAAGATGGATTCTTTTGCAATCTACTGTATGAAAATGTTGACTGTTAAACAGTCCCTTTTTTCCTCTTTTTAACCGATTATTAAACTTTCATATTGAATTATGTTTTTGTGCAACATTGCGAAGAACACACGAGTCTGAAAGCCAGAGCTTGTTCTCAACAACATCATTAAGCCAGCTGACAAAACTGAATCTGCAGCAAGTAAAGGTAAAGCAGTTTCAACATTTGAAAAAGAAGAGTGTGACATTTGAGAAAACCACTTTATTCCTTTATTGCTTCACACACACATGCAGCACGGCTTCTTGTTAGAGGGTTGCTGGGTGGGAGGTGCATGTGGTTCATTCCAGATCTCGTGTGTGGGTGGAGGAGCATGTCTGGAGTGTAAAGCAGTGCCAAGGCTGTAACTCATAGCAGTGGTACACAAATGGTTATATGACAAACAACAGCTCATACACCCAGACACAGACAATGACACCCATGACACAAATTGACCCTCCACATTTTCTTGAACCACATGTATTGTCTTGGTGATGTTTATGTGTTGAAATGTCTGATTATTTATTTATTTTTACATATTTTTTGCCACCAGGAGGAATGTCTAAATTATCACAGTCAATTTGTCTTTGATTTGTTTTACACCCTGCTAATTTCTCTTAAAGCTACATCTCGCTTTTGGGGTGTAAAACAATTAAAAGGTTTTAATAAAAATATTGAATTTATTTTGTAATGTTGCACAAGCTAATTTTCATTATCAAATTATCTTCTATTTCAGCAAATTCAACAATAAAGGGACAAAAAAAATCAACGAGGTCTAAATGTAACAACAAAATGTTAAATTCAAGTGAATTTAGCAAGTATTTGAGTCTGCCTAAGACTCAAAGAAATGGTTTCAAAGCAGAATGTGCATTTTCTCTCTGTATATATATCATATAGGTGTACCTGGATGCCTGTCTTTTTATGTATGAATGTGTGCACTTGCATAAATGAGCAGTCATTCATCAGCTTCGTTTTTCAGCTTCATGAATAATGTCAGTGTGCATGCATATATTTGATGTCCATGGAACAGCTTGGAAGATCCCTGAACTCCAAGCCATAGCTTAGCAACATAAAAAAAAATGATTCCAGACCTTATGTCCTCATGTATATATTTAAACTGTGTCTGTTGCCAATGTAACAACTATCATGCATCTGTATGAAAATGTTTTGCCTTTATCTTAAGTCAAACGTTTAGCAGGAGTTTGCAAAAATATATCTACATTCAACACATTTCTATTAATGTGAAAGTTGTGTTCTTACCAATAGAAGAGTTGCAATGTTTTTTGAAAATGATTTTTATATCAAAATTAAAGATATTAAAAAGCTTTCATTTACAATGTAAATATTAACATTTTTCAAATTATTAATAAAAAAAAAATTGAAAAGAATAAGGTGCCAAAAGTGAGATTAAATAGTTCTGATTATCAGGGCTTTAGACTGAAGGCTATTAAAAATAGAAATGATGCCATTGTGAAAATCGCTGTATTAAAAAAAAAAAAAGTGAATTACTGACAGTTCTCCTGCTGCTCTTTCTGTGTCTGAGTTTTTGGTTGAGTTTTATGGAGAGGCAAAATAAAAAATAAAAAACATTTAAGAAACATTAAAAAGTCAAAATTTCACTTTTTTATGAAAAATTGTGCAGTAGTTGGTTCATCCTCTCCACAAAAAAATAAAAATAAAATAAAATAAAACAATACGGCATGTTTCAAATATATATGTATTTTTTCTCTGCTGGTTTTGAGACACATTAGTGGAAATTATTTGAGTTGTTTAAACAAGCTTGAAGAAGCTTTATTATTGAAGGACCTGTGCAAATTTTAAGCTAACATATCAAATTCAGATGAAATCCTTTTACATAGAGCCTATTTATATGATCATTTCATGATTTAGTTATAAAAGTTCTAACATTTTTTAAATTAATTCCAGGTTTAAGTTATCACTGATATATAGTTGTTGTTTTTTTTTTGTTTGTTTTTTTTTATTAACTTAAAACTTATAGGAAACTTGCTCATCAAAACCAAATTTTGTAACTAAATACTTTAGGACATCCTTGGAAGTATTCAAAAGGAAATCAAAGAAAACATGGTCCTTTATTCATACAGCCTTAAAGGCTAGATTTGCTATTGTCCACCTCATCACTTACACGGTTGCTAACCTTATTTCTACTTTATATTCAGTCAAACGTTCCTCTTTTTTCTGTTCTCTTTTGGTGAGACGGTGTGGGCACAAAGTGCTGGGGTTCATCAATATGAGCCCCTTTCTGCCTTGGTGATAACAAGGTGCTACTGATGAGACAATCAGACCACCTTCATGTGCATCCATGCTCTCATTTACACAACTTAAAACTTTTCCTTCAGACAGTAAGCTCACACTGGTCATATCCCCTGCAAGTCAAATGGATTTCCATCGCTATGCCTGTTATTTAGCAGACGTTCTCTTTAAACCAACATATCGAGGGTTCATCTTTGCTTTATTTAATTTTTAGTCTCACATTATTGTATACTCTGGAATGAGCCCATAATCCAGGGCAAATGAGTCAACATCCTGCAGCTACAATGCTTGCTATTATTGTATATTTAAAAATAATTCATTCAACCTGTCTAGAGGCCTGGAGATGGCATTTGACCAAAAGCACAAAAATAGCCAATAACTGGTATCACAGCAGTAGCATTGTTAGCAAAAGAAACAAGAATACAAAAAAAGAAAGAAAATTGGAGCACTTATAAATCAAAAAAGAAAATCTAACATGCCACACACTCAAAAGCAAACAAAACAGCAAACACAGTGTCTCATCTGTCTCTTGGGTGTACAATTTCTGGACTCATCACAGCCTCTCAGCACATGAAAACAATAGTTTGATATGAAACTGGATCAGGCCTTACAGAGGGGGTTGTTACTGCAGATTATTGCTTTGCAAACATTGTAATTTATGCAGCTATGAAAGTTATAAATTGGGTTATATGCTACATTTTCTTTTGGTTGCAGCAAAGGCAATTTTTAGATCACTCTTATGCAGTCTACATACATTTGTAAGTCTGTAATGTATAAAAAATAAAAAATTAAAAACAAAAAGATGTAAGAGAAATAAGTACACCTGCCCTACAGACACAGGTGTTTGTCATGACTGATTCTCCAGATAAAGATGTTACACTTTTGATAGAGAGAGGCCTAGGAGAGAATATTTCAACTAAGGAGTTCTTGGCAATGTGAACATAATTTCCTAAAAGTCTCAAAAAAAAAAAAAAATCTGACAACCGAAGTTGATGCAATATCAGATTAAAGTAACAAAAGACGGATGTGAGCCCTGAGCTCTCAAATCCCACTTTTCCCCACGTACTCCACTTTGAATCATCAGGAAAGGGGCAAAATATAAATGGATTGAATCACGGGATGCCTGACAGATGTACAGGGCACAGGGTTACCCCGTAGCAGTCGTAATTAGGTTGCATAATTGCACAGATAATGATTTAGTCTGCCTGCAAGTCAAAGCAATCCACGATACAGTGCAGAATGAGCTTTGTCATCTCCTAGCCTTACAACAAATATCAAGATTGTGCCAAAGCACTGTCAGACTGGCGGGTGATGTGTTCCCTGCAGTTACAGCAGAATTTTGAACGTGAGAAAAATGAATCGCCAAATCTCTGGAAGTTTAAAACTCATCATATAAACCATTCAGTGGTAATTTGGAGTTCTCTGTAAATCCATCTTTATAGGTAAAATTAATCATGGTAACAGTACAGTAGTAGTAGTAACACTTATCAGTGTGCCTGAATTTGGCAGTCTATTGAAAACAGAGCAGCACAGTTTAAACAAAAAGAGCTGATGTCAAAATATACAAGACAGGGAAAATGTGTGTGCAGGAGAATGATTGCGTAAGATCATTAGCACACTGGCTGCATCAAACCCACAGACTGCAGAATATCTGTAGATCCATCAAAGTCAATACCCCTGCCAAGATAACCTGGCAATAAGCTCCTTCGCTCTGACTATGACTGTGGTGAAAACGGTGATGAGTTGGTAAATTTCCCTACAAATGGGCTATTGGCAGTTGTTAAAATTTAGACTCCCGACTTGCCGGTTCTTGGCAACTGTACTTGGAATTCAAGCCCCCTGCAGAGACACTCTGAGACTTTTCCTAGTAAACTAAGGTTCATAGTTCTACAAATCATTCCTCAATCACTATCAGTACTGATGGTGCGATCTTAATTTACTGCTATTGACAGTGACTCTGCTTGTTACTGTTAAAATAAACCAGTAGTAGGTGAAAATTATTTCAGGACGCAGTCTTCAGCTCGCTTGTAATTGATGCAGTGTTTCATTCACAATACATGGTGCGGTGGTCTTTTATAACCGTGTTCTAACAAGCATGGCGTGTGACATCAGTGACAGCGACCATGCATTCTCTGTTCTCACGAAGACTCACAGAGAGACTGGAGGCTCCCCTGTGGACACATTTGTTGGTTCTGCTTCTGACAGTGGATGTATCACAATAAAACACACTCTCATCTCGCAGGGCATTCTGCTCATGTTTAGGATACACGGGATGCAGGCAGACAACCAAAAGAGACGCGTTGCGGCTCAGTCTGTTACCCTCATTGTGCTAGACTTACCGTCTGAACTAATCTCCAGCAGCATTATAAACAACACTTCTTAATGTTTTTGTAGGTCAAATTAAAGGTGTATGTTTTTATACATCTTGACAAAATTGAGAAATAGACCTAATTGATGTCTTCTGAATAAAACAGCTATGAAAGCCCGTGCAGATACCATTAACTACAAAAGATTGGTCTCTCTGCTAATATTCGAGGTGGTGCAGGCATGGGGTTAAACTAATGATGCAATGCCTGAGGCACACTGACAGCTCTGCTGTTTGGGGCCGGGCTTGGAACCCTGGCTGTTGATCCGTCCAGCTAACAGACACCGACTTCTTCTAAAACAAGGCTCTGTGTGCCTCTTGATTATGGAGGCCAGCTATTTGACACATAGAAATCCATACACAGATGTTTGAGACCCCCACACCATGTCGCACTGAAATAGTCCAAGGGGATCTTGGCCATAAATTGGCATCTTTTTTCTTTTCTCTGTAAATAATAAACTCCTTTTCTTCAGTGTTATTAAAGCAAGTCTATTTTTTGGTTGCTATCAACTGAACTACATTAATAAACAATGATTTTCCATTTATACTTGATCTTATTTTAAACTATTATTTTTTTGAAGTAGATTTTTGTCTGGTGTGGATTT
Organism: Poecilia mexicana; assembly: GCF_051168715.1. Lineage (NCBI taxonomy): Eukaryota > Metazoa > Chordata > Actinopteri > Cyprinodontiformes > Poeciliidae > Poecilia > Poecilia mexicana. Next base: position 11,297,681 of record NW_028263381.1, on the reverse strand, counting down.
ACAACACTCATGCCAGGACGTGCACATATAGAAACTAGGTGCTGCCCTGTCTCCTCTGGACAAAAAGAAGCTCTTCTGAATGATTTTTTTTCTTCTTCTTCTTCTTCTTCTTTCTTACAGTGTAAAGTGTGCGGCACAAGATAGTGTTTCTGAACAGAAAAGTCTATAGTCAGTGCTCCACATTTTTGCAATTCTTAAACGACAAGACTCCCCCGCCCCACACACAAATTTGAGGTGCCTTGCCGACGGTCTCTCTCAAACACGCAAAGTGGATAGGCACAAATGTGTGCTGCACTGTGTGCGCTTACTTAACTCTGAGCAAAAGTCAAGAGTATGGTTTTTGAACTAGTCTTTTTTTTTCCTTAAAGCTTGTTCACAAATTTGTGCTTGAAAAATGAAGGGATGTCATTGCAAAGTCCTTGTTAAGATAGAAAAACGTGTGTCGGGGGGAGACTGACACATTCTAAGGACGATTATCCTAACACGTACTGTGAGAGGTAAGGCTAAGAATTAGCTTAATCGCAGAGTTCGAAGAATGACCTGATGTTTCAGAGAGCCGTTGATCTTGTACAGCACTCCAGGGAAAGTTCTAAGAGGAGCGACGCATTAGAAGAGCTCAAGAGGATAAAACTAGAGTTAAAGTGCAGAATGATGTATACTTGTTGCTTGTTACCAACTCAGGGGAAATATTGTTGATCCTGGGTTGGCTGAAATAGTGAGTAGACAGGTAAGTGGTGAGTGAATAATTGATGTATCTTTACATTGTCTGATTTAAGTAAACTCCTGCGAAGAGAGGCGAGGATGTCAAGTGATTATTGTGGTGGAGATTTAAGATTTAAGAATCATTCCACTGGATGCTCAAAATATGGACGAAGTTCCATGGTTAGGAAATAATAGATCAGTAACTTAAAATTACTAAAAATCGCATCAACAAAGAAAGCTGTGTTACCTATTATGCTGCGGCTTGATGAAGAACGCTGCAGCTGAACGAGCTATAACAATAGAAACAGCCTTTTCTTTGGAAAAAAAAAAAAAGAGTAGCACAACAGAAAGAGATGCGCTGTCGCATGATGACGACAGAACATGCAGCTTTATTGCAAAAAGGGAGAATTTTTACAACAAAATAAGCAGGCAGCAGATTGAAAGTTTTGCAACAACAAATAGCATTTGCAAAGTGAATACATTCATTATTGATACCCAAAGAAACGTACATGGTCAAAGCAAAACCTAAAGGCTGTCCTCATAAGTTTTTTGGAGACATTTTTCAATCTGGGTTTTCAAATCAGTGAACTGATTTTATTATGAGACTTGCTCTATACACCATGCCTCCAAAAACATAAGTGGATAGAAAAATTAATAGGATTTTATGCACTAGGGAGATAGGAGATTTCTTGACAGAGACGTACACAAAGAGTATTAAATGAGAAGAGGTAAGATGACAAAGCTAAACACCCAGCACAAAGAATCAAACAATGAAGTGAGATCCATTCCATGCTGCTTCTAAATGACACTTAAAAAGCAATACTGAGTTGGTGAACCATATCTGAAAGGTGCGTTCTGCAATGATCCTTGTGAAAGCTCTAGGCTTTGTTCCATAAGGAGAACTTATATTGATGCTGTAAGCTGCTGAGCCATTTTTAAAGAAAAAAAAAAAAAGTTATTCGTTCGGACTCTGAAGCAACAATGGATTCATGCACAACAAAAGAGGTGACAGTAAACTGAAAATAAAACAGTCTTGAAATAGCTAGTTTTGTTAAAAAGCATTTGCACTGGCATGTGCAGACCACATTTCTCAATTTATGTTTGCGTATTTAAAGTCTCGAGCTGAATATATATCTTTGTCTGTATTTCTTCTTGGGAGATCAGCGTGGTTAGATTTTGTATCTTGATAAAATACCAACATCATAAGACATTTATTCTACATATGGGAATTCAGTCATTATGAATTACTGTTGCTTCTTCTCCTCGCAGTTGGATGGTTTAGTGTTTCTTTCATGATTTTCTTGCTGACTAAACAAAAGCTTACTCTGGGCATCAGCGGGTTTTAACTACCTTCTTAATGGAGAGAAATGCTTCCAGCAGAGAGAAAAAAAGGAATATCAAGCAACAGACTATTGTTATGCTCTGTATGGCTAGAGTGTCAGAAATGCTACAATTATGGGAATTTTCTCCGAATATAACTTGAAGTACTAAATAGTTGCACTACAATCAGAGGACACTACACATAAGATTTAGTTCCAAATGACAAGATTTTTTGCAATATGCATGCAAAAAATACATCTATTGTTATTTAATTAGAGGTCCACTGAACTTTTCTAAAATGTGTCAAGTTAAAATAATAGGCATCATTGACTTTATTTTTATTTAGCCCCCAACACATTAATATGCTTTAATCTGTACCGCTGTAGTTCTGTTAGAAAGTTGTCTGTTGTTCTCCAAGAAACACGGTGAATTTCATGATTGTAACACAAGACATTAATATTTATTTCTTTTTTTACATGCACTGTATTCAAAGTAAAAGAGTCAGGATCTGACAAAAGTAATTGCATGCAATTTCTGATTTTCTATATAAAATGAAGTCCTGAAATTGATGCTGTGGGGATTTGAAATGGCAGTGATGGGTCATTTCTGAATGACCTGGCTCAACAAAATGACTTTTAGCAGCATTAGGGCAGAGCCTACCCCGACTGGGTAAATCCACATTTACAGATGCACACACTCAGCTTAGCTGAGAATTCATACAGTTAGGGGTGGGACTTAACTTAAATGTGTCATATCATGAACATCATCACATAAAGACAAAGTAAGGTTGGCATTATGTTGAATTATGTAGGGAGTAAATGTGCCAAAATGTTAATAGTAGTGTTGCAGGCTAAGTACAAGAAAACTAGGAACCAGATTCAAATTCAAGCATGTCGGGGAAAAAGAAGAAGATAGAAAGCTGAAAAAAAGCAACATCTGGTTGGACTTCCTTAATGATGGAGCGTGCAAAGCCAGTCGCAGAACATTTAATCACAAACTATTGCAAAACATTTATGTGATAAACTATTTACAATTCATACATTATGGTAAAAAAAAATGATTCAATGACCTAAAAGGGACATTTAATAAACATCTTTACAAAGAAAACAGAGTAAAAAACTCCAAAATGTAAAACACAATGATCAATTAAGCTACAGAAAATATAAAGTTCTATAATAAGTGAAAAAAATAGAACACTGTATCCTTATAAAACACAGACGCTGAGCTTCCTGTTGCCTCACGAAAGTAACAAAAAGAGCAACAATTTCTTCAATACCCCATAATTTCTTCTGAAAACTTTCTTTTTTCGTAGATGCTTGATTGTTTTTACTTCGTCGTAGTCCTTTAATCACGACAGATAATTTTCCACGAGAGAACTTATAAAGTGTTAACCAGGACGAAGTGCAATTCAGTGTGTGACAGCCCTGCTTTCTGTAGAGCACCATGTTCAAGCCCAAAAAGGCAAGAGTTTCAGATATATATAAAAGCACTCAATAATACACCGCCTCAATTTTTTTCTTCCTTTTACCACTTCAGAGAGAGTTTTCTGAGAAGCACCCTCGCTCACTTCAGTGGTAACAATAGTGTGCCAGGCGCACATCAGCACCTTGGATCTCGATAACACAAATGCATGCTGTAGACGGCAAAAAAATAAAAGGAGATAGGCAGACAATAGTGTTACATATTAGCGTGGAAAGTCACTTATGAACACATGACGTGCTTTGCTTCAATGTGCCTTGTTATGTCTCACCAGCATGCACTAGTGTTATCATTTTCCACTTTTGCTTGATGATGATACAAAACAATTCAAATGAGTACAAGTAAAAAAAAAATGTAAAAAAAATCCAATTAATCAAGAGTTGAGAGAAAAAGAGGTTCAATTTAATCTCCCAAAGGAGGATACTTCATGTACCTCATTGAAGCGTGTCAGAGTTCAGGGGTTTAAAGGATTGTCGAGCAGGCTTACTGCATCTGGACAGAGACAGTTATTGAGTTCACTTGTCCTTGGGGTCGGACAAGGGCTTACGTGCAAATCATGAAAGTGACAAATGCAGTTATCCCTGATTGTGTTCTACAGTGCCTGGTTTTATGACAAAAATGGAAGAAAACAAAGCAAGAAGATTAAGTAATTTATCTACATTCAAGATCTTTTATTTGAAACCGTAATTTAATAAATATCTAAGTGATTAATTTCTACCAAACAGAGCGTATGGTATATAGGTTTTTAAGTTGACTATGTTTGACTTTGGAGACTGAACATAGCATCCTTAATATGAAACTGGGATGACAATTTCAGATACATTTTAACTTTGATATCAGGAGGTTTTATATTAGCTTAATTATAAAACATGTTTTGCTTTTTGAGTCCAATTTTTCAAGCTGTATTTTACCTTGGACCCATTTGTGGTACATGATCTCTATCGCTTTTTTTTTTTTTTTCAGAAAATCTTTTTTGCTTTTTTTTTTTCTATTTGGCCATGAACAAGCAGCTATGAATATGTGTTTTTCACAGTGCAAAGATAAATCTTTTTTGTCCTTCAGGTAAATGTAACTTTGGCACAATTTATTTGACATTCATTTGGGTTTGTATTATTCACTTTCAGTCCATTGTTTCCGATCAAGCAAATAAAGTGTCCCTGCTACAGTAATAGAGTGGCCACATGCACTTGAATCTTTGTTCACATCTGATTTCTTTCTGTATTTTTCATGGTTTCTCGTGAATTATGTTCTCGGTCACCACAGGTACAAATAAAAAAATAAAAAAATAAATAAAAGTTTTTTATTAGAAAGAAAATACCTTGAAATATATTCAATGATTTTGTATATATTTTTAAATTGCTTTGCAAACTTCAAAATGTTGCCAATGCTATGGTTTGGTTTATTCGTAGAAAAACAAAGATCCCTCTGACGTGTTTTCTAGTTTGCTGGGTCAGACAAATATCCTCTATCAACCTAAAGAGGTCAGGCCCTCTCCGTTGCTGCGCTCTCCTGCACTTTATTGTCTTATGTGTTTGTGCTTTCTGGTTCAGTTGTTTCATTTGCAACTGCTATCTCTACACTTTTATTGTGAAAAAAAGGTTATGTGAAACCTATAAAATGAACTCCACAGTTTTCCTTACTTCGGTACGGCTCACGTTTTTCCTTTTCTTTTTGCTTCTCCGCCTCTACTTTTTAAGACTTTCCTTTATGTTTAAAATTCAAAAATCCCTATCGTTTATTCACTTTCTGTTCCCACCTTGGGAGAGGGAGGAGGCAAATGTCAATAAAAGGGTATGCCTCTGCTGAGAAGTTGGCGCAAACTGCCGAGGAAAGGATTTCAATGAAGCACAGGGAATACTGCTGATGCAAGCGAGTGTAGAAACTAACATAGTGTAATGACAAAACAAAATATACTGCAAAAAAGGGTGGAAGCCTGTAAACATAAATCCAAAAACACGAGGCGGTGCAGAGCTTACATCTTGACAAGAAGTGCAAAATGCAAATAAAGAAAAGGACCTAAAAAAATGTACAACAGAGCAGCCTGGGATGATGACTGTACAAGAAAGTAAATGGAGAAATTTGTGCAGCATTATACTTCACATGCCAGAGATGGCAACTCCAGTCACATTTAAATCACAAAAATAAAAGACTTCAGATCTGAATTTCTCTTATGCCCTAAAGACCTGAAATTTGACTTGGACTTCCAGGCTGAGATTCGAGTCTTAGAAATAGTTTTTGTCTCATGTAGTAAAGAGTGAAAGGAAGCCATGTTTTGAGCTACAGAATGCAGCTGCTGCACATGTTGCTTTACTGCGAAAGGATGAGTTTGATAATTACCCCGTGACGTTTGTGGGTTACAGTGTTGCTAATGACTCATTGCAATCTGTTCATGTTAGCTAGCTTCATAATATTGAACACACTAATGTCTTTACAAAGTAACAGTGTATTAATTGACAAAATAAACATAACTTACTTCTTCAGATTGTCTTGTTACTTGTTTTATAGAAATGGATAAAAGCAACATAGTGTAAAAAATAGATTTCTTTTCTGATTTTTACACTTCAATAATAGAAATAATATAAAAAATAGAAATTCAATGAATGATTCATATTATTACTAATATTTGTATTAAACAAATCAAACAAACATGACATATAAATGAAACATGACAACTTTATGAAAGGTATCTCTCTCTTACTTGCAGGTAAACTATTGTGTGCAGAAGTTGAATTTTAGATTCCTGTTTGAGAGAAGCTAAAGAGAAAAATAAAGAAAATCGGGCAATATGGACGATGACAGGTTCTCATGACAGAAAGTATTTTTACTTTTCCTGAAATACAAAATCGCTGTTACATTAGAAAACAGAAGTGTGTGGCCATATGTATGTAAAAAAGTTGGTTTGATTAGGTTTTTGGTTATTTTGGTTTTAAAAAAAAGCCTCCTTACCATCGTCCAAATGTTTTTGCTCCCTTTCACACCTTATCTGTTGGACCGAAGTCAGGACTGACTGGCCCAATCCAAAGTGCCAGTATTTCTCTGAGTGGGAACAAACACACTGGCAAATTTAAAATATCACTTTAAATCTAAAACTGATAGGACTATGAATAATGTTGGCATAAATGTAAAATTTCCCTGTAATGGATTTGTGATATACTGCACTTTACCCTATCATCAATGGGTAAACACAACCCCGTAACCAAGTAACCACGACCTCATAAAGATAAGCAATGGATGGATGGATGGATGGATGGATGGATTCAAAACAAGGACCTCGCGTTTTTTGTGACACAGTTTCTCTATGAAACAACATAGATGGTAAAACTCACAAAATGCAAACCATGAAATCTAAGACAACACACTCAAACAGCTCAAAACAAACCACAAATAAAAACAAGCCATGACAAACACAGACACACAAATGAAAAAAAAGAAAAAAAAAACTATTGCAAACAGTCAAAAATTACAAATCAACAAGGTATTGATTGAGGGAGTACACATAAACTCAACATTCACCCTACTCTATGATATATAAAGGAAATGGTTTAAAAAAAATCAAATCTGTGTTTGGTAGAATGTTGTTAACTTCTTTAAAACAATTACAAATCACACTCTAAATCAGGGGTGTCCAAAGTCGGTCCTCGAGGACCGGCATCCTGCATGTTTTACTTCTCTCCCTAGTGGTTGTAACAACCTCCTCATCAAGTCAGTGTTCTGCTTAGGCCTCTAATAAGCCATCATTTGATGCAGGTGTGTAAAACCAGGGAGAGAACTAAAACATGCAGGATGCCGGCCCTCGAGGACCGACTTTGGACACCCCTGCTCTAAATGCTTGTTGCCTTTAAATTATTTCTTGGTAAAATGAGTTCTTGTATAAAACAAAAAGGCCACTGTTGACCAAATTTAATATTACTCAAAAATCCATGCATGTCCAGTGCTTTCTTTGTCAAGGTGCACAGCTGTTTTATTAAATGTTAGCGTTGTATGAGTGCCTCCCGGGAAGGAGAGTGTTGCCATTAAGGGGGTGGTTATGTGAGCTGCAGCTGAATTATACATCTACAGAGTGGAATTGTTTTGCCATGCAGATATAAAAAACAGATCTAGAGTAGGGGGGGGGGTCTGAATGTGCCTCTGTCTGCAATGAATTCCTGCTTATATCAGACACATAGTCTTTAGGACAGCAGGACGTGTTGCTAAAGAATTGCAGGAATTTTGCAGGGGTTCCCAGAACAGAACAGAGCACAACCTCAGAACTGGTGAAGGCAGCTCAAATAACCACACAATCATCACTGAATGGGTTTTCTTGGATCAATAATACCAGACTGTGCAGGATCAAGGACAACAACAGATTCCTAGATGTGCCCCATCTTTCATCAGCACCAAAGCCCTCGTTGCGAGCACAGAGTTCCATGGCTAAACGGTGGACACAATGAACAGTCACGACTAAGCCCTGCTCCCAGAGAGTCCAGGGAACAGCGGTAAAACAAATCCTCATTAGTCACCTGGTTTTGCTATATTACCCAGAGCTATACTGTCTGCACATGCTTTGAATATATTTGCACTGCGCTCACATGTGAGCCATGTTTTTTTTTTTCTTTTTTTTTTTAAATACATGTATAATTATGTTAATCACTCATGCACACAAGTGTACACTGCTACGCAGAGCTTCATCACATTAAGGCTATGCTATCTATCATCTGCTTAGGTTTAGCTTTAACTGGCCTCTGTGACAAGCTTGTTGGAATATATTTTATGTAAGCAGTGTGGGAGGTTTACATATTATCAAACTGCTTTCATGGCCTCCAGTTCATCTGCTTGCTTGTTTATCTGTTTATCCCTTGCCATTACTGTAATTAGGTCTTTGTACCAGAAGCCACAGCAGTCGTAACAAGAGCTCAGAACAGCATGTGAAGACAGAATGATGTTAAATAGGACAAAAGCAAAATGGGCTGTGTACAGCACAATCTCTGAAGAGAAATAAGTCAGGGCCCTGGCAGCAGTGAATGCTGTAATTGGTGCCTTCAAAGAGCCCCTGCTTCGCCAGGACACAATGGAATGACCTTTTTGTGATTGCAAACCTCTATTAATGGTGAACTATGGTGGCCAGTGCCATGTCTTCTTCTTCGTGTGCTGTGCTTCAGTGTTTCTAATTATATTATTCACTTATTTCTTTTATTATTTTTTATAGAATTGCCATTTTCTAATACATTTTTGAAGGAAACCAATCTTTTTTTGTTGCAGATTGCTGTTTATGCTGTGTCCTTGAGTTGTATAGAGGAGTACACTCCCTGGCTATCAGCTAGTAGGTGCACCATCTGGCTGCTTCTTAAAGTGTGACAGTTTTTGACATAGTTTCTTAATTGCTTATTTGATGCGGGGGAGTCTTTGTGTGTTGCAATAACTCATATTATTCCATTTCATAGATATGCAAAGACTTATGCTAAAATGTTTGAGAGGGATAAAGTTGCTGTGACATGGGAAGCAGAATGCATTGTGAAATGAAATGCTCTTAATAAATGTCATATAGAGTAGATAGTAGATGACAAAAGCTTTAAGAAGGATAAAACTGTTACTTTTTTCTTTGGAGAAAATTTTAAATTTCTACCATAGCAACATCTCTGCCATCGGTAATGCACACTGAGGCCTAACAGGATCTGCCACTGTTGCTTCAGAGCAAGTCTTTGGTTAAAACCGTACATATGCAGGCCTTCCTACTTAATGTTTGCATGCTCTCCTCATGCAGGTCTATGCTGTGAGGCCCAAGCACATTGTAGTCACTAATTGTTTAACAATAGGCAATCAACATACTAAGCATGATGTTAAGGTTAATAAGATTATACATACAAACTAAATTATTTACCTTAGTTTACCAAAATGCATGATGCAGTAATTGTCATGGAAAGCAGGGAACCAGAGCAGAATAAAAACAAGAACCAGAAACAAAAAACAAATAGAGTATCAACAGGGATGTAACCAGGATATGGAGGGACTGAGCAGGAGAAGAGTTTAAATACTGTGAGAATGAATGCTGGGACAAAAGACCTGGGTTGGCACAAATTATAATCCTTTGTGTCAGGATTTTTTTTTTTTTTTTTTTTTTTCCAATTTTTTAAAAATTTCTTGACGCATAAGAAAAGGTAGGGAAAAAAATTGTAAAAGATTTTTTTTTATTATTATTTAAATGTTTTTAGGTCATCAATTGTAATTTTCTCCAAATACAAAGTTGTTATTTGAAAAGTGCATCAGTAGTATTGTTTTTTAGAGGTTATCTGATGTCACAATATATTTTTTTTACCTGCAAGAGTCATCTAGAAGGAGGGACCGAGTCGGTTGGCATGTTTTTTTTTTGTCTGTCGGCCATATTGGATTTAGCAAAAATAATTTCTTGCATTTGCAGCTGATGGCCAGTAGATGATAATGCATTTTATGATGCATTAGTGTCCACTTCAGTGGGCTGTGTGCATTTATAACATAAAAATCCACAGAAGCACAAGAAATGGCTTTTAGATAGCTGTCCACTGTAGTGACCACTATGCATGAAAGGGTTCATTTTTGTGGAAAAAAAACACTAGGACTCGTACCAAAGTTTTATAACATTGTTTTGCAATAGTTCCACCCCCAATGATTCAGTGTCAGCTAATGTTGGAACTCATCGCTCTTTGAATGGAACCAAATCTCCAGGATCTTTTCTCTTCATGGAACCTTTCAAATGGTCTTGCAGGTCCACTTTTGAAAATGTGCCTTTTTTTTTTTATCACTAATATAGTTTTATATTACTTTGAAGAAACCTGTTTTTGTGAGGAAAATTCACAAAAGAAGCAAAATCAGATAAATTAGGTAACATTTATATTCATTCAAAACATGCAAAATATTAAGATATTTTGTGTTGAAAGTACAGAATGGTGTAAACAGAACAAAAGAGTGGTGTTCAGCGTACAACATCAACAGAACTTATTGCATCATAGGTGTTTACTGATTCGTTTGTGTCCTTCTTTGCCATCAGCAGATATAGGCTGGTAATGATAAAGGCCTCAGATATTCTGTTCTGATTTGTTTTATTTGGGAAATCTGTTTTTTGTTTGTTTTTTTTAATGGAAGACAACATCAAATACAATGATTTTTATTTTTTCGCATGAGTGTACATAAATTGGCAGTGAGAATTATAAAGCTGTGCAAGACATGCAATCAAAAATCTGCCGGCAGTTCCATTTGGTACACGTAGTGCCCTTTTTTTCCACTTGAGCACCTGCCACCCAAAATGTGTGTATGTAAATTGCTATGTATATTGCAGAAATATACAAAACAACATGCAATCAGCAGCTCTTCAAAGAAACAGTGGGTTTAGCCATTCAAAATGCATTAAACCAACGTTTAGGATGAGCTTTGAGTGCATGCCGTCGTCAGCTTGTTACATAACAAGTTGACGACGGCATGCAGCCGAAACACATTCTATTACTGCCTTTATTAAATCTTAAGGACCTAGTTTTCCTCCTTTTTTTTTTTGCAATTCTTCATTCAGAAGATGACATAGACAGGCCATAACGCTGCATTTCAAATCAGGAGCTTAAACCTTAAGGGATTCTTTTGAAACACATATTCTTCTGAGAGTGAATGCCTGTAAACTGACAGACTTCTGTGACAAGTGATTGCAATTTTGTGAAGAAAAAAATACTAACCAATAGTTCCCTTCTAGGGAACGCCTTAGGCACCTGCAGACCAAGATATTAGGTGCACACCAGAGACCTATTTTTCACCAATTTTCAGTCCAACCCTCAAGTTTTGGACTTGCTTCTTGTCTCCAACATTAGACATGTGGAAGTAAACTACAAATATCATTTTTAACAACTGATATTTGTTAAAATTGCAGCTTTCATGCCTAAAAGCTGCAACCTACTATCCTGTTATCCAGAGGTCAAGCCCAAACCCAATGGACCTTCCAGGAGGAGCGGATAAAGGCAATGGATATATGTGTTGATGATGATGATGATGATGATGATGATTATTATTATTATTATTATTATTATTATTATTATTATTATTATTATTATTATTATTATTATTATTATTATTATTATCATTAAAACAGAATAGCAATGTATAGATCCACATTCTTATAAAGTAATAACATTGTATTTTTACATCTAAATTAGATACATAGGCTACATTTTACTTGGAAAAAAAAATAATAATAAAATTCATTGTGCAAGCCCCAACGTGAATTTGTACTGTCTGCAGTCTTTATATGCCTTCCCTTTAGCAGCTGCTGCTTATGTGCACTCAGTGCATGAGTGGATTTAATCCAAATAGCATGGCTCCCCCCTACCACCAGTCACCCCTCTATTTTCAGAGCGTTACGTGAGCAGCATTGATGGCACATCCCCAGACACTGGCCTGGGTTTCTTATTCAGAAGGTATAAGATCTCTAAGTAACCATCTATCAAAAAATCAGGGGTCCAAAACCAGTTCTAATTGTGCTCAGACTCTCAGCTGGCCAATGCCAGCGCAGCATCAGATTAAGTGAGTATGACCAAGCTATTGAATTCCCATGCTCTGTTTTGCAAGTTGTAGTGCCCTGCTGAATGTGATTTCTTTTTTTTTTTTTTTGTTTGCTTTTACCCACTCAGCCCTTCTTTGTCTTTCTCTCTCGTCCCCTTTACTCTTCCTCTCTCACGTTTGCTTTATTATTGTGTATTGCTATATTTTATCTTCTCCTCTTTTTTTTTCCTCGATGAGCTTCGGTACATGAAAGCAGTCTAACTCACTAAGTCTCAGCCACCGTGTTCGACATGCTTGTTTGTCATGGATTCCTCTCAAAAAGTAAGAAGAAGGACGGCAGACTGTGTTGCTCGGGGCAACACGGCTCTCCTTGGGTATGGAGACTTGAGTCATGGGATACATTTGTCTTTATGTCTGTCATAAGTGCTTTCAAGTGCTATTAGAGAGGCCCGTGGCTACACAGGCAGAATAATCAAGTTACTTTATAAATGGTATTAAATTTACTTTTACAAATGTTCATAGAGAAGCCTAAAATTTGTTATACCAACAAAAATTGACCTTAAACTTTTTCAATATCAAAAAGTTTCAAAATGCCGTTGTTTCAAGCTACGTTTTATGGATTTCTGCGAGGTAAATGTATCGCCGTATACAGCACCTGCACACCGACAGTGGAACAAGCTTCCTTTGGTTTTATATCGTCTCGAGAGTCTTGACTCATTTTAAAAGATGATGACACTGTTATTCAAACTCCCTTTCACTTAAGATCTTTTTAAATATTATGATATTTGCTTTTAATTATTTCTATTGTTCAATTTGCTCTTTGCACTTCATTAATGTTTTAATTTTAATCAGTGAAAAAAGCTTGCTTAAATAGGGGACACTAATCCTCATTTCCATGCATATAATTTAAAAATAAAGTATAAGCACTTTGAATAGTAGTGTAAAGCCCAAATAACAGAATACATGTAGTAACTATCTGTTTTCTTTCAGAAGGGAGCAATTATGATTGCAAACAGTAAAAAATGATGAAGGGATAAAGGCATTCATGGCGGGCTCCGCTGTGGGGAACTAGATGTAGCATGGAAGTGTGCAAGGGGGGGCAGAGAACAGCAAGTACATGAGGTGATTGATCGTGCTAAGACTCACATCCTGGCTCTGATTGGATGTTTCTGACCTTGCAGCATATTTCTGCAGATGGCAGTATAACCATAGGGAGGAGGCAAATGAGTTCAATTTTTCTACAGATTATGTATCACATATTATACTGCCAGAGCATAGTGGAAGTTTTAAGTATTTATAATTTACAACAGTGAGTTCTTAAGCATTGCCAAGAAGAAATTTTGACTCATTCTTCACTGCAGATTTGTTTCAAGTCATTGACACTGAAATGTATTTAACCATGAACCGCCAGCTTGCAGTCATTGATCTGGATTTTAATCCAAATACCTGTTGTCTACTGGTGTTCCGTTGCAAAGCATCCTGAATAAGTGAAACTACTCAAATCAAGCAATTGCAAAGTCTTACTTCTCCACAGCGTTGGCAGTTGCCTGTAAGCAATATTTCCACTGTACGTACATTGTTCAGTAATTTAGACATTTAATGTCAATATAAGCGGTGTAATTGCACCGTTTGCTCCAGCAGCTCTAGCCGTCTTTTCAACATTCTCCTTTTACCTTGATGCTATAATGCCATTGTCACTGGGGCATGCGTCCTCATTCTTCTTTGCATTCAGCCTTCCCATATGTCTCCCTCTTGATCCCTCCAGCAATTTTCCACATCTTTTTACCTCCCACTTTGCATCTTTCAGGTGTCCTTTTCCCTCAGGTTTGCTTTTCCTTCTTTTCTTCTTTGAGAAGTGTCATAAAATGGAAATCTAATTTCAGTTTCTCCTGGGCTTCCTTTCGCACTGTACTTTGTACATAACAGAGTATTTGACCACCTTTTTCCTCTTTGCTTTTCCACCCTTCCCTCACTTTCATTCAGAGTGAAGCAAGACACAGCCATGAACTGTTCAAACAAAATGCTAATGGTCTGCTGATGGATCACTGCCTTCTATAACGTTGCCTAATGGTTGGCAAACTACAAAGACTGCAGAGGTGTTTAGGCATATCAATGAATCTAAGTACTAGTTTAGCGCTGTTTTATTGGTTCACCTGCTTCATATTGACTGAATGGGGGCGTTTGCTGTTTAACTAAACATTGGATTCAAAGTAAAAAACAAAACAGCGTGATCAACATTTACCTGCTTAATTCTATAAAACACATTTATCATGGCTATTTTATAGTTGACATTATGGCATATTTTAGCCATACATGAAAGCAAAGGAAGTTTGTGCTATAGCAGGAAGAAGTTGGTTAAACATAAATACATTCTTGGAAATGGCCTAATAGACAAAGCTGATAGATAATTCTCAAACGTATGCCTGCCAAGTTCCATGTGAAATATGTTTTGTAAAATAGGATAAGTGTGACATGAGTGGCTGTCTAACAAAATGTGTAATGTCTGTAGGCTAATACAAATGACTCATAGCTACGAAGCCAAATATTTAAATAGGCTTTATTATGTATTTTTTTATGGCCAAATGAGTAAATGAGTAAATTGTCGTCAATAACGTCATCATCGTTATTTGTGAGAAATAAAAAAAACAAAAAAAAAACATCATTGCACGAATATTGATTGAAATGGTTAGTATCGGAGTTAATAATGAGATACAAAAATGTTTGGGAGATATATTTTTGGTTTCTGACACCATTGGATGATTAAACACTTCACGGGTCAAATTGACCCAGCAACCAAATTTCTGCATCTCAGAAACAAACATAACCAGGAGGGTTAAAAGAAATTCAACTTTGCAATTTGACCTTGAAATTTGCCTTTATCTCTTTAAGATGCTCCTGGTATTTCCGACACGGCGCCCTCAGCATGTAATCACAACGATGCCTCTCTGTTTACAACTCTTCTTAGGAGCATTGAACAGACAATTACTTTGTACACCTGGTACCAGTCGTACCAGGTGTTTGCTAATGGCTGCCGCTGATAGTTTGGTGGAGCTCAGAGGGGAAGATCGGGGGAGTGGTCCATTGTTTGGAGACTGCAGCTCCGAGGAGGAGCATTGGGTAAATAGGTAGGGCTTTGTATGAACAGGCTTTGTGTGAGCAAGCTGCCATGGATGAGTCAAAGATTTTTCAAACATGCATGAAAGAATCAAAGCAACACTCCATGTATGTTTTTGATGATGTAACATGATATACAGGTAAAAAAAAAAAAAAAAAAAGACTTTACATAACCTCCCTCACCCACATTTAAATCTCAGTTGGGTTTACAGGTTGAATGTATGGAAGATTGGGGCTAGGGAATAGCTTGTTACATTTAATGTTATTACCTGTAACTGTTATGTGTTAAAGTTACAAAAACTTTAATAAAATACCCTATAAAATATAGTTACTTGTGAAAATATAACAATTTGTCTCTCATCAAGTTACTGTGTATTCTGTGAAAAAGCAAACCTGTATGTTTATTACCATTTAGTTGTTTATATGTGTATTTTTTTCTTTTACTTTTTTGATGTTTAAGCTGGTGCTGTCAGATTTTTAGCAAATCCATAACGGAATGGTTTACAAAGCTACATCGTGCATCCAGTCCCTCCATCTCCTGTGTTTGACTGGCAGCTACCGGGACACGTCCAGCAGACATCAAGAACAGGGAGCACCATTTAATGGTATTACAAAATTCAACTTTGCTGGAAAAACAAGAGTAAGACGAGTGAAACAAGAAAGGTTTGTTAACAGTTAAAGTTTAAAAGTCTCCATACCATGGTGAGACGATAGAGTGTTCAGAAGATCTAACAGTTCATTGAAAACTATAGCTATAACCTTCATGCACCAAAAAGTGCAATAGGACTGTTTCTTACTAATATTAAGCAACTGAAAAAGGGATTCTTGGGTGTTTGGGTTTTAGCTTGTGGATTTTGTCATGGATTATTTATGGTTCATAGTTTTTGCATCATTAGTTCTTTCTGGTAGGCATTTCTCATATTCTCTTTTCTGAATAGTTTCACTAAGCTTCTGTTGGTGTGTTAGTTTATGTTCTTTGTTTTATTCAAGTTTAAGTCTTTTCATATTCTGTCAATTTCTTTTAGTCCTCATTAGGTTTTTTCATGACAGTGCATGTCTATGTTCATATTTAAACTTTAGCCCTGACTTTTTTTCCCCCCTTTGGATTATTCTGGCCATGTTCTATGTCTATTTCATGCCAGTTCATGGCGGTATGTGCATTTTAGCTCTCCAACACCCACCACAACACTTTGTAAATGTCACATAGTTTAAATCACATGCAAAAGCAACATAAAGATTTCATATGTTTATTTAAGACACAAGTACCACATTTTGGTAGACTAAACCATTGCATCAGAATTTCCTATTTTTACAAAATACATTAGGAGATGCCAGTCAACTAAAATATCACAACAGATTATCTCTCTTATTTAAAAATACATGGGTAGCTGATATTGATAGGTGATAAGTACCTTATAAGATTTTTCGTCTTTCGTATTCCGCGATGGCACAGAAAACAAACAGAAACCAACATCTCTAATTTACATAAATAAATAAAAACATCTACAAATGAGTTCTCCTTTAATTTCTTTTTTTTTTTCCTTTTGCTGCCGCATTTTTTTTTTTTTGGCACAATCAAAATTTCCTAGGTCTTACTGTGCCTCCAAAACTAAGAAAATGTTAAATAGGTTGGTCAATGAACACACTCAATGAACATTTAAGGAGTGTCTGAAAAGCTTTGTTAAATAGAACATTTAATATAGCTATATAACATGAACAATAAATAAAAGTGGCATTTTTTTAGAAAAAAAAAAAAAAAATTTTGTCTGTCCTGTCTGACAAATTTTGTCAGGCAGGACAGAAATAATTTTACTGGACAAAATTAGCTGCCCCAGGCCTGCGTCTTAAAATGAAAATATCCGTCCTTTGAAAAGCGTTTTAAAAGGATCGGCTCGACAACCTCCATTTCCTTTCAAAGAGTCATAAATCCTGTCTCCACTTGCCACTTTTTGGATTTGTCACAGAGCTGCAGCTACTGTGACAAATCCCAAAATTGTCCCAAAATTTAGTAACTAAGTACTAAGTAACTTAGTACATTACTTTTATGAAGTATTTGGAACAAAGTTACACACATACAACATTTTAAGTCATCTTCAAAAAGTTGGAAATTATTAAAACTTTCATTTTTAAGATACTAATTGAAACATTATATCGATCAATTACAGACACACACTGATGTTTTGAAGCCCTTAGTTCTGTTAATTATGATGATTTGGTGCTCATAACCAACACACACACAACATTTAAGATTAGAAAATTAAATAAGACAAATAAAAAGAATAAAACAGAAGATATTGACTCTTGATAATGCCTCCACCCCACCACACTTTAAAAAAAAACTTGACTGTCCATTTCCTCTTACTAAGCTGAAAGCTATTTCACATTAGAGTTACCAGCATGAAACTGGAAGGCTGTTTTGTGCTAGAGACAAAGAAGAATCCATAAACCATCATGAAGTGGTGCAGTACCACAAGGAATCACCGATGTAGAAGCACTTTGGCACAAAGTTGAAACTTCAATCCACTAAAACTATAAAGCTAAACCAATCTAGTAACAGCCAAACCCGATTGACATGTTTGACAGTCTCATAAAACAATCAGATAATCTTCAGTTTCTGTAACCATCGCATTTTTCCACTCTCTGTTTTTATTTCTTAACTATTTTTGTTTTAAAGCAGACAGAAATATGTTGAGTATACTTACACACATGGAAAAACGGTGCTTTCTTCAACATGAAAACTGTGCAATTCAATTTCATTCCAACTTGAAACAATACCAATTTGTTAATCTTAGAAAGTCTATCTGTCACTGTTAACACTGGTGCAGGGATGTCGTTTGGTGGAAACGCTGCACATTTTTACGAGTTTTCATCCTGCTGACTCCCAAAAGTGTGTGTCAAAGGTTCCATTTGGGGCAGATATGAATGGAGAGACAGAAGATTTGTTGCAAGCATATGTGCAGAGATTTGAAAAATGTCCGCTTCAAGGTCTTCTGGACAGGATATTGCTTTTGATGAAACCTTGGGTGCTACATGCATACAGCTATCCATTTTCAAGCCAAGTGTCCAAGTAAGCAATGTTCTACACAAGTCACCCATATTAACCCAGACATATTCTTTTCTGAAACTTCTTCCACACTCTTGTGTCAAAAAAAATATATATATATGGTTTTCTACACCCCCTCAAGCACACATTTTTCTGTATGGAGGCTCACTTAATATTTCTTCAGTGCTCAAACAATCACATGCTCTCCTCAGCAAAGAAACGCCTGGACTCCTGTGTCCTTCTTGTTTATGTTTGTGCTTCTTTTTCTTGCCTTTAGTTGCTTACATTTACAAAGAGTAAACAGAACATCAGAAAAACTAAGGAACAAAATTATAACTAAAATTGAAAAAAAAAAAAACACAATTAGTTTTTTTTTTTTTTTACTATTGCACACATCACCTGCAAGTCAGATGTTCAGCTGAGCCGTTTCTTGTAAACGACTTGATGTGGGTGCAGAGTACCGCCACCTTATTTCGTGAATACATTACACAAAGATGAGGATACAAATCGTGAGTGGAAAGGCCTTTCAAGCCAACCGTTTACAAGACCCAACAGGTGGGTCGTTTTCTGTGCTGCAGCACAGTCAAACATCACAAGACGGGCTGCTTGAGATGAAACAGAAGGTGCTGTGATTCATGATTAACTTTTTGTAAAATACATAAGTATGCAGGCCCAGGTTGTGCTGTAAACAGAAGAGAGCTCCTGCCCAAGGTGGACACTGCTTTGAAAGCCATTTCTCAGCATTATCGATTCATGCGCGGCCTGGTGAACTGAATTACATTCGATCCAATTTAGTTCCCCACCGTTTCTCCTCTGCAGGACAGGAGCCTTATTTGCATGTAGCCGCTGTTCAAATATGGCAGGCAAAGACAGGTGAACCGGATAAAAAAAAGGTTGATATGGTTACAAATCCAAACATTATGCCAGGCATATGTTCTGTAATTGTATGCATCCACCCTAGATGGTAACAAGATGTTTAAAAAGCACCAGTCACACATATTTCAAAACACGAGCTCCAATTAGCAAATGCAGTCTTGTACCATACATCACACTCACCTCGCACACTGCTGTTTGTGTGCTTCAGATTGTGTAATTGCATCGTGGCACAGAGTAACTACTGCAGTATTGGCATCTTTAGAGTTGAATATACCTGGCAAAGGCAATGGCTTCTAACAGGACAGCAGGTTTATTAATGATTACCTTCAGCAGGTGCCTCACATTGTATCCTCTGACCTTTTCCACTGAAGAAAACAGTCAATGGACTGCAACAGCGCCCAGTCAGATGTCCTTCCTCCTCCTCCTCCTCCTTAAACCCCATAACTGTATGGTTGAACCAAACAACCTTAAACATGTGGCTTTAAAATTAAGATCTGAGGCTGTTTGACCTAAATAATTATGTTGATGGGAAAGAAGAAAAAAAATAACCTTTAGTGAAAGTAAAATTTAAACCCTGCATTTTCATGTTTTTTCTTCAACTTCTCCTCTCCTTTCTGTTAATTTCATCATAGTTAAGATTGTAAAAGCATGCTGTTTCACCCCCCTCCTCCCCCCCCCTAAAACAAAAATAAATAAACACATGTTGAGCAAAAATCTGTTAACAATAATCATGTATCTTGACCAGCATTCTTATAAGGCTTTTGTTGAAGAATTTTTTGAATTGAATCCTCCAGAAATGCTCAATAAGCTTCTTTCACATTCAAACTATTCACTCATTCTTGCATATGCTACATCCTCTCATAGCAAAATCTAATTAACTGTTGAACAATGGCTTATTAACGTAATACCTAGTCAAAAGTGAGTTATCTCACCTCTGTTCTCCACTGGAGAGAGGTGCATTTTTTATCATTGCTGCTTCTTGCACTCATTGGTTTATAAAAGATTTCATAGTGTGCCACTATCCCTACTGCTTCAGCCTTTGTTCCTGTTTGAAGATCATGACAGGCTATAGCCTCAATCCTCCTTCTGGGAAAGCAGCAGGACATTCCTCAGATGGATACGCTTTAAAGGGCTGTATTGGTTAGGGCTTTGATTGAATAATGAAGCTTCTATTACTCTTTCTATTATTCTCAAAATCCATTTGAGCTGTGGCACGTTAGCAGAATTAGCAAGTTGTGTCTAAAATATATGTTAAAAAAAATCAAATGCAAGATAAATATCACAATATTTCCCCAAAATAATTTAGTTTCTTTATTTGGTTTGCCATGCAAGAAAGAAGACAATGTTAACCATTTGTGTGTGTGTGTATGAAAAACTTGAAATGCAACAGAACTTCTCCTTGATGACTGAATTTATTATTATTATTATTATTATTATTATTATTATTATTATTATTATTATTATTATTATTATTTTCCACTTTGCTTGTGGATACCTGACCATGAAGTTGTTCTTTTCTTCATGCCAGAATGGTTTTGGCAGGACCTCCACATATGGTATAAATTCTTTACAGGATGCACACCAGACAGTATTTTTCACTGTATTTTGACACATATGCTGACAAAACCATTACACATTTTCTTCATTTGAAAAAAAAAAAAAAAAAAAACTCAGGCATGTTAATGTGACAGGTTTTGGTGACGTAAACAAAATAGACCACGATAAATTATTGCAAAACATTTTCCACGTGTTTCACGCATCCTGGAGATACAGTACATGTCCTGTCCAGAACAGCTGTCGAACAATGCAGCAACCATGTTCAAGTACATGAGGGTGAATTCAAGCAGTGCATATCATTTTACAGTATTGTATTTATTCTACTGGTTTACAAAATGTCATTTGCTAAGACAGTGTGTTTATGCAAGTTTACAGTGAATGTTGGGCACTCACTTCAAGATTAACCTAAGAAAATAATAGCACCATCATCAACCATTTGTTGACTATCAGGTTGATGGAATAACCATCACACTGAAGTTGGTGATTTGTACTTTTGTGTAAGCTCATGGCAGATATTTGGAAGGATGGTATAAATCATGGAAAAGGTATTAATAAATATGTTTTGAAACAAAGCCTTTTTTTTCAGTTTGGCAGCTGTGACATTAAATCTTCATGGTGAGGTATCAGAAATATCTATAAACACAATGGTGCAGATGAGAAAGTTTTTCACCAAACACTACCACCACTGTTCATAAAACATGAAGAAAAGATCTGCATGAATTTCCAGTAAAGGCTATGAGAAATGGACCTGAGCCGAGGCCAGACTTTTCAAATCCACACTAATCCATTTAACTCCGCGATATTAACTCGCTCAACTTTATTCAGGATGTTCAAGGGGCGTCTCTGGCCTCGCAGACTTTCAGAAGACAAGATGATAAGTTAAAATCCATTTTGAAAACAGACATGTTAATGGAGCTTGGAGCTGCATTTGTTCTTGCAGTAAAGAAAAACGGACATAAATGGTTGTATGATTAAGATCAAAAGGGGTAAACAGCAAAATCATCCAGGTCGGCACCTAGGCCCTGAAGCAAGACGACAAGTTAATAGACCAGCTTTTCTTATTTTTATGATACTGCTTTAATCATGGCATACTACAACATTCATTTGTCTGCACAGCCTGTGGGACTTCTGTTTGATTTGTTTGTTGTCCAAGCCACCATAAAACGCCTCATAGACCAAGTCTTGAGTTACAAACTGCATGTGCTACATTGTATCTAAATAGTACTAAGATCCTGAGAGACATCTCAGAGACCCCTGTGCAGCACGTAGCTGCAGTCAAAAAGAACATGAACCAAATGGAAACAAGTCAACACCTCGGAAAACAAATAGCGAGTTTATTTTAGAAGTTCTAGGTAAGAATGACGCACAAAAGTAAGAAGGTGATTAAAAAGACGAGCAAAGCACCATGCTTCCATATTTCCCCGGTTGCAAAGAAAAAGAGAAATACTCATAAAACTTCTGTTATGTTTTTTATTTTTGTGAGCAATGTTCTAATTGGAATCCAATGTCTTGTCTTATTTAAGGTTTACACACCCACACATAACCACATGGAAAAAGAAGCAGACATAAAGGAAAAAGTAAAAAGAATAAAGTGAAGATGGTTTTAACCTTTTTCTAGGATTCACCGTGTGTGGGAGTATTCACTGTATGTGGAGTATTACTTGTCTTGGAGTGAAGCGTGGTACGATGTAGGAACAATTCCCGGGCAAATCCAGCTTTTGTTACTACCTTTGGTTAAGTAACAGTGAAACGTCTATCCAGCTGTCAGCGGCATAGTTCCGATCTATACAGTAAAGTTGGAGGCTCCAGTAGAGAAGCCCAAGAAATATTTTGTGGACATCTAGTAGCACATGCAGTGTAAGGACAATAAAGTATACACCATCAACTCTTTAACCGCTTAAACATTGCACTTTGCAGCCAATATTTCTCAGTATACTGCTTATTGATCCTTTTTACAAAATAAGTGGCTATAAAAGTTATTCAAGAAGATTGTTCCAGGGGTAGTTTTATCAAGCTTAAATGTGAAATATCATCCCTTTCCAGGAAGAAACTACTAAGTTATAAATTGTCCTGCTTTTAACTTTAAGCTCAATAGAGACTCAAACAAAACACCTTGAGGCATTATTGCTCACTGCCCCACCCTGTGTTTACGGCTCAAGTTGATTTTTTTTTTTTTTTTTTTTGCAGAAACATGCCATTTTAAACATTTAAAAACAATTTAATTATTTTCATGTCTAGTCGTATTTTGTATTTTTTTTTTTTAAACAAGGTATAATAAGGTTGTTAAATCATTAGGATTCTGAAAACTGAGTGTATGCTAATGTTTTCAGGCTGCTGAAACAGCCAGTGGCTTAAATATGATTGATAAATTTCCTCTGTGAAGGCAACATAGCCCCACAGTGGCAAATATGGAAATAAGTGGAAAGGAAAACACAAATGTAAATTGGTGAAAGCAGTAAGTGTAGCTTTAGATAAAGCCCTGACTGCCTGCAACGGCAAGCGGCTCCGTGCACAGAATGCTGAGCACAACTATCCCCTTGTAAACAAAGCTTCTGTTATTTAGTTTCAGTTGGCTTAATTAGAATGAATGAGGGGGGCTTGTGCAAAGAGGACATTTTTTTTGTCGGCAGAGGAAGAGAGGACTTGGCCACGGCGGCTGGAAAGCTGGACAGTGTGATAAAGTTACTAGCGGGTGGCGTGTACCAGTTGGACAATGACAAACAGAGCCGCAAGCCAGAAGAACAACCGTAATGAATTTAGCTGAACGACATACATGTTCATGTCTACTCAAATGAAATTATTACGATTATGCTCCACATTTCCTCCATGCGCCAAAAGAGATAGGAAGCATGCTTATGTGTGCTGCAAGCAGGGAAAAGAAGATTTCTCTCAGTGTGTTTGTGAAAGTGATTTGTGTGTTTGTTCTTGCAAAATAATATTTAGCATTTAGAGCCCGCTGGATCTTTTCACCATATGTTTTCGCAGCTTGGGGGGGTGGGGAATAAAATACTGGTTTGAATAAAGTTTTAAGCCAATATGCTGCTTTTTTTTTATTAACTATGCACAGTTTCAAAGCTTTAAATATTTTTAAACTAAAATTTGGGTTTTAAATTTACTGTGAATTTTCTAAAAATCCACACAGTCAAAATTATGCAAACGTTTCCAAATGAGTGCACACAAGCCAACTACATTTGAAAACAATGAGGTCTGAGTAAATTTCCCTTGCCAAATTGTAGAGAAACCATTTTTGCACTGATCAACAAGCTCTTGGCATGATTTAAAGAGGATGTTTGATCAATCTTATGTGAGAATACAGTTTCTTTAAACGGACCCCAAACTTAAATCACAAACGTATTTTAGCATTTTCAGCTGGTTTGAGGTCCAGATAATTTAAAAACATTTTTTAGTGTGTTTTTTTTTTTTTTTTTCAGGTCCAACTGGAAAAGCAATTTCAGCTATTACACTGTTTAATGTTAAGTCAACTAACATAGAGGTAGTCCTCTTTTTTTTACTATTAAACAAACACTTCTCACAAGTTCAAATAAATGCATTCATGTCTGGAGGTCATGGTTTATAACTGCTCTATTTTAAGGAGAGAACGGGAAGGTCACACTAAAGTTTAGACCCTGGCTGGGCTGCTCAAAAAATTTTGTATTACTTCCAACTAGAAGAAATATATTGGATACATTTTAATGATCATTCAAATGATCATCATCAATTATTCTCCCAGGGGTATGAATACTTTTGGACTTAACTCTATATGTGTATGGTGAGCAAAAATATAGATAACGATAAATTGCAAGATGTAGTTTGGAATGAGAAATGCAGGTATATATATATATATATATATATATATATATATATATATATATATATATATATATATATATATATATATATATATATAATTTTTTTTTCCTTTCTCAAACCTGTTTGAGCCTAACCTCTGTTCTTGGGAGCTCTATCGTTGTTAAAAATCTGAAATGCTTTGAGCCCCAGTATTGCCTTGAGCCACACTATTGCACCAGATGAAATCACTGCATGTGCAAATTCAAAGACACTAGGTAAGAAACATCTCCACAAACCAATTACAGTTCATTTTATCAAATGTACTTTCCAGCGATCTTTTTAACACAAACTGATTTTTCAATTTCGTTTCTCTTGATTTAGTGTGTTCAGAAATAAACATCCATTCTTCTCGGAGGCATTTAACATGGGTCGACCGTGGAAACATCACGGAAGACGTGGCAAAACAACAAATGCTGGATTTGGGAACGTCCATCACATCCGTGTGTACTCATTGACATGACATATCCAGGATGAGCCGTCCTGTAAACAGCGGAGAGGTGATAATCAACGGTTTTGATGGTCAAAAATTGGAACCAGACCTCAATTAGGTTTCTGTCACTCTGAGTCTTGTCACTCACAGCACAAAGGATGAGTTTTTTTGTTTGTTTTTTTCATTCAATCTTAAGCATTTCTGGCCCAAAATACAAAGCACATTAAACAAATTGTGATTTTAAGTTGTATTTGCTATGCGCTGCCTCCCTTCATTAGTTAGATACACATACAGCAACAAGAGAGGGTTTTCACTCTGATGCGTTCAAACATCAACAAGTCTCCCATATTGACTTTGTGTCACTACAACTTGGCCTTTTGTTTCGATGGGGGTGGCCTGTCAGTGCGACGGCAGTAGAACCACCGAGGATTTCTTGGAGGGAAGACTGCAAGGGAAAGGTCATGGTGAATAAAAGGCTTTTAATCCGAGTACCTCGTGTCATACGCTCTGGGAATATCAAAGTCATCCCATTACTACAGAGGTCAGAGCGAGGCAGCATCCTTGTTTGCCCACTCCTCTCTTCTGTGTTGGTGATGCCTACAAGGTGAGTCCTAGGAAAAAGGTTAAAACCATCTTCGCTGTCTTTTCACCTTGGTCTACGGTTCAACAGGTTGTGTGGGTGTATGAGCCTTAAATAAGTCAAGAAATTGTGTTGTGATTACCGCACAGGCATTTTGAGGTTAAATTTCTTACAAATAAAAAAAGAAAATAAAGAACATTTTTGTTATCCTTTGCAATATGGATGAATGGTGCTATGAATTTGTTTTATTCAAGTCCTCTATTTTTTTGCAGAAATTTGTTAGAATTGTGCTATAATTTTTGGGAAGATTTATCATTTCTTTCTATTGTATTTTTCATTGTGTTGCTGACTTTTTTTTTTTTGCTTTAACTATTATTTGCTGATATCTGAATATTTAATATTTACAAAAAATTTAATTTCTATTTTTTTTCTAATTTTGTGTAAATGCGTCAGGACAACAAAGAATCTTGTCTTTTAAAAAAAAAAAAAAAAAAAAAAAAGCTGGAAAAAAAGTTTCCCGCAAATGTTTCAAAAATAATCCAAACCCTTAAATAAGTCAACATGTTTTTCTAAAGGTGTTAATCTCAAGATTGAACGCTCTTGTTAAACAACTGGAATGACGTGTTTGTCTTGTAGTGCTAGTGGAGATAGATTGCAGGCCTTTATTTTGGAAGCTCTGGTAGACTAGGTGAAGGCTTGCCAGTCCATTAAGTGTGAGGTGGAATCACGTTTTCCACAACGCTGCCCCAGAGCATCCATCATGTCACACTTCTTCAACGGTTCAGCTCCTGAGACACTGTGATCCAAACATAAAATTTAGAACGACACAGGAAAAGAAAACAATGCAAAAGAAAATTTATGAGGGATATTTTTATGCCCCAAATGTCAAATACAACAGTGGCGGATTTTATGTTGCATAAATGTTGCACTGGTCCTATTAAAGTGCTTATTTGTCATTTGTTTGCATGCAAGTTAATAATGCCGAGGAGGTTAATCTGTGTAGGTAGCCTAAGGAGCGTTTATTTGCTAATGACAGCAATTAACTGAAGCTTGAACACAATTAAATTGCATAGGTTGCTTTCACGTGACGTCACATACGTACAAGAGCGTGGCATGCAAATGGAGGGTAGGCAGCGAAGTCGCTGAGGATCTACCATTAGAAAAAAAAATCCCATATTTTGTGCAATTTATGGCTGCTCCAATCGCTCTAATAAAGAAAATGGAAAGGTTTATTACTGAGAGCTAAAGGTTGCCTTTCATAAATTTATGAAACGTGTAAAAAAAAAAAAAAAAAAAAAAACTCACAGAACAACGCCGTAAAAGGGGGATGTTACTCAGGATGAGTAGCGTCTGCTAATGACGGTGTCTTCAGCGACCACTTTGTCAACACCAGGTTAGGTATTCAACTTGTTTTTTGTGACTCTTTTTACCAACAGGCTGTCAGTATGCGCTTGTTTGTTTAGCTACTGTTAGCCTAACATGAACTTCATCTGGACTTAGGCTGTCCCTGTTCTTTGGGTATTGATGAGTTGATAGGCCGGGGTCCAGCAGTCAACTTCGATCATCAATAATATTACCTCAAAACGGAGGTATCTCTTCATCGAGAGTAGAAAACAAAGCTAAAGGAAGAAAAAAATGTGCTGATGCTATGCTGGGCCACGTCCACCATATTTGTTAATTTATTTTTCTTCATCTTTGTCTTGAAACTTGATCCAAAGCGCTACAATATGGAATCTCTGAAACGGTTGCCTTCATTGAAATGTACTTCCTGCTGAAATCGTGTCACGTTCGTGCGTCATCAAAATCATGTGACATTAAGCCATTAGTTTATATTCAATAGGTAATTAGCTAAATTAAGTTACTGATTTGCAACCTGAAATCCTCCCTGTGGACTCCCCTGAAGGGGCCCACCAGAACACCTTTGGTGAAGCACAATGTTTCATTAGGAAAAATATTTTCCATTTTACTTATGTTTTTTTTACTTGCGTTGTATCAGTTGCTCGCTATTGTAACCCAGAGAAATTTCTTTAGCAACTGTCCTCAAGGTATAGCATTTTCTCTGAGAATAATCACCCATTTTATTATCATCAAGCAGCTGCTGCATTCTTACTTCGTCATTGTATGCAATCTGGAGAAAAGAGTTGGCAAAATCCAAACATTTTTGTGGCTTTTCATAGTGTATGTGTTTTGTGGAATACAGGCGGAGAGATAAAATGAAATGTTTTAATCATGAAAATAAAGACTTTAAAACAGGAGACAGAAAGTTCTTGCTTCTAGCGTAGTCTGAGCTTTCTCCCCTTGATGTGTCGATGAATTCAACTTGATGAAACATTGGATTTCAGTTTATTCTGCAATGCAGCAATACTGCCTGTGCATATTGGAGAGTCTGTGTCCTTGTCAGAATAAAAAATAAGCTATTAACCATTCACTACAAAATGTTGCTATTTCATCCCTGGGCAGAGGTACGACAGATTAAAATGGTTTATTTAATTTGAATTGTAGAGTTGATTTTCAAACAGAGAAAAAAAAATGTCTAGTGTATTTTCATTTAAAAGAAACAATGACACAAAAATGGAAAATATAGACTCTTCAGAAAAAGGTTGAGATGCTGTATGAACTATTGAGATTTTTAATATCAAGTAAGAAGGATTCAGTGATGTGTTATCTTAAATTATAGACTGCAAAGTGCTTATAATCTGGCCTGCAAGTTCAGACATTTTCTGTAAAATACAGAATAACAAAAGAATTCCTACTTTCTTTGCAGCCTAGTGTGCTTTGTGAGGAATGCTTCATTTCCATCAAAGGGCATAACTCACTATTTCAATTCATCTTTGCTAAAATACCTCTCTTGTGGAAGCGTGTCTTTGGATGCTAAGTATTTATATGGTGCAGCAAGACCGACCACGAAAACACTTTAAGGTCAAATTAGATTTTGAGAGGCGTTTGAGACCAGTCCATGATGTCTGACTTAGAAATGGATGCAGATGATGAATGACAACATAAGACTGTGTGTGTATTTAAAAGATCCTCCACCGCTTATATCAAACAGAAAAATACACAGCTCTCCTGTTATAAAAGACTTGCTATGATTGTTCTTTTTACCTGCAGGATATTTGCTTTAGATTATATTAGCTGATTGGAGTTCGGGTTGCTGCACCAAGTGAGTGATTGCTACTGAGTGGTGCTGTGGAAAATCCTTTCTGTCTACAACACAGTGGGCAGATAAGGTAGGAGGTGGGAACAATATTGGAGAATTTCTCAGACATCCTTTTGCCATATTTCTGTTCTTGTATTTTTTTGAATAAAGTATAAAGTTACAGATGGTAATAAATCCCGTTATCTAGCCTTTTTCTGTACAACACACTGTCACTCTCTGGCTGTAAGTTATGCAGGAATACCAGATGTTAACTGTGTGGACTTGGAATTTATTTAATCGAAGATAATATTTGGTGGGGTTTTTTTTACATTTGTATGAAAGCTGCTTTTCCTACATGACTGAAGGTCACCGATACCTTCTACTTGCAATGCATTTTTGCAGTTCATCAAGTTAAGCGATACTTGAAGTCTCACACTATAAGACTCCAAATGAAAGACCGTTTCTGAATCTGTGGTGCTGCAAGGCTGAAACTTGGATTTTAAACGTAAAAAATTGTGAGCATTGAATTACTGGCTGTGCTTTAAATTCAATACATATTTTTAAGGAAAAATTATACTTTCATCCGTCTTCATTGCTGCTTTATGAATTAAATATGGTATCCTACATGTATGCAACGGTTCCTTTTTTTTGGAGCATTGACATTACCCATGCACCAAGCATGTATAGGCAAAACCTTTCGTCCTAAATAATGAACTGAGTCAGTGTTGCACTGGGATAGAATTTTGGAAGCATAGTAGTAGAATAAGTTAGAAAAATAAATCTGTATCTCAGTAGAAAAGAGGAGTCCACTACTTGTTTTATTTGGTTTTACAAAGATAATTTAGAAAAACAGTACATTGATAGAGTCTATCTAACTATAGCCATGGGGAGAGCGGCAGATGGAGTGTCCCGTCAGTCTGTTAGTTCCCGAAACCACTTTTAAAAAATCCCTCATTTAGGCACTTGTGTGATCAGATGGACCCTGTCTCTTAGGACTGAGGGAGGGTTAATATACAGTATTTAGTCATGAGTAGCTTATAGAAATGACGCCGTTCAAGCACAGTGCACAATGAATCAAAGTAACCGGTGTTTGCTTTTTTATGTGTGGGATTCCAAGCAACATGGACTAAGTATCCAGATGCAACATGACACAAAAGAAATCCAGTTTTTAGTGCTTAGTAATGTAACAAGTGAGGGGTATGTTCTTTTAAAACGGGAAGGCTCAGTCACACACACTAATGTTTTGTGAAGCACCTATAACTTCCACTATGGTACATGTTCACCGTGATTTGGCAATGTCAGAATATTTATCGTCCATCAGGTGTTGCTTAATTTTTTTTGCCCAGATCCTGTTCTAATGATGGGAGACTCTGACTACTGTTTAAAGCCTTCTGCAGCTCATCTCACAAATGTTCAGTGGGGTTAAGGTCTGGATCCTATGATGTCTAAGCCATGTGTCAAATTCATGTCTCTTGTTCTTGAACTACACTTTCACAATTTTATCAGAAGAAACCTTGTTATGTTGGAATATGCATGCATCATCAGGGAAGAAAAAAATCAAACTTTGGCCTTCCTTGGTCATTCAAGATTTACATCGTCAGCTGACCTCATTGTTTGGAAATAAAATAGTGCCAAACTTAGACTTGACCAACTGCAGCTACCCCAGAGAATCCATTGAGTTCCCTTTGCATTGTGCATGTGGAAGTGCTTTCACTTTCCCAAGTTTTGTTTGGCTTTAGAGGCCTTTATTGAACAGTCAATTCTCAGGAAACAAAGTGGAAAGAGAAGAGGAAGACATTCAGCGAATCAAACCCAGCACAACAGCTTCGAGGACTTTAGCCTCTGCAATCTCTTTAGATGTGTTTTCTGCTTGATGCATGCCAGTGACTTCACCATTATCAAACTGACTAACGTATTTTCAACAATCACAAGATGTTGAGGTTACTTAACATGTAAGAACTATCTAATAGGAGGCACAGGCCTATTTGCTGAGACATTTTTTTGGTGTATTAGAGATGTGTGTCATGACACAAGAAGATGACCAAAATCATTTTCTGCTAGTTGCAGTGACTATGAGGTGTTTTGTTTTCTGTTGCTTATTTGCATGTCCAGTCAATTGGAATGGACAGCCCCCTGTAGTGGCCTGTTGTACACCCAGGGATGTACATGTTGTACTTCACAGGAGAAAATGTTGTGTTACCTTGGTGGGTGGTTGATGACTCTAAACTTACCATTTTCATTACTTGATAGCAATGACGGGACTTCATATATTCAAATAGTAACTCGAGGAGGAGCCTGAATGTTTCACAGATTATCTGTCTCATAACATATTGTCTCAATATAGTGAAAGTTTTAACAAATATGCAAAAACACAGATTTTTGTTATAAAAGTTACATACTGCAGCTTCAAGATCCAGTGTAGAAAACACAATAGTTTCCACCATGTCATTATTTTCTTTAAAGAAAAAAGTATAAACTAACATTGTGAAAATAAAATACAGTATGTGTGAATTGTTAAAACGTTTTTTTTTTACCTTGGCAGTATGTAAATTAAACAAGAAATTGTAATGATACACAGAATCGGCATATGCCTGAGAGACTCTGGCACCCCAGCCTGACCTCCTACATCACGAGAACAGCGGCGCATTTTGAAAGGTTACTGTATTTCGACAGAGCAGCAAAAAGCTTCTGGCAACATGACAACAGTGTTAGATGTGCCACTTCCTGTGCCACAATCACCCTGGTTTCATGAAATCGCATGGAAAGCAGGCACTTGTTGCACTATCTCCACTGTCAGAATCCCCACAGATCAGAAATTCTCATTTTTTTCTTTTGTAATTATCTCTTTTTTACAGCTTGCCTTAGGTCTTGCATCTTAAATTAGGCAAGTGTGGATAGTGCTGTTGGTGAAAATTCGAGATGGCAGGTGTGCTATATCCAACCACTCTCAGTAGCAGTGCACATCCAGTATGATATAACACAAAGTGACAGTTAAATAAAAACAAATAATTCTCCTTTATAAAAGTATTCAAAGGTTAAATAATTATTTTATGCGTGCTATTAAGGGTTTTCTACATGTGCACATAGCACTTTTATGGTCTTTTAATACCCATCTTTAGCATCTATCAAAGTTATCTTCTCAGAGATACGACCAATCACGTCACATTACTACATCATTTTCATTTACGATAAGGGTAAATTTAGAGTATTTGCCCTTTTCGTGTCAGATTGGATGATAGTGATAATAAAATTTTATGTTGCTCCATTTAGTGAATGGCTACTCAACATTATGAGTCCATGATGATTTACCAGCAAATTTGGGACAAGTAGTAAATTTCTTAATACTTTAAACTGTTGTTCAGACGTATGAATCGGATAACAGACCAAAACTGTCCTACCCCTGGTTATTTGAGATTATTTTTACTCAACCAAGATATTTGTTTCTAATTGGTAATTAGACAAGGATCTGTCAAGAGTATTGAAATGGTCAGATGTATCAGATTAAACTTTATCTGTTTTAAAATTGCATTAAAGAAAAATGTATGCTCCTTCATATCAATCAGTCATCAGCTGACAGATTAACCCTTCGATACACTTTAAACACTGACAACTATGCTGACCTTCTTCCTTTTTTTCCTGGAAACACTCCACAAACTGCAGACTGAAATACACAAGATCCAGTTTATTCATGATATAATTCTGTGCTATAGCAAACCTCTTAAATAATCTGACAGGAGACGTATACCTAATTTCTTTGCTAGACTATCCAGGACTCTCAACTTAGACACCAAACCTCTACTATAACCTGCATTTAAAAGTGACTTTAGTCCAAAATTGAATGTGGTTTCAAATCCCGTAGTTACATTGCTTTAAAATATAGCCAAGATGTCAATTGACGGTCTCTACCTTGATAAATAATTGAATGTAGAAGCTATTTTGCATTTATGTCTGGTAGAATTTTAAAATGTAAATGCAGAGAGGTAGGTATACCCTGTGAGGCAGGGAATGGGGGTGAGCCTGAGCCCAGGCTTCAGAGGATATGTCTGCCATGTTGTGCTTGATTAATTGCACCACAGGCTCACTCATCAAGTGTAATAAAATATGAAGGCATAAGTCAGAATGCATTCCATATCTCTGACAGGTATTCAGGTCTTCAGGCTAAGTTTCTCATAACCAGTCTGGGGCTCTACTATCGTGCTCCTTCTTTTAAGGAATGTGAAAGAAACTGTGGCCTGTGTCACTCACCCAAATTAAAATTCAAAATTTTATATTGTCTTAAGCAAAATGTGGAACTATTTTTTCCATATCATTTATCTTTTAAACAAGTTTTCTGTGCAGTTTTTAATCTTATTGAAAGAAAATAATTTTGGTAACTTTACAAGAAATTATGACATTGTATTGGTTTCCTCTCCACGTGGTACTAATGAATAATTATTAATATTGTTACCGGGCATATTAGTTGTCTTGGGACTTAAGTGGACCCAAATATGGAAATTTGATACAGATCCCATTAATAATCTGTACACAAATATGCAATGATATCAAGTGCTGTGTGTAGACAGTGCAACAATGTGCTAATGAGAAAGTTGTAACAGAGCATAAGGCTTTCTCTCTCTTTTATATTCTAAATAATTACCATGTTAAACATGTTAGTTTATGTGGGACGCGTGCTTCATACTCACTCCACTTGTAAGCTTTTTATGAATTAAAATTCAACAAATATGTAAATATATATATATATATATATATGTATATATATATATATATATATATATATATATATATATACATATATATATATATTATAAAAAATACTTCATACTTCAGGTTTAGTAAATTTACAACTGGTGATACAGAGGAATACCAAGATTTGTCATTCTGCCTTTGCATAAGCGTTCTCATTTAAATCTGAGGCTCTCTTCTACTTGGTGGATGGTGAAAAGGCCCGTATTTTACCAAAAAGAAAAATGTATCCTTTATCCAATCATCTATTGTAAATGACTGCTTCTCTTAAGCTGTCTGCAACATTTTTTTTTTAAGATATTAACTGTGGTTCAACTATCCATGCTCTTTAGATAATTACTTTGGTCTTAAAAATATAACCTTTGTTATTGTTTTTTCTTGTTTTGCAGTGGATGATGGTGCTTTCAACTTGTTATGCTTTTCTCTCTTTCCTTGCCTCCCTATTTAGTATGCTGCATTCTCACAACATTAAGGCAAGAGAGTTGACTGGAAAACAAATCTGTCAACACATAAATGAAGTAAACTCTTTCTTTTCAAGCACTGACGCTAACTGTGTGAGCTCAGTATGATCAGTACTAACTACATACACAATGTCCAACTGAATCACTTGGCTGTCTTGATGCTAATGGTTTCTGAAATTTTAAGCCTTACTAGGCTTGTAAATTAAATAATTGCTTAATTATTTAGAAATTACTTTACCATAGCTAAGACTAATTTTTCTTTGCCCTATTTTTATTTCTGAGAATGTATCCTAAAGTCTTTAATAACTTAAATTACATATGGCATTAGTTTGATGTAGGCACAAAGAGTTACCTAATCCTCGCCACATTACGTGGCATGATGTTTAAAAATGTTATAAATATTTTAGGGACCTCATTTAAGATATTCCTTTTTGCAGACCCCTGTCTTTCTGTGTTTTAATTAAACTCATGCAAACTTCATTATATTTTCACCAACATCAATATTTCAGCAGAAAACGACCTGAATTCTAATTACCACAAGTGTGGTCTGAATAGTACAGTGAAAAAAAGTAATTTATTCAATAGTCTTGAAGGGACAACAATCAAATCTTATGACAGCCTGAATTACGAAAATGCCTGTTGCTTAGGTTCTTTAGCAAGACACCACATCCAGTTTAGAAAAAAAAAAACCATAACTGCAGGTGAGACACAAACACAGCAAACATCGTTTGAGGAAAAATATTTGCCTTGCCAAAAGATTGAAAAAAAATAAGATTATCTTAAAATGCAAAAAAAAGAGTACAGCAACTTTTTCAACTGAACGTGCTACAGATACCTAA
Source organism: Poecilia mexicana (assembly GCF_051168715.1). Lineage (NCBI taxonomy): Eukaryota > Metazoa > Chordata > Actinopteri > Cyprinodontiformes > Poeciliidae > Poecilia > Poecilia mexicana. Next base: position 11,263,059 of record NW_028263381.1, on the reverse strand, counting down.
ATAAGTCAATCAATACATGCAATATTTAGAAATAAAGCTTTCCTTTCCTTATAAACCTACCTACTAAATGTTCAGCTGTCAATGCGAACGACCTACTTATCAGACATCATTTGTTGTGTTTAATCTATCTTATATAATCTATTTGATTTTTTAGGGGTACAAAGTGCTTAAAAAGGCCTTCTCTATATTGGACTGAATATAATATCTTATAGTACGTACAATTTTGACAGTGTAGAATCACATATGTTTTGAACGACATCAAAATTTATCCAAACCATTTTGTCTAAAAATGTGACATTAATATAAAATCATTTGACTTAAGAACTGGCAAAAAAAAAAAAAAAAACAGACTGGGTATCATATACATTTCTAAAAGAAAAAAAAATGAGATGAGAATGCTTGACATTTAGTAGGTAGATCGTTTGTAGTCTATACGGTAGTGGGAAGAAACCTGTGGAAATGTCCTAGAATATATATTTTAGTTGATTTATTGCCTCCACTTTGTTCCCGACCTGTACGTCACTCCTGATAAAAGAATCTGATAAGCATGAGACAAGCGCACGGGTGCAAAATGCAAACAAATGCCTGTCTTATCCTATTTAGTATCTTAGCCTCCTTCATTATTTCAGACCCCTCCTATCTGCTAACAATACTGTGCCACCAGTACCTCTACTTAGCTAATGGAAAATAATCACATAATGACAGAATATATCATGCAGATGAATCCCATCGCTTAACACTGTAACTTACAACAGATCTGATAATTAGAGGGTCATGTTCTCTGACCTGTTGTCAGTTGTACCTTTGTATCTCTCCTGAGCTGGGAACATAATGTTCTGACTTTAAACATGTCTCTCTATCAGCTGTTTCTGCTAGAAGTTTGGCACTAGTGCATTTGCTTAAGAGTCAGGGGAGAATGTGCTAACTGCTGTGAAAATGAAAGTAAACAGTTCTCCTGTTGTAATGCATCTTAATGGCTGCTCCCTAAAAGAGCGTCTAAATGATCAAGCCTTTTAGTGAAATCAGATTTAATCCTAATTGGATGACGAGCACAGTGTGGATTCCCTCAGGATAGTGATGTGCATAGATGAGGATGGTGAAATAACGAGTGGGCATAATATTAGAGTGTGGTGAGACGTAAACGTACAACAAATACAGTAAAGTTAGAGATCAGGATGTTCAGGCTTTTCTTTATCAAGAAGGTTCTGATTTCAGGTTTGTAAATTGTCAGGATTGGGATTTGAAGTGTTAGGAGAAATGAAACTGGAATACAGCTCTTATTTGGAAAATGCAAAATGATTTATTTCTTTATGCAATACCATCTGGCATTTAAATATTGTAATGAAACCACTATTTTGACTAAAGAAAGAAGTACAGAATACTATTAAAATTTCTGCACAATGGTTCTTGTTTCAGGTCAAAGTTCTGCATCTCTAATAGGTCACACTGCATATATATATATATATTTCTCTTTTTGTTACAAGCAAACTCGCATAACTACGTAAACCCGTGCATTTCGATGCTGTCCAGTTCCATGAAGTTGCAAATAACACAAAAACCCCTCAGCTGTGTTCTTTGAACACCTTTAACCAGCTCAGCCAATTTCAAGTAAAAGTGTTAATCAAGAAAAATGTTCTCTAATAGATCAGTATAAGAAGGTAAATGAGCGAGCAGTGGGATGAGAAAACAGTAATGTGTTGTGGCACTAGGCAGAGATCCAAATCAGAAGAGAAACGAAACCCAATACCTGTAAAGTTGTTAGCAGTAAGCAATTACACATCAGCTGGATCACCGGACCACGAGAGAAAATACACAGCAGTGCTTTCTGGGGCATTATCAGAGTGAGATTAAAAGACACTTGAATTACACAGAGATGATGGTTTCTGGTTTGTGGTGTGGATTACGAAATTGACTTATGCAAAAATGTTGCTATGTCTCTAAATTAAAAAAAAAAAAATTGCGAAAACAGAAGAAAAACTTATGCCTGACGTCTCCTACACACACACACACACATATATATATATATATATATATATATATCACAAATGGTACTACCGACACCTCATGTGGAGAACGATACATTCGATATAATACTTCTTTGGCATGGTTAACTTTGTCAGAGGTCAAGGTAAAGCCTAAAAGGTAGCTCAGATATGTGGCTTTCATGTGAAGTATGAGGACACCTTACTAAACACCTTGGGAAATTAAAAAAAATCCCATCAAGCTGCAGAAGACAGAACAATTTTCAGTCTAGCCGTTGTATTTACCCAATCAATATACTTAACAGTCAGGTCTCTGCTCTCTCACATGAGAATTTGTGTTAAGCCTACAAACTACCACACTTTAAAGCTGAATGGCAAGATATTGTTCCAGGATGTCTAATTTCAAGTTGCAATGAATTGAAATATCCTTTATTAATCCTACAGCCAATTCTGATGTTGAAAGAGTTGAAAACATTTTTAGAATGATTTCATAATCCCGTTTTTTTAGTCGTACTTTTTGCAGTTTAGGAATCATGAGTGAATTGGAACACATGCTTACACATTCATACTTGAAACCCTTGTAGCATAGCTAAAACAAAAATATGTCTGAAAGAGGAAAAACGGTAAATTCTCAATTTCAGTGGATAATATGTCAAAATTCCTCTGTGGTGAAGCTAAAGACTCACTCCCAGCTACCCCAAACGTCAGTTGTTGCTAAATGTGGCACAATTAATTGAGTTTCAGGGTGACTTACTTTTTCACATAGAGACATTTTTTTCTTTTTTTTTTTTCTTGAAGTATGCTTTTACATTTACTGGAGTTATCTATATTCACTTCTGAACTCATTTTTATGACCTCACAAAGAACAAAAAAAGGAAAAAAAAATACATAAATGAACAAAAACAGAATAAATCTGTAAGTGATAAACCGTTCTTCACAGTATTGCATGTTAGACAAGTAGCGTCCAAAGTAATTCCTGAAATTCTGGGGTCTGCATGCTGTAAATGTGTCCTTGGTTCATTACACCTGAATCAATTGAATATCTCATTATAGAATGTGATGACAAACAGAATATGGTATTTGCAGTACTTGAATCCATTTGAACCGTGTTGGGACAGGGACACTTCAAAAACATCCAGCATTCCAGCCCCTAAAGACTGAAATCAAACGCCACTGACCTAGAAGATCATCAGTATATCACACACAAGGCAGCACTCAATAATTGCACATTTATTTCCCAAAACATACGTGGTATTGACACTTCATTCAGGGATCTTCCTGCTGTGAGTATTACAAATTCAAAAATCTGTCAAATGACTTAAAATAGGGTGACACAGTACAATTGTCCACACCTGATATTCTGATGTTGTTCTACTAAATATGACTGACACTCTGATATAAATATTTGTCAATCATGTGGAATTGAGATGTTTGTCGTTTCACTTTTACCACGCAGGGTCAGAGTCTTTTCTATATTTTAAAAAGCAATTTATGCTTAAAACAAATAAACATAGGATATATCATATATATGCATCCTGATGTGCCATTGCAGAAATATTGAAAAAACCAAAACACATATATCCCATTTCAATAGTATATGACTTATTTAAACTGGCATGTGTTGAGGAATTATGATTGAGTGAGCATTAAATTAATACGAGATTGGTAAATACCCAGTCATGATAACATGTTGTGTTAAACAAAATCAAGGGCCACTTCTATTCTTGCCAGGATATGTGATTAGGCCTAGAGTTTTTCATACACCTTTCAGATTTAGATTTAAAATTATTCACATTTAGCCAAGATTTTTGGTTATGAAAGGAAAAAAAGACATTGCAATGTGCCATAAAAATGTTTTAAAAGTAGCATCATGTTTGCAAAAGAAATAAAATATTGTATACATGTCTTATCCTTGTTAATAACCAATGGAACAATTATTGACATTACACTAATCAAACTATCCCAATAATTGCTTACCGGCTTATTTGCAGCTTGTGTGTCTTTGAGGTTGAAAGGCATCACTGCCAGTCGGAAGAAACATGTTGGTCAAATTAAAATATTTCTTTAAACATAGATCTGCCAAGGGTATGAATAATATTTGATTTACTTGTACAAATATGCTGTCTTGAATTGGCACACTGAACAGTTATTTGCTTACAGAAAAGAAGAATGCAAAGTAAGGAGGCCAACATGAAGGAAACAGATAAAAAAATAAATAAATAAAATTGTACTGTTTTGCCTCTGATGTGTTTTAGCCAAACATCATCTTCAGAGGTGACTGCATTTTCAAGGAATGGGATTTGCTTGGGGCACACTGCACTGCCTATAAGTTAGAGGATTACCAAGGACCAGGCTGTGGATAGTCAGTGAGGTGTGGGTAAGTATGTTGATACTTGCGAGAAAGTGAATGTGTGTGTGGGGGGTGAAGGATGAGGACAGGGGCAAAGCCTGTGCACAGCCTTGAAGAGTGTAAACAACCTTGTGTGCAGCACAGCACCTCGGGGCGTGAAAGTCTGAGTGAGAGAGTGCTTACTGTGGGTAGCTTCACATGTAGTTTCCTGGATTCAACACGCCCCTGAGGCTTTATCAGCTTTATATCAGACTGGACTTACAGATTTGCTAATCTGATTTTAAAAACCGAATTAAGCACACATACAGGATAGTTATAATCAAATAGCTGTCAATGTTGGATCAAGTTTTTACCCACATAGCTTTCATTTCTTTAACACTTTATTGCGGTATTGCTCTTTTAATAATATATCAGGAAAATCTCATTGTCTTGCTCTGTTTATGAGAAACACAATCCCTCTTGTTGCAGAAGACCAGATAAAAGAAATGCACCCTCTGGTGGTAGCCTCCAGAACTCCTTTCTCAATGTAATGAGAGAGAAGGGGCATTGCCATGCTTCTTCTTCTTCTTTAAATTCTGCTCAACACAGCTGTTTGAAAAAAAAAAAAAAAAAAAAACAACTTTTCTTTAAAAATGTTATATGGGAAACAGAGATTTGAATAAAAATGCTAGATTAATTGTAACATGTTAAAAAATAAAATTAGCAATATATTTCATGACTAAATTATAAAATATATTCAGAAGAAGTATAATATTTTTATAGCACTTGTTTAAAATAAGCTTGACAAAAAAAAAAAAAAAACACTCAAGTTGGCTCTAATTGCCTCACATTCCATATTATTTTTTCCAAGTTATTGTGACTAAATGTGGCATATAGTTTATATATTGCTTTATTGCTAAACACAAAAATACTTCTTCATCCTTCATTGGCAAAGAAGCAGACAAGATGTGATCTACAGGAATGGGGGGAAAAAAACTCCTTGGGAAGATATTTTTCTTTTTTTTTCTTTATTAAATATATTCATAGAATCTGGAGCCTAGTACAACACTGACATGTGTTTCCTTATTTACATACAAACACAAATACTTCATGAGACCATTACCCCCCCCTCTCCAATCCCCTCCACCTTGATGTTACAAGAAAAGAGCTGTGATGGCTGGTTTTGCCCCGAGGCTACTGTTGGATCCTGTACGCATAGCCCAAATAACACTCTTCACAAAGCGTACTTTTTGCAGACAAGAACAGATTTCTACACTGAGATGCGAACCGTTCAGCATACACCCAGGCACAAACACAAACAACGTCTGCTTCTCTCGGCTGAGTGGCTCCACGATCCTATTTTGGAGAATGAGACCTTCTACAAACATTTCTTGGGTGTGTGCCATCGCTCTATTCCAAACAAACACTGATGTAATAATTAGCTTCATTTTTTTTTTTTTTTTTTTTTGCGTTTCTAATCATAATGTCTAGCTTCATGCAAGACGTTACTGTATTTCAGTCTTACACTCCACAGCACTCTGTGTATTAAATTTGTGGTAAACCAAAACTCACATTTATGTCACAGCATTTTCTTATAAAATAAACTGGCTGGCTCCCTCATTCAAATTTAAAATATTGCTTAGCCATAAACAATCTACTTTGTCCACGTGCAATAATTAGATAAACAGATTGTAAATTCTCACCACATAATTCATTGAGTAGACAGCCTGGACATTTGTGAGAGGCATTTCTTGTTAGGATTTACTCTAACTTAGTTCCATGTTGCGTATGCTATCCCTCGCCACCTGTGCCATTCTTCATCTCTTTTTCTCTCCCCACACCAGTAAGCTGTTTCTAATCAGCCATCTCTTCCTTGTTCCCTGATTAAGCTCCTCAATATGTATTACTCACTCTCAGTCATTCCTTGTTGGTTCCTCCTGTTTATTCCCATTACTTCTTTGTTTCTTCCTGGTTTCTTGTTCCCCTTGTTGTTTTATCCTGACTTGTTTCATTGTTCCTTTTTTGTGCAAGTTTTCCGTTTTATTATTAAAGAAAAATTCAACATGATCCATACTCCCAGTTCCTGTCTGCATTTTGGTCTATCCACAAACTCACTGTGCATGACAACAGGAAGCAATAGCCAAAATCCCAGACTTCCTGTACAAAGCAAAAAAGCAAAGCGTAATACAAGGGGTTGGTTTTTACCAGGCTACCTCTAACGATGCCAAAACTTAATTCTTGAAAACTAATTGCCCTATACAGTAGTTCTTAAATAAAGGTTGTATATGGGACTGAAACTGTCTACGTAGGAACCTCGCTGTCAGAACAGGCCTTTGTAAATCCCAATGGAGTTGTATCAGACACAAGGAAATAAATACATCTGCTGTTATAGTGATTATTGAATAATATTTCTTAAACCTCTTGGGAAATTATAGCTTGGATATGCTGTATCATTTAAAGTTTATCTGTTTTCATTGATGGTAGGAATGTTTTAGAGCTTGCTCTATTGTGTACTTGGCTTTGCTGCTCTATCAATCTCCAATATGGTCTTGCCAAGTTTGCTGATTCACACATGCGTGCATTATGCCAATGGTTACACACTATATTAAGGGTAAATAAAAAAAAGAAGAAAAAAAAACCCAGAGAAATATCTCTCAAATTTACTTTATTAAGATGATTTTAGAAACAGAGTCTCTGGGAAGAACAACACCACCATAAAAAATTAATTACCAAAGTTCATTCTCAACAAATTAAACCACTTAAAACGGTAAAAAACTGCCCACATGAGCACAAAGATAACACTGCAGGGTTAACAAGTGGATGAATGACATCCTGTCTATTTTCACTGTTGTGACGGATACAAGGGTTGCTTTAACCCGGGCAGCATGCACATTCCCTATCCTATCATATCAAAACGTATGTCAGTACTGCAAATAAGGGAGGAACCGTATATTGATAACAGTGTGCTGAATATTCATCTGGAACGTATTAAGTGGGGAGACGTCCTGTCTTCAGAACTGACAACCCCACTACACGGTCTGAAGATAACACCATGAACACAATACAGTGTCAACATGTCAGTCCACAGATTTGTCATGTTTTTTTCGGTTCACAGAGGACTTGGAGGACAAAGGTCAAGCAGGGTGAAACTGCAATGTGACCAGTATGTGATGCGACATGCGTTGTCTGAAATGACTGGAATAAAAAGTCAAATGTTTTGAAATAAAAAGAGATGGGTCTTGTGCCCCATTTGAATTGTCTCAAGAAATAAACTAGGTTATGGAATGATTCAAAGAAAGACTATCATATAACACATACAAAATCAACAACAACAACAAAAAAATAACATATGGACATACATGCAAGTTAACCTCTCACCATATTGCACAAATTCTCAAGTGGCAATTTGATCTGGCCCTCTTTGTTTCTGTCTAAAAAAAAAAAATGCAGGTGTGTATGAAGGAGAGAAATATGCTACACATATCCCAAAACTGGTTTGGAACAGGTCTGAGAATGAAGCTGAACAAGAATAAATAAAACAGCATATTTTTATAGAGCCAATATTATACAGTTTGGACATGAGCTGTTCATTTTGACCACAAACCAATATTGAAAATATACCTATTTAGATTAGAAACAGGTGAAAATATGTTTGTTTTATTTTACTTTTTTTTTTAACATTTTCAAATGCCGTTAGAGCAGTTAAAAGAACTAATAAAATATGTTAATGCACATACGGAGGGATGTAGAAATGCTAATATTGATCATGCAATAAAGTCTGAATAGTCTGTATTCAGAGCTGATTTAAATAAGAGATTAAAAGATACATTCAACCATTTATATGAAAAATACATGTATATATTTACCTGTCAATCAAATTTAGAGAAGCAAATTTTTGTGATTATAAATTAATGATAAATGTCTTGTACTTGTGTAGCACTTTATCAAGTCCAGAGGACCCCAAAGCTCTTCCCACTACATTCAGTCATTCACCATGAATGTGTGAATATTAGTTTTTATAACATACAGTGTCATTCTGCTCTTATGTATCATTATACAATAACTATTACAACAAGGACGACCTCTGAAACTAAATGCCATTAGTAAATGTGAATACTGAGTCTTTCAAAGGATTGAACAGCCTTTTGATAAAGAAGCAAAATAAGTCTAAATTAATGGCAGCTTAAGGTACAACTGTTATCAAGGTTGTTTCAGTTTTCAAAGCAAACTTCGTATGAAGCATGATTCATAAGCGTCCTGTTAAGTCCAACGGAAATCTTTTTAACTCAATAATGCCTACAAAACAGGACAATTGAGAATAGCTATATTCTGAAAAAAAGGAAAATCAATACAAGGAAAGAGGGTATAATAACGATCAAATCTTGGTTTTTAAATCTGTACAACAAAAATAAATCTACAAGGTTAACAGTGTAATGAAAATCATATTACAAGACTTGAAGTCATCACACAAAGGTCTGTTCCACAGACCTAAAACGTGCACAGTAGGTTGGTAAGTACTGGTGAAGAATTGGTGTCACTGGTGACAATGGGTATTGTGCAAATGAAAACTACTGAAGTTTAACCTCAACACTATTTAGGGGCGTGGGGGACTCCACCTGGAAGAAAGAGCTGGATGAGTGTTAAATAGTACGATGCAACAGTGTGATGCCTGGAAATCTTAGTGAATCTCTACAAACACTGCTCAGCTCTGAATACAGGAATACATATTGAAAAATATGGTACTCTGCAATAAAATAGTGATGCATTCTCAGCTCATGTAAGTAAAAAAAAATCCATGTTAGTCCACAGTAAATGTCTTCTTTCATCATTTAGTTTTGCTAATTTATTACTAAATGTAGTTCAAATCTAATCTGAAATGAGTGCTATGGAAAAACAATATGATGACACTTATTTATCCACTGGATAACAAAACAATGGCATCATAAGTTTATTTTGTGAGCTACAAATGGCCCATAGGGCCACTTTAGGGTTTTGATATGGTAGCAAGAAATGACAGTAAATTAAAAATGATTAATAAAACCCCAATAACTTCACTACAGAAACCTGGTTTTAAGTTTTACCTTAGCTCCAGATTTCTACTCAATAAGAGGTAGCAATAAAACCATGGTCCATAGACTGCAAATTAGTCTAACATCATACAAGGAAGTATTTGTTTTGTCTATTTGGAAATGCCAATACACAGAACGTCAGGCGCCTTGATGTTGTTGATGAATTTCTCTGGACTGACCTAGCACACAACCCGCCATATTTTTGTTTCTTAAATGTTCGCAAAACATCTTTTCATCTGTTTTTCAAAGCTTGTCTTTGGACCAGTTTGTGTCCTGGATAACTATTACTGTGCTCCCATCACACGAGGACAATTCATTGGAAAGAATGTTATGAATTTCCTGTTAGCTCTTGGGGGGATATGGTTTGTTTTTCCTGTTGCTGGGAGCCAATTCTTTTTTCTTTTTCTTTTTTGTCTTTTTGGCCTCTGTAACATCCTGGCTGAGGAATTTGAATTTACAGAGAGGCTGCAAAGGAAAGCATTAAAAAACTAATATCAAAACTTTGGTTAATCATCATTCATCCTTTCTCCACATCTAACTCCAGACTCCAAGATCAAACTCATTTTTAGACATGGTATGTCAAATACCACCAGTTGTGCTTTTTAAACAACAATTTAAACAGAGCAGGGTATAAAGAAATGCTTTTTCAAGGACGGATGCAACACAAAGCTTGAAACCCATCAAGATGACACAGAAGGGATGGCGGCCTGCTAGTATAACCCACAATGATCTTATGCCATGCTGCTGGTCGGTGTGCTCTGAGTGCTTCCAATGCTAGCATTTGCACTGCTATTCTCTGAGGGTGATGGGTTGGAAGAAACAGGTTGTCGCTTTGCTCTTGAACAGGGACATCCTAAAAAAGAAGGCAGATGCTGATTAGAACCTGATCACAATAAAAAGAAAATCATGAAGAACAGTTATACTTCTCACCAGGAAAACTGGCAGCAGTTGACCTCATGTCAAGTCCAGCTGGGTACCCTGAGTTTAATTCAATGAGACCACGTTAAGTCTAGGCATATTCGGTTGGGACATTTGACAAGTTGGAACACAAAAGAAAATAAATATGGAGAACAGCGGTGAACCGCTACCCTTATGGCAAAGAATATATATATATATATATTTTTTTTTTTACAAATATTACAACAAATAAATATCTATGGCATGATAAAAGTACATAAGCTTTATTCTTTATAGGAAATATGCAGTCCAGACTTTAAAAAGCCAATGAATTTTGCACGTCAGAGGTTTTCAGTGAGTTTTTTTTCCAGAGATGAGGAGCAAAGAGACTAAATTATGTTTCACTTGTATAGTTCTGGTCAGGGAACATGTAGTAAAACAGGTTTGTGATAGTTGGGTGATCTACATAGTACCTAATAAGTAATCCTGAGATGACCATTCCATCTCTTAGATTTAAAAATCAAACTTTTTGCACACAACAACTTAATGAATTAATGTAGGGTTTGGTGTAAAATTACCTATTTTTGTGGCATTATATTGGACTCTGGCAGGAGCATTTTATAAAATGTTGCAAATAAAACCATGCACATGTTTTTCTTTATCCTGTTTTGACTGGAAACTATTTGGGTAATCTTTCTTTTTTTACATGGTGGCAAAATGATACAGTATTAGACCATTTGTGGATGTTAAAATGTAGGCGTAATCCTGTGTCAAATGTGGCAAACATTGTTATCTGAGCTAGTGAGAATATGTTGAATAAAAGTGACCCAAATTTATGTGATCTGTTTTACACAGGTTACAATTAGAATAGGATACAAAACAGAACATGCATTTACCTGTTTTAATCTTGATAAACCACAACGCTCCAATAAGTAACACTCCAATCAGGAACCCTCCAAAAGCAATTCCAAGAACATCTGACAGGCCAAAATCAAAGCATGGCTGATCTGAAAGACCACAAAGAAAAAAAAAGAAAAAAAAAGTGCAATATACCTTTAATTAAAGAACAGCGATTGAATATGATAAAATTGTGTTGTACTAAATGTAAAGCTATGCAATGTGGGAAGATTAGTTTACAATTATATGATGCCTTGTAGTATGATATAATGAATCACTCGGAGTGTAATGCTGAATCTTTCTGTTCTTCCCTTTTTTGTTTGAAGCTACAACCAAATGCACCTGGTTCGGTTGTAGTTTTTTGCATCATTTTACATTTGGCAACAACTGGCCAGCAGTCGTAACCAATTTTGCTGGCCAGTAGATTTGACATAGTTAAATAAATAGCTCTGTTGGCATTTTTATGTCATCGTCCGCCTAAATTTTATTGCACATATGAAGCAATGGTGGCCACTGCAGTTCAAATTTTAAAATGGATTTAAAAAAAAATATTTGTATTTCAATGAGGTTATAATTAGACTTTAGTAGCGGCATACTAGGAAGTATAAACATAGTCATTTAAGGTCAATTCATTATTAGAAATAGGTATACCCCAGTACCACTTGTAAACGATTGATTTATGGTGTAAAGGCAAAATGGAAAACATATGTATATTAAAATCTATAAAGTGATATCTTTGCAGAGTAGTTATTTTTTAGGTGCAAGCTGTACACTGGGAAAAACTAGGAAAACATAGCATATAGTTACTGCGAATTGCTCAGGCCTCTGAACATAGGCTACACACTAGAAAGCCATTCTCACTTTATAGCTGTGTTTTATTACGATAAAACCCTGACTATGTTTTCTTGAGAAGAACATCAATTTTGCCCTTCCGTCAAATATTTTTCAACCCTATCACCTCTATAAATGAATAATGAATTAAGGGCTTTCATTTTCGTGTATTAAAAAAAAAAAAATCTTGGATGTTCCTGAAACCTTTTGTATTACTCTCTAGTTCTTTTCATCAATTTTAACACTCAGAGAGGTTTTAGTGTTTCACAGGTTTACATGTCTGACTGAGAGGAATCGATTTTAAAATTCAAATTTGCAATAGCACCATGTAAGCTGTCAGAAATCTCCACCAAAGCAGAGACACAATGCTTGTTCTGAATTGTATAACAATAGAGACAGTGTGCAAACAGATGCCTTTTTTCTCTCTCTCTCTCTCTACTTGACTTGCTACCTGCAAAGATCTTCTCCAAAGCAACCAGAACATTTCTAAGAAACTAATCATCACCTGCACATGAGTTTCTCTCACCTGCCTCTGCAGCCTCCTGTTTCCTGCTGAAACAAGCTAAGTTAAGTTTTGGGATATAGGAGTCATAACTCAACTCATCTGTTGTTTAATCTGACTTAAAGGGGTACACATGGGACAAAAAAAAGCAGTTTTTTGCTGAAACATAAACTACCTAACACAGTAGGTGAATTTAAACTGAAGCACTGAGAAAAGTATGACAGAGTGAGACGATGGAGTCACTTGTTTCTATTAGCAGAAAACCTTAAGGTAGAAATAAAAGCACTCTGAAGCATCTAGTATATACACTATGTTGTTCATTTAACATTTGTGTATTAATCGCAAAGCGTAAAGCTGCTTCTGTTCAAACAAAAACACTTAACAGTCAACCTTAAATTGCTCCCAGGGCACTGAAACAGTGACATCTGGTGGCCGTACATACCGACTGCATCCCAACCTCGTTTGTTGATGTTAGATTACAAAGGAACATTCCTTGTCTCTGAATTGGGAAGAAACATCACAGCGTCTTGAGACGGCCTTCCTCAGAGACTTGTTTTCTCCAATCACTGGCAGTGTTAGTTTGTATAAGTGGGCCTTTGACAGCAAAGCTGAATAAACAGTTGCAGGAAACAGAAGCTGCAGTGCAGGTGGGGAGGTATGGAGGGACATCAGGCCTGCGCCATGACTCCCTGCCCCTGGTATGAAAACCAGCAAACAGGAAGGATTGCTGAATGGAGCGGTCGCTGCCGCTTGATAAAGACTCGGAAAACAATGACGCCTGCTAGTTATGCTTATTTATAGTAATTATTCTATCTTTGTCATAACAAACTGGACTCCATGAAAAGGTTTGTCAGACTTACAAAATTTGAAGAAAAAGTTTTTTTTTCCTTCTTTTTTTTTTGTTTGTTTCTTCACAATTTTGGCACCTTCAGTGACATGTAGTAACCAAATTAATCGATTTCATCTGAATTGTGCAGCCAAACTCGGATAAGTGTGAAGAGAATGGTGGCACATGTGGTTTGCATTTAGAAGAGAGTGTTGTTACTAAGTTCATTCTGAAATACTGAGCTTGTGTGAAAGTACACACCCACACAATTCTGAGAGGTCCTGTTAGGATATCTTTTTTTTTTTTTACATTTAACAAGGTGCGTAAAATGTGTGAAGAGAGCTAATGACTAAAGGAACGAATGAACCGACAAACTAATTTAGAAAACTGATTTGCAGATTTGCTTTTCCAAGAAAAACTTTATGAATTATAATGAAACAGAAGAATTAGAAGAAGAAAAAATATCGACTACAGCATCTGGAATGTTATTTTGCAGTGAGTCGTACTGCTGATAAAACAGAGAGTGCTATATTACTGAGCTGCTACAAAATTCAAGCTAATGCCATTAATTTCCTTAATATTTTTCGAGTCACAGATTTTGTTTCTCTCATCTTGAGAGAAACACATCCCTCTTTGAGACAAAAATGTTCATCAGTCCTTTAATGGCTCGAAGCTCACCAATGTGTCTGGACATCTGAATAGTCAGACTTTTTGGAAGCACAAAGGATTTTAGCCCACCCACCCGCCTGCCACTGATTCCCCCTGAGGGCTGTTACGTGTGACTGTGGCCACAAGGTCAGCCTGCAGACCTTCCTAAAGGACGAGGCCCTGCCCTACCACCGCTCACTGGCTTCATTGAATATCCTGTGTTCGCTGCTATGACAATCAGCCCAGGCAGCGTTGTGCACAAATAGTGCTATAATAGGAAAAAATGTCAGCACATAGTATTACTCAATTACTAGCTGACTGACTGACTAGCAGTTTAGTCCAGGAGGCATGAAAGGTAAATTAAATGTTATGATTATTTGTGTAGGAGTTTGACAAGTTTGTTACTATGAAACAGATAATTTATGAAAATGAACATCAAGGTAATTTTTTAAAAAATAAATTAAATTAATAAATAACTTCTCTCACCCTGTGGTTGGCATGACTGCATAATCTCCAGATTCTTCTCTGCTGTCCTCACTTTGTCCTCACAGACCTGTGGGTGAAACAGAAAAATAACTTTAAAAAAATTTCCTTTTTCAGGAAATGAGCTGAAAAACTTTTTTCCAGCAAATGTGACCGGACAGTATTTTATACTACTTGGACAATCACCATAGACAAACTAGGGATGATGATATAACAACACAGTATAGCATTTTGCATCGAGCACATCAATAATACAATGTCATTGCTATAATGCTGCTTTTCACTTGCAAAGCTGAAAACCAAAAAAAACCCGCAAAGACAATGCAGAATACCAAAGGAGTGAACAAAACATAAGGGCAAAGCAAATAAAAGGAGAATCCACCAGGGAATTTCCACAGGTACCACGCTTCAGGCAAAGCTGGTGAAATATTCCCCTCATAGTATGAAAAAAATAAAAATAAATCATTTATGATTATGGTAATATTTTCAATAATTTCTCAGGCCCTAATAAACGATTATTCAAAACCACTTTAGATGTAAATACGTCTAAGCTGAAACTGAGATACTCCTGTATAATATGCAGAATGTTTTGTGCCTCTGCCAACTGAAAATATATGTTGTTTTGTCGAAAAAGCCGTTGTGAAATACCTCCTCCATCTGATATGACTTCTCAGAGAAGCATAGCTTGACAGAGCATTGTAGGACCCATGTGCTGGATGTTCCCTCTGGCATCTGATCTAAGGAGAAGCTGAGCCGCGCGCTGTTGTGACAGGGGTCAGCAGCGCAGGACTCCAAGAAGATCGGGAGCTCTTTCTCTGCAGAGGACGAGGCCTTGGGCCTTATGGTGCAGCCAATCACCTTGAGGGCAATTTTTATGTCACCTATGGTGTTCGTAGATATCTATAAGGAACAAAGACGATATTAAATAAACTGCAGGGAAGCAACACAACTTTTAATAAAATGTAAGCAAGAGATGCTTCTAGAGATTTCGTTTTGTGATCTCCTGTATGAATCGTCTAAGCACTCTTAAAGTAATTTTGGTCTCCTTATCCTCCTGATTATATTTACTTCTGTTCCCTGTTCTCCATTTGCAGTGATGCAAAGAATGGCATAAAAAACAAATGGCGTTACTAACGCCAGTACTTTTTTTCAGTAATGAGTAATCTAACAAATTACTTTTCCCATCGTTACAATGGTCTTCCCTTTACGTAAAAATGTGGCAGGTTACTTTAATTCAACACAGAGAAGGCGAAGGCACTAGACCAGGAGCTAAGGGGAAGAAGAATGTGCTACTGATTGGCTGAGGAAGAGTAAAGTAGACATAAATTAATCACAACATCACGTGCTTCAACAAAAATAGTCCACAAGAATGACGATGTGGCTGCTAGCAGGCGCAGACTAAACCCAGGTGAAACTAAAATAAGCCTGGCATATGAAGCAGATGGAGTGACCCTGTCTAAGCAGAGCGAAACTTTGGTTCACTCATACAATGTAGCCACAACAATAGTCTACAGAGTTTTCTCCATACACTATTGCTGAGGGTTTAGTTACTGATTCTGTTTTGTGAGAAACATTTTGAATATATATTTTAAAGCCCCAGTAAATGTCCTAGTAAAGCCCTGGGAAGAGGCATTGAAACCCCTTCCACATTGACAGATGTTAATACATGTTGATGACGGTTTCTCGTTTGTTATTTCTTGATTATACAAGTCTAACAATAGCCCAGCTTGGAGAAGAAGTGAAGTTAAATTAAAAATATGAGTTTATTCACCGCTAATAAATTATTTGATAATGGGGGCAATGGCTTTTTCACACTGTGCATCAATATTTGAAAACTACTTTTTTTTTTTTTGTTTGATACTAACATTTTGTTCAGTGATCTGAAACATAAAAGATTTAAAAGAACCAAAAACAGATGAAATATATAAATTACATTAAAAAAAAAATTAAGGAGATCAATACATTTTCACAATGATACATGATTGGTCAAATTTTATATGGTGAATTGCTCAGTGATTACAAAGTAGCAACCTGTTGTGACATTTTAGGAATGATATTCAGTCAATGGTTGCGCTATAAAAAAAATAAATAAATAAATAAATAAATGAATATATGTAATTTACGGTAAAATACCAGCCACTGTAAAATCCATATAAATATGAATTTTACCGCCACAGCTGCCGGTATTTAGCTGTAAATTAGAGACTTTTTTTTTTCTTCTGCTTCTTCTTTTATTTTCTTAACAGTGTCATGTTTGCTGCTTTTCATTCACTGTCATAACTGGACTGTTTGCTAAACATCAAGGTTGGTACCAAGTTTAACACGCTGATGATCTCTGCTATATGTCAATTGATGTGTGAGTGTATTTGTAAAACAAAGCGGTTATTAAAATAGAAAAATAATACATGGCATGAGTGGGTAAATGTGGCTTGTAAAATAATGTGATTTGGGTGATCAGAAAAATCGTAAATAAATCCTTACCAGTGCGTAGATTCTCTTGTTAGTCTGCAATCTGGCTAAAGGGTCTAAGAGAAAGCGATAGTCTGGGGAGGCGTACAGATGGATGTTCAGGAACATCTGATTCGGGGCATCAGTTGTTTTGGTAATCATACTTTTTGCTATTTCTTCTCTGACTGAAGGAAATCTCTCTAGAAATAAAACAAAAGCAACATTTGCAATGTCTATCAATAGTGCAACATTTGCTTCCCAGCTTTGTGCATCTACTTTCTGCATTTCTTTACAGCTTATTTTTCTCTGATAAGAAAGAAAACTAAAAGTTATACCTGGTAAATTGTGTTGTTTTTCAATCACTAGAGAAATGGTTGATGAGTCCAGTGTTATTTCACTGTAGCTGGTGAAATAACTGACTTTAAAATATTCCAAAGCCATTTTCTGCACAACCTCTGCTTTGTCACCTGTCACTGTACCATTATATTTAGGTAGTGTAACCTTATTTTCGAAACCTTGTATCTGGACGTCGTTGTTAGACTATAAGAAAAGAAGACAATAAAAATAAATTCTTAATAAATATATCACAGCAAGTACTTGACAAGTGCCGAATAACAAAAGGAACTTCAGAAAGCCTAGAAATTGTTCACTAATACAATCAATTTGATTGTTTTGAGTCGGACAGAAATTTGTTTTAGAATGAATTCCATTATACTGACATTTTCTAAAAGGTATACACATAACATGGAAACTTACGCCAAGCTTCGAAAAGCCCATGTTGAGGAAGGTCCATGTGGTGCCCTGAGGACCTCTCAGGAAGAAAGAAATGCCCTGAGTTTTAACGAGCAAGGATACATTGCTGCCATGTGGAGAGAGAGAGAGAGAGAAAAAAAAGAGGATTACGAAAAAAATATTTGGTAAAAATTGAGGAACATAAAATTCTGTTTCTTAAAAATATAAAGGTTACCGAACAGGAGAACTGTCTGGAATGTTTATGACATGTATCTGGTTATCGTTTGGGTTTTTCAGTGCACAAGACGTGATCCTATCTGGAACCATGTCAATCTTCATAAAGTGCTTTTCTGAGATGTCTTCGCTGTTAAGTACACAATCCGTAGGACCAGCTGTAGGTATGCTGGTAGGTTTAGTTCCTACAAACAAACAAATCACAGCTCATCATTGATCATTGAGTAATACAGCATTTTAATGGAAAGTCAAGTTTAAAACATAGGCACTGTGCAAAGTAATGAGCAAGTCGATGGTTACCACAAAGAAGAACACTAAATCTATGTGTCACAGAGGTTAAAGTAGTTAAAGTAGTAGGTCTTAATGAGAGTGTTGTTCAGGTAAAAGGTTTCAGACAATGTTGCTATATTTGATTAGACACTTTACAACATGGACAAGAAAAAAAAAAAAACTAATCTTATTTCCTTTTAACCTTTGTAAGGTGTTCATAATTTGATTAACTTTGAAGGCGGGCTGTTCTTTTTAATCTTCCATTTTCTCCCTCTAAATGCTCTGGATACGTAGCACGTAGTGACTGCATGTTCCCCACTGATAACATTTAACTGTTTTTGTCAATTATTTTCCACAGCATCTCTATGACGTCAGCGCATTTGTAATAATAAACTCAGAGACTTTGTCGGAGGTAAAGCGATGCGGTTCAGCCTGTTAAGGGGCGTTTCACTTTGGAACAAATTGCAGTTGCTGATTGGACTGTTGCTGACAAACACACCGGACAGATCGACACGTGGCGTCATACAATTTTGAGGATCTCATGTCGTCCATGAAGGAGACAAACTCTAAGGTCGCAGGGGAACCCGAGGTCACTTTAACGAACATCGCTGAGGTGATTAAGAATCGGTCTGATGATTCCCCCCCCCCCCCCCCCCCCGAGACGCTGACTACTCTACCTTTTTACCCGCGGAGTGACAGGCCCAAATTTTGGTGCCAGTCTGGATCTTTAGCTAGTGAATTGTCAGCAGGATTTCTTTATTTGGTTTTTAATGCTGCACTGAGGGGTTTTTATACGTCCTATCATTATATAATTCATACGTATGCACTGGACAAATTTCTTGACAAGCCTCTACACTGGCAAGAAAAGCTCTTTGTTAACCCAAGCAAAGTTAAACAACGTTTTTCTTACCCTGTGCTTCTATTAGTGTGATTTTTTCAGGATTTTTAACAGTAGTGAATGAAGTCACACCGTCAAATTTCTGCTTTGCCCACGTGATCAGCTCCTCGTTTTGATGGGGCATTTCTTCTTTGTAGACATTGTTCTGAGGTTTACTGGTCAGTGTAATTGTGGAATTATTTACCTGTGAAACACAAAACAAACACAGCCTTTCGTTAACTGCAAAACACACAGGGCTGGATCAATGCCTTTCTTCTCATCATGTTCCTTTGTCATTCTCCTCCACTCCTTTTTCTTATCCTTCACCAAACTCTCCCTCTATTCTCTGAGCCGGGCTATGAAAGAGAAATGTTTATTATGGCTAAGTGACCACGAGCCGAGTTGCACAACCTCTTTGGAGCCAAGGTCTTTCCTTTGCTTCCTGAGTGGGGCCAGGAAATGGGACCTTTTTTAGCTTTGTGCGTCACCACAGTCGGCTGGAATCTGACTCCATACAAGGTATAAATATATACATCCATCTCATTGACTAGACACTGCCGTTTCCTTGTCTGGACGAATGGGAAGTAAAGAAGTTTGCATGTTGGGTTTAGTGGACCCAGCATGCAAACTCGCGGATTAGTGAACAGCAGCAGAAATGTGGCGTGGGTAGTGTCTAAATTGGACTGATGCTTCCAGAATGCTGAGAGCAGCAATGCCTTCCGAGTGTTACAAGTGTCTCGGTGCATTAAAAAATCTCTTTCAACTAAATAATAAAATTCTGAGTTGCTTCTCTTTTGTTCAAGGGTTTGAAATGCATAATGCATATTAGATCCTACCTCAACAACTACAACCTCCTCAGTCTGACGCTTGGAGAAGGGATTCAAAAGGCTAGAAATGTTTCTATCTCTCAGGAGGAAATTTGTTAAGAATTAAAAAGATGCTTAATGAAACACCTGTAATGTCACTGCGTTATCCTTTTAAAGTGTCTATTTTCTAAATTTCTAGAAATCTTTATCCCGGCCTGCGGATGCGGGTTTGTGTGCATGCCTTTGCGTCCCAAATTCAGAACAAATGCTGGATGCCAGAGGGAGTCGTATCTCTTTCTACATAAATATTTGATTGATAAGATCAAAAATAGTGTGGAAAGAAACTGCAAACATTAAAAAGCAGGAGAGGAATTCACAACAGAAACAAGCAGATGGAGGAGTTGTCAAAACGAAGACATGAAGAAAAAGGGGAAAAAAAAAAGGAAAAAAGAAAAAAAAAGCCTAATGTCATGGAAATTTAGTCACATTAGTGTCAGCAGTATTCTACATGCTACCAGAGATTTTGAAAGCAATAGCCAAAAACAGGACCGGTGTCTAATGGGAATGACAGAAGCAACTGATCTTTTAATTGTTTTCGCATTAGTCAGGAGTAATGTTTTGTACATGTTCGGTTCCACACGACAGGCGACATAAAAACTGATTTACTTGTAACACACAAGTGTAGGAGTCCAATCATATTTCCCCATAAAGAATGAAATGTGAATAACTCACTTTGACAACCACTGAACTGTTATTTACAAAAAACACGACTGCTCACAAGACTTCGGGGGAAAAAAAAAAAAAAAAAAAAAAAGCCACCATCCTACTGGCTTTTTAAACAACCTTGAGTGTTAGCGCCAGCCTCGGGAGGCCGAGAGGAGCTGTGACACCGAGACATGCTGTCAAGCTGCTGACGTACTTTCTCGGATGCAGAACAGATGTTTATTCTCTTACAATGCAATCTGCTGCAAAGCGCTATTATCCCCCAGTGATAGAGCTCATCTCACAACAACATCCTGCCGTCACAGGGAATGTTGTCCAGGCTCCTGACAGGACACGATACAGGATGTGGTACCATGCTGCTGTCAGCATATCAGTAATTGTTGGCACGCCTGCAAGCGTGTCATCGCATTGATTGGACAGCTGTTATTCCACTTAATTTACACATATGCGATGTCTTCAGTATGTCTGCACAATGTTCACAATACCGGGAAATATTTTTCAAGACTGCGAGAGAGCTTCTGTGAACGCGCAAAGAGCGAACGAGGACAAACTGCTTGAAACTTCAAATGAAAGTGTAAAGAGTTAGTTTTTAAAAGACCGAAGAGATCATAAGAAACGTCTACTGAGTCTTGAGGAGTCTTCAGGCTTTCTGTTCAAGAGGTGCTTTCCCTTCCACTATCACTACATGCATGCTTAGGATGAAGGATTGCAGCAAATGCGAGCAAGTGTCCAACATCGGCGGTACATACTCATCCAGGAGGAGTGAATGCTGTAAGGCCAGTGACTCGATGAAATCTGCTGGGTTTCTGGAAATGGAAACTTTTCTATTTGTTTAAATAGATAATAACCTGAACTTGGCAGGCTTGTTTGGTAATTAGGATGAATTTAAATCTCTCTCTCTGTATGATTTGATGAAATTTCCTTTTCAGTGTCCTGAGACGACATGCGTGGTCGGCTGGCACTATGTAAATAAACTGAACTAAAAGTTATAGTATCTTCATTATGAATTAAGATACATGTTAAGGCTGCAGTAGGTAAAATGTGTTGTTTTTATAATTGTTAAAATGGTTACTATGCTCTGGAAGTGCAACATAAAGTGGACATACTGTGACTAAAATCGAGCTCCTCTATAGATTGTATAAAAATGTGTACAGCTTAAATTTATATGTTGGTGTAAGAAAAACAGATAAACAGTGGCATGCTAATTTTCTTTCATGATTGCAAACGTTTAAACATTCCCGTCATTATCAGACTAGAATTCACCAGTAAAACACTTTGCTTGTTTTGCAATGTTATTTCACTCTTTACACCTACATCTGATTATTTTTGGCAACTCAATTCATGCACTTAAAAAAAAAAAAAAAAAAAAAAAAAGTGATCAGTGTATAAAAGTCTGGAACTACCATTTACTGGTACATTAATTTTACAGTCAATACCGTCATCCCTTCTAGTTACTGGCTACTTGTTGGTTTTATAGTGTGGCTAATTAAAGCACTAAAACAAAAACTGCTTCTCACAGAGCAAGCCATTGGGGGATATCCAGAAAAAAAAAATCCAAAGTGGTCTCAGTCTTCCAAAAGACTCAGAGAACTGCAAAGCTGTGTCATTTTTACTGTATGTAAAGCAGCTGGCACTAGACTTTTAACACAGGAAAAAAAAAAAAAAGCTCCCACAGTAATGAAATAAGACGTTCAATGCAGTATTAGTGTTTCAACAGCAGCATAATATTTGCTAAACAGACCCACATGATCTACAGTCCAAGGTAAAAGTATTCAAACCCCGTGAATTTGTTCATATAATAGTTTAGACATATCTATATCCATGTGTTAGAATAATCTAAAGACGACTTACTGTGTCCAGTCAGATTTGTCAAACTATTTTGCAAAAAAAAGAATGCAAAATATTTCAATCTGTAGATGTGCAAAGCTGGTGGAGTTGTACGACTAATGACATCTATCTGTAACTACCGAGGGAGTCCCACAACATATCATGGGGACAGGATAAAATTGCATATCACACTTCTCAGTAAAACTGTACCCCCACTTTCGAATATTCCCTGATTTGTGCTGGCTTCTGACATAAAATACAAACAGAATAAAGAGTGTGGTCGTAAAAAGCCTAGGTTAAAATAGGTT
Source organism: Poecilia mexicana (assembly GCF_051168715.1). Taxonomy (NCBI): domain Eukaryota; kingdom Metazoa; phylum Chordata; class Actinopteri; order Cyprinodontiformes; family Poeciliidae; genus Poecilia; species Poecilia mexicana. The sequence goes on along the minus strand of NW_028263381.1, from coordinate 11,240,370 downwards.
TTTGAGAAACACCAATAAATCAACAGATATCACACGCTGAAATGTTTCCAAGAGAAACACAAACATGACGGACATATAGAAAGACTCAGCGGTGCTACTCACATAAACTTTCACGTCTTCGCAGAGGTCGCAGTTCGCATAAGCCGGTTTTGAGGATGAAATGATGAGGATCGCCGGTCTTGAAATGTTCAGACTGAAGTATGTAATATCCTGGCAAGACAAAAATAGACAGTGACACATTTCAGTTCATTTGACTATTTACAATTGTAATATCAAGGCACACAATTACATACCTATTGTTAAAGTTATTAGAATTCAAATTCTGCTCCACTTTAATTGTGTGTGTGTGTATTATTACGTTTTTTTTTTCTCTTTGCTACACCAGAATTTGACTTTTTTAATTTTTTTGTCCAACACCTCTCCCTCATTTGCAAACCTCCCGATCTGCCCTTAAATTACCAGACATCAAGTTGACAGCGTCGAGGGGACGTATTGTGCTTGCTGCGCCAAGTTTAAAAATATCCCTCCCCCCCCCCCAACGGTAGGGTAGTTTAATTCGGTAAAAGTTTGATTCCTTTTCTCTGCGACTACAAATCAGTGAGGGACGTGACAATCCCTCCAGGTTTTTGCGGCTGAGCTCTGAAATGTCACCACATGCTTCTCTCGGCTGAAAAAGCAGTGCCAGTCATATGAGAGGGGCTTATATTTGGTGGAGGCATGAAAGCTTTCTCTCCCGTCTGCTTTTGTATTGATGCAGACGTAAAATGAGGTAATGCAGCTTTGCCGTGTTATTACACCTCTGTGCTGTACAAAGGGGGAAAAGGTAATTATTTTCCTCGTTGTGCAATGAGCTGTAATTTTTATTTTATTTTTTTATAATTTATATAATCTGCAGCCAAAGTATTGGGACAATGTAAGCATTTGTAGAAAACGTCTATGTTTTCACTATCATTCCATACATTTCAACCGGTCCTCCCATACATGTCTAATCTCATCGGAACTGTGCAGAATATAAAACCCCTTAACATAATTTACCACATAATGTAATGTCTCATCAGCTGTATTTTATCCATTGTAACATAATGGTGATGTGATTTGCTAATCACCACTACCGTCACTCTATGAATCAGCCTTAATTACTATGCTCCACATGTGCGTGGGGTAAAGCTGGAACTGCTGAGTTTTATGGATGCAAATGGCGCTGAGTGGTGGCGGAATAATAAATTGGAGTTTAGAGATATATATTTCCCATCCAACTTAACACCAATAAATCCGAGTTCTAATTACTTTTACTTCTTTAAGAGCCAAAAGATAATTGGATTTAGGGGAAGTGAAAGATTTGGGTTTTTATTTCTTTTCTATTCATTTGTAATCAGTTCAACATTAAATCTCAGCTTGATGAAAAAGAAGGGGAAGTGTAAAAAAAAAAATAAAAATCCACGAAAGCATCTCTTCAGTGATTTAAAAAAAAAAAAAAAAAAAGTTACTTTCATGAATTCAAATCTTTCCCTTTGTCCACCTTTGATAACCTAAAGCTCCACTTTTTGAAAATATGTTTATTGTAAGACCAGGACTGTTGTTCAGACAATCAACACATTGAGGACACAGCAGGAATCCCTTCTATTGAATTTATTTACTCGCTGCCTGACATCGCCAGAACAGAAACTAAGACGATTGTTACGAACCCAAGCTGGAGCTACGCAGATTTTTGGGCGCCTGCGGAGCAAATTAGGCCTAAGGAGACTGAAGTCAAATTGCCTGTGAGCCAGACGCAGATGCATTTTGAGGGAGCTGTTTGCAAGCCGAGAGTTAACAGACGGAAGGAGGTGTTATCCTGCATGCATGCATACAGACATACACTAACAGTGTTTTGTGCATAGTGGGAATGGAGTAATGAGTGCATCAAATTAATGGTCTCAGTTCCCTCTCAGAAAAAAAAAAAAGGCTGTGCATATGTCAGTAATTTGCTCCTGAGTTTATGAACATCTTGGTCACTTAAAACGAGGATTGTCTTCACTGTTTCCCCCTCAGACTGTCTGAAACCATTACACAGCTCAAACTGGAAATGTAGATGTGTTGCATAAAAAAAGGCACATCATTCTCTACACTGGTTGATATTAAGTCTTTTTTTTTTTTTTTACTATACTAGTATATAATTAGTATAGTAGTGGTTGGAACAATGAGAAAGAGAAATTTGTTTTATGAAAAAATAATATTGCTTTCTTTAAATGCCTTTAAACAAAAGGCAGAAGATGTCATGGCAACATGTCCTGTTTTTGAAAGATGAAGCCAATTCAAGAGATATTGATATGGAATCTCAAATTTCCAGGGAAACGAGATATAAATGAAACACTTCAGTAAAGTAACAAAATATGAATCAGAAATAAACTAACCAAAACATTTAAAGTTGTTTGAAAACATACTTTGACAGATTACTCCATAGCATAGCTTGCTTATGGGGCACAGGAGCATAAAGCCTTAAAATATTTCCATGTGCCCACACCTGCACATGTATAATGCATACGATGCGGCATGAACATGGCCGAGGTAATCAAGAGTCAGTGGAAATCGTGTTTTGGTAAGTCCTCCGTCTACGGTGCAGAATATTTATTGTAGCCAAAGATGACAGATAGATTGCCCTGAAGAGTTACTGAAAAGAAAGACAAAAAAAAAAACTCAGTTGTTATTCAAACACGAGCCTGAACTAAAGAGTTGTGTGGCGCAGCAGCGCGGCATCTGCCAAGAAATACCTCTGAGGATTTACTTCAGTCGTGTTACATCTGCATGCAGTAAATGAATGAATGGCATTTCCTGCAGAGCCACTGCACCTCATACAGAGACACCTCGGTGATGTTTTCTTTAAATACTCCTTTCTAATGAGCTTCATTGTTTTGCAGCCTAGTTTTGTGACTTTGTTCTTGAACTTTGACCCAGATCACTCACCTTTTGCTGCTTTTGTTCCTAAGCTTTCAGGATACAATTGTTTTTCTCTGAATCCTTTCTCTCTCTCTCTCTTTTTTTTTTCAAGGGCCTTTGCTGATGCAGTTTCCAGTTATTCTTTTGGCTCTCTCTCCCCTAAGTTGTGTCGGCTCCATTGGTCTAGTCTCGGCCTGGAGCCAAGACACCGAGCCAGTGTGTGACATCAATGGGTCCAGCACACAGGCAACACCTCCCAGCACATTCTGCTGGCTTGTGCAGCCGCTTGATGCTCCTGCTATAATTCAGCAGTGTGGTCAAACTGTGATAGTCAAATATTCCCGGGTGGGTTGTAAATCAATAAGAAAATAAAAGGATGAGGAAGGAGGTGATAAGGAACTTTAAAGGACAAAGAAAGGTGTAGGGAGTGCAAAGCTCCCTGCCTACTGTACAGTTTTAGCCATTTTCTGTGCGTTTGCTGCATTTTTTTTTCTTCAAAAGATTAGATAAGAGTTTGACTAATTTAGTATATATTTCATACAAATCCATTCCTCCACCCATCCATCCATCCATCAAGGCCAAATGGCCCCTATAATCTCAAAGTCAGAGTTTGGCCCCTAAAATATATTTAATAAAATTAGATACTTCTTAAAGAATAAGTTGTTAGCTTTTGCCAATTCATTGTACCTAAACAGATGATATGTCAATTTGTCACTGTTGGAAAAAAAAAAAAAAAAAAAAAAAATCTGCCCCTTCACAAACTTAGGAGATTGAACCATAAACATCTGGTTAATCACAGTTAATTAACAGTTCAAGAACTGAAGAGGCAGAGTCGCCAATGTGTCCCAGAAAATCTTACTTCTGAAGAAGGATTTTGCTCAGTTACCTTTCAAAAATGACTAAGATGGGATTGTATTTACTTATAATGAGGACATCATGGAATAGGATTCAGTTTTAGTCCGATTTGAGAAAAAAATAAAAATACGATAGCTCTCTATTATGTCATCTGCATTACTAGGACTTATTTGTTGTTGAAACGTGTTAAACCCCACACTAAAATTGAGTATTCTAAAATGCCTCTTTTCTTGTTCTGACATCCAATGACTGAGAGGAAAAGTATTTCTATAAATCTTTTAAATGCGTTTCATCATCGGGATGCATTTTCAGCCTTAGCAGCATTTGAAACAAACGCAAAGACCCATTTGCAACATGTTGAAACTAAGTTGGTAAATAAACCTTGTACGGACCTATCATTACAGCCAAAATAGTTACTGTAAAATGCAATGCCTAGCTTACCGCACTGATTAGAAACTGCAGCACTTTTTTTTTGTTAAGAAATAATCTTTCAGGTTTTCCAAGAGGCATCTGAGGGAAAGATCCCTGCAATGATTTAACAGATAAAATGGATTAATGAGATTACACAGTCTTGCACCATCATAGGCAGAATGAAGAGAGCTGCTTCGATCCATGTGAGAAAACTGAATATAAACCATGAAAAACTAAACTAAAAATACCAAACAGCAGTTTAACAAAGGTTAAATGGAAGTCCCATATATAGTACAAACAACTCGCTGATAAAGGAATGAATAATGTGAGCTGACCGACAACACCGGGCAGTGAAAAATGTGCTCTAGCAGAGCAATAACTGCACATAGATTAAAAGTTTTCTGAAGTAAGTTCTCAATGTCATTCTTTAAAGAATTGCTTAAAAATCAAATTGCCCCAGTTTGCTGTCAACACTTATTTTGCGTGTTTTTACTTTTAGCAGGGACATCTCTTAAAAAAAAAAAAAAAAAAGACTTAAAAAAAATTAAAAATGCAGCCAAATTAAGTCGACTATGAGTTAAAGAGGTCGTGTTGAGAAAATGTCTCCACTATCTGCCTGATAGCGCTGGATATGGAGTGAAACTCTGTGTGTTATATTTTATGATGTCAGATGTCAGGGCATAGTTTGTGGACTCATTTCAACATGAGGATTAGTTTGTGTGCAGCACATTGAGTCAAATGTGTTTGAACAAAAAGCATGTTTCATTATAATTCAATCATTTTTTTTCATCTTGCAGCCTTGGTCTGCAAGTTTAGCTGCAGCAGCTTCCCTATAAGCTCCTGTTTGAACATTATTAGCATTCATTTTATTCCTCCTGGGCAACATCAAACTGTCAGCGTTGAGTTTATCAGCTTATCACATCGCGTGGCTCAGCTGCTCATTTTGAACTGGAATAAACCTCTGTACATAACACGGAGCCACAGATTTGACCAAGAGCAGAGTAATTCGACAAAAGCTACCTTTGATTACATCTGAGCTCATTATGTTGTGACAAGCGAGCCAAAATGCACCGAGTCAAGAAGCAGTTATTAACCTGACAGGTCACTGTGCATTTGTGAACAACAAAAGGCTTCCGTGTCTTTTCTTTATATCTTTATACATCAAAAGTCCAACAATTCTGTGACGGCGTCAAGGAGAATCTATGAAGTGTCAGAAAAAAATTGAAAAAAAAAAAATAAAAAACAAAAAGTTGTTATGTGACTATAAATTTCAAAAGCAACCTCGGTTTCCATGACACCTGAGGCACAGGCTTATTGCCTTCATCCCACGCCGCATTGATGCAATAATTCATGCAAAATGAGGACAAACTAAGTATAGAATGCATATTCTGTGTTCGAAATGTGTTTTTTTCTATGACCTGACAATTGTCCAAGACGCTGAAGATGCTTTGAGACTTCATTTGCTGTTCTAAGCTAAAATCAAATGTTATGATCCTAATCAAAATTAAGAGAATGCACTTAAACTAAGGTTGAAATATATCCCCTGTGTGTAATGGACCTAATTAATATCTTGGTTTAGCTTTTTTTTTATTTTATTTTTTTTTATTGAATAACAGAAATAGATTACATTTTAAGAAAACATCTCAGTATGACAACATGGAGATATATTGCGATGTCCCTATGTTAATGTGTCTTGGATACCATGTCATATGCAACAAAATTTACTGATAAACCTCTGTGCTTGGTGTACTTGGGGTACTCTTTTAAAAAAAAGAATTGTAAAGGATGTGATATTTATTCCCTATCTGTCCATTTATTTGAGGCCACCAAGGATACAAGCAAACTTCAACTGTGCTGTATTTCTATGTATTTTAATAATGCAATGGAAAAAGCTGAACCCACTTACATCAAGGTTTATTGAGAGAATGAGGGGAAAAGGGAGTGGGTATTACGGCATATGTGTCTCCATGCTGGAACAATGTGGAAGTGGGTCATTACTGATAGTGGTTTTAATACACACAGTTTTTATTTTGCGGTCGTACTTAGTGAAACAGCGGACAACGCAGTTGCCATGTAGCAAGAAGGGTCTTGATTTGTATTCCGGCCTGAGCTTGTTTTTCTTCTTTGGGTTTGCATAGATTCTCTCAGGGTATCCCTTCATCCTTCCTAAAGCATGACTTTTAGATCTATTGTTCTCATTAAACCTCTTTCATGTGGGCATGGTTGACCATCTGACCAATGACCGACTAGCAAAAAAAAAAAAAAAAAAAAAAAGGTTTGCAATACACTCTTATTCTGACACTCTGCAGAGCTCCGCTTGTACAAGGCGAGTACAGGCAAATCTTTCAGAGATCCCACTAACAAAAATGAAGTCAGTCTGACACACATGCTACTATTTCTTATAAGATCTTGCTCATTTGTCTTTAATTTGTGGTAACAATATTCATGTGTCATTACAGTTGAGGTAAACAGAAGAAAATGTCTCATTTGCCAGTATTTTTGTTTTTATTTTAATCCTAAGAAGGTTTCATTTCATTTTTATTTTTACGATGAAAAAAAAAAAAAGTTTCAATTAAATATTTGGAATTTTAAAGTTAAATACAATTTTTTTTTTTTTTTTCTTTGCTGTTTGATGAAAACATCCAACTACCACAACACGAATCGGCTTACGCTGTAGCAAATATAGATTTCATTTTTCCGACGCAACGTTTCAATATAGCAATAATAATCTTTTATTCACCTGCTGACTGAATTTTAAATCCATTTCACAGATTGATTGAGCTGTTTATAAGACCTTTCTGTCCAAAATACTGGCATAATGGTTGACTTGTTCGGATTTGCTCATACGTAATCTCAGTTTTGTGCAACTCAGACAGTCTTACCTTGGTCCACATCAGGTTGAGGATGTGGACCTCCGCATTGTCTCCTCTGACAAAATCGGTCCAACAGCCCATCAGCATCTCTCTCATGTAGATCGCCTGTTGTTGTTGTTGTTGTTGTTGCGGTTGGCATGTCTGAATTGATGCTGAAAGAAATCAGATGTAAATGATCACGCAGTGTCAGCAGTATTTTTATTTTTTTTTGTCTCCCGCATAAGCATAGAACTCATTGTATTCTCTTGTCAAGATTTTCACTCCATCTACAACAGTGCTGTCACATTTTGGCATACGGGCTGAATGAAAACCTGTGCGTATGAAAGCCAGAAAGCTATCATTTAACAGATAGATCAGACCCTCTGTATTACAGATCCCCTGCCTGGAAAGAGCTAAAATTGTTATTAATCATCCTGAAAGCTTTTCCCTGGTTTCAGCGTATGGATGTTAAATGTGTGGGTAGGACTACATTGTTTAAAAACATATCAGCCGCTCCACGTTTATCAGACACGTCAGGACTCTGAGCCGCAGTCATCCATCAAGACTGCTCACTTGGCTCACTGCTACGAGGCTGCTGTTTAACCTGAGGATCCATGTCTCTGGAGGCTGAATTAATCGGGCCGAGGCTGTGCGGTCATGGGTGAGGTTGGTTATAAATGCTTGCCGTTTGACCTGGGCGATGTGTGCGTGCGTGTGTGTATTCTATTGTGTTAAATTAGAGCGAGTGTGTGAGTGTGCTCCAACCTGTCCGAGGTTGTCGGGGACAAAATCTCAGGCAAACTATTTTTCTTTTCAGAGTTTGGTGTAAAAGAGTAAAGTATTTATTTTTTTATCCAAATGAATCAACTCTACCATGCTGCCTTGTCCTGCTTCTGTTCCTAACCAGAGATTGTAGGAATAGCATTAAAATCTGAAATGTGTGGTTCATTTTCATGTCACCTAAATCAAAAACAGTACAACGAGGTGTCTTTAGAAGTTACATATTTAATAACTAGAGATCACTTGCGTGCAATGAAAGCCACAAAGCAATATCCAAGCCCTGAACAAAGCTTAGTTTAATCCACCATCCAAAAACAGATCAGAGAATAAGACACAACCGGAAATTAATCAAGACATGAATTTCTACCAAAGAGAAAAAGAAAAGCAAATGTTTGGACAAAGATTCTCTGTTGAGAAGAGGAATTATTTTTATTTATATTTTTGTTTTGGCTCATCTGCAAAATGTCATTTGTGAGGTAAAACTTCAAATTATTTGAACACAGCGTCCCCATTCTGGCAGAATCCGACTGTGGGAATGCTTTTCTACAGCAGGGGGTAGGAAGATGGATGGGGCTAAATGAAGGCAGCTTTAGAAAGATATGTGGTAAAAGGTATATAAAAAAAAAAACTATAGATGACAAAAAAGTTTAGTCTTTGAATGTGAAAAGCTGAGATGTGCATGAGCTCAAACGCCATGCAGCTATAATTGCACCCAAGGGGGTTGAAATGTGATATTTGATATTGATGTATGCAATTTCCTTTTTTTTTTCCCATTTACTTAAAAAAAGTTAGAACATTTCTGTGTTGGGCCGTAACACAAGATAGAAATAAAATACATTGGTGTTGGTAATTATATCCTGAAAACGTCTGGAAAAATCGCAAGGGGTATTACTAATTTTGCTAGGCACAGCATTTCAAAATTAAATGAACGTCCAGGTATATCCGACTGTAGCACGCCCCAGTGACTCTGTTGTTGAAATTCTACACCACAATAGCTAGTTTAGTAGGAAATGCTGCATGACAGACCGCATCACTGGCTCCTATGATATATTTGGACTGTTAACCCAGAGGGACACCATCCATCAGGGAGAGGGGACATGGAGAAAAGCTCTGTTAACGGCAACATGTAAAGATTGGAACTTAAACCGGATGCCCCTTATTTAGAAAACACTAATGAGAAGACTTGGCTGAGGCAATAGCATCAGTATCAACAGGAGGTAGATTGAGACAAATTGGGACAGAAACCAATAAACAAAAGGAGGGGCCCAAAATGAGTCACATAAGAAAATGTTTCCCATAGTAACTCAAACAGGTTAATTGCTTAATCATTTGACTTATCATCAACAAAATGACGTGCTTTGATGATTATTCGACAAACATCTCTCCTTGTCAAGAAACGCATTGTTCTTTCCGAGCGATATGGACTCACTATTTAAATTGAGGTCAGAGCTCAATTTAAATACTACAATGTTTCAGAGTAAGAAGAATAAAAGGCTCCAAGTTTCTATAGATTTCCAAATCCTTCTTCTAAAATATTAGAAGATTTACTTTCAGTTCTGCATTTTCTGACCCCCTTTAAACCTCTATTAGCCAGTCATCCTTCCTTCATGGTACTGGGTATTTTAGTGTAGATATTTTTACTTTGTTGAATGCTCTAAAAATTGTGCATGAGGGCACTATTTTCAGAAAAAAAAAAAACTGTCATCAACAAATAAGACAAGGGATGCAACAGACAACTCCCTTTTCTAAGAATAATCCTGGCGCTTCACACTCAGCAAAGCAATCAGTTGTCTAAAAATTTTTGTCCTGTGTAAAAACAAATTTTAACATAACTACAAGTTGTTGATGTATAGCAACTAGGGATGCACTGTGAAAAACTGTCTGGGGACCTTAATTAGACACAGACCCTGATCATTTGACTTATGTTACTATTAAAAAAAGAAGTGCTTTAAAATGGGATATTTCACATCATTGATGGGGTTTTCTCCGTCTCGCTCAAGAAATCATTCCCTCCTTTATACAGAGTTTATTTATTGTTTAATTTAAACACCTATTTTCAACCACTTAGAAGGTTAGGGTTGGGAAAGGTCGCACCAGCTGTTGGGTTTAGTACTGTGAGCAGCAGTTCTTGCTGTAAATCAAGACTGAGGATCATCTGTGCCCATTTGCCTTCTGTCTTCTCTGCTCTTGCCGTAGAGGTCAAGGCTCGCTTCCTGTTATTCTGGCCTTCTGCATTAATGTCTGTTACTCAATATCCACATCCATTAAGTTATTTCTCTCTTGTTCTGCTGTGACAGAGTCAACGGCCCATGACTGTCACCCGAGGTCCCGGTATAAATCACGCTGACTGAGTAACAACGTTTGCGTGATAGCGCGCGTGTGTGTGTATGTGTGTGTCACTTTTGCCTTTTTACGAGTCACCATAGGATATGAAGAACATTCATTTAGCTCCCTTGACCCCGGAAATGCCAATGGCTTTGCTAAGCGGTTTGCTGGTAAATGAGGTATAGAAGAGCCATTCCATCGTCTGTCCCCTTTATCTACTTATATCAGTCCCCATCAGTTCCCATTCCATGAGAAGATGTGTTTATGGATGTCAGTGGTTTCCATCTAGATGTTAAGTATCTTGTGTAAATGTGAATAAAAAAGATTAAGGAGGCCAGAAAATGAACTTGATTCATAAAATAAGGTTGGATTCAAATAATCGCTTTAAAAGATACTCTCTGTTCGTTAGATTGGACAATCATGATTGGATACAAAGTAAAAGGTTTAAAGTAAAGTGAGTGAAAGCTCATAAAAGAGAATAAAAATATAAAGCATGCTTACATAAAAAAAAATAAAAATCAATAAAGTGCATGATTTTCTGGAACACCACAAATCCATTAGTGAAATGAGGCAGGGGGTGAGGGGCGTTATGAAAATCCCATCTGGTCATATACTTGTTCAAGAGTGTTTTTCTAACCTCCGATACGTTCTTTAAGGACACAGAAGACTGCTTGATGAAATGACAAACATCTGTTTTTGCTCAATTGTGCACAGAACCAATTAGGCTCTTGGTGCAACTGCGTCCGTCGTAGGACATTTCCAGGTCGACTTGTCATTAACTCGTTTCAGTCTGCAAGTATTTGCTTTGTTAAATGCTGTGTTTTACTTTGTCATACTTTCTCTGATTAATGATTTGGATGTGTACAGAAAAAATGCAATGCAACGATGAGCATATGTATGTTTTACATAGCATCAAATGTTAGCAAAAACAGAGATGTATTATCAGGCTTTAAGAATCAAGTCAAAGAAAGTAGGACGTGTCCATCAAGCTACTCTAAAGGTAGTTGTATTTTCTCTGTTGGTCAATGAATCAGATTCACTTTGGAATCTGTTTGCCATTGTGCGGCTTTGTCTTTCTCACAGCTTTGGGGACTGACTTCAGCAGCCAACTTGGAGACTGAACGGAGCAAAACAAAATTGCTCTGTTTCAGTCTTCTGAGCTTTCAACTTCTGTTATAAAACATACCGGATTTGGATGTGTTGACAACCTTTTGTAAATGTCAGAGTTAAGGCCTTCACATACCTTCCAGTCGCTGTGAACATGAGCTGGTTGGACCTCATAGACAAGCGACCCTATTTGTACTATTTTTAGCTCAGCTGAAGAACCACCTGCCAATTAAAGACACACAGCTTTCACAATAATCCTTTAGGAGGTAAGAACGTACTGGCTTATATACAGCAATGCTGTGTATGAAGATCCGAAAGACGTAGAGAAGAAAATTAATGCAACTTTTGTGTCCTCATAATGAACGTTATATTTTCTATAGAGGATTAAAAAAAACATTCCTTACAGTTTTTTTTCTTTTTCTTTCATTTTTTTTAAAATACTAGCACTGCTGTTTATATGCTTATATTATGACCTGTCATTTTCATTGTCTGCCACGTGTTTGGCACCATACTCTGAGAGAGAGGACTATTGTCTCTGTTGGCGCACACTGTCAGCACAGTCACAGAAATCTGGCTGCATCCAAACATCTGCAGAGAGTCCTAGTGGACCAAAGATGGCAGGTAATAATGACAAAATTCTCATCACACCGGATTCTCAATGAAGCGGACATGAAATGGGCTGAGAAGTATAAATTAAGCATTAAAGGTAAGTTTCTACATTCTCCAGGGATCACAGGCTGTTATTCACAGTAAGGAATGACAACCAGGCTTGTTGTGCTAATTGCTTTTTTACGATGCAGAGGAAAGCTTAAAATGTATTCATTTTAATCTGGTTCGTTTTAAAAGAAATAGTAAAACCCTATTTTGCTTCCTCACATACATAGTGCGACATGATCTTTGATTCTAATATAAATAATTAATTAAATCCTGAGGGCAGGAAAATGAGAACAAATATTTTGGATATAGTATTCTTTAAAAAAAAAAAAAAGAAATTGACTAGCCTACTAAAAACCAACTCCTTGTACTAAACTTTGCTTCATACAGGAAAGTATGAAACAAAGTTGTTGGCTATTGAGAAACGATTGCTCCCTGGAGGGGTGGACTGTAGAGGCTTTAAATTTTACCCACTTGCTAACGTTTGCCCATGACATATGTACGTTCAATGCAAAGAAGCTTACCGGAAATTGCCTGCGCTGTAAGGAGCCGTCCTCCACTACGAACAGAGAATCTGAATGAGGCGGTTGTTAATGTTAATTCAACATTTGGAAGCGTGGCCGACACGGACTGAACGGCTTTGTTGCTAAAACTACAGGCGGGCTGCAGAAAATCAACATCATCGCCATTCACAATTTCTCCTTCTGTTCACTGATTGGCCCGTTCAAAAAAATCTTCCGGAGACGATCTAAGTCAAGGGACAGAGGGACTGTGCTGGAAGTGAGAACTTTTTTTATTTGTTTTTGAGCCTTTTTGATTGAAATCAGTATCATCTGGTTAAAGCATTGCAAAAAATTAGAGACTGGCTGGACTTTTGCTGATAATATCTGGTAAGTGCATATCCCCCTGCAGACTGGTGTTTAATTTTTATGACATCATTGGGGGGGGGGAAGTAATTGCCAACAGTTTAGCGAGTGAATTAAGACCCACAGACGTTAAAGCGGGACAGCTCGGCAGCTTTCTTTTTTTTTTTTTATGAGGAATGAGAGGGAAGAAGAAATGAGGGGGAAACCCTGATAGCGAACAGCGTCAAGACCAACTGTCTCCTGTGGTCTCTGGGGACGGAGTAAACTGTTTGTGTCCAGGGTCGGGCGACAGAGTCATGACGGCAAAAGAGGAGGGAGGGTCGGCAGTCCTATCAGAGTTAGTTGAAGAGGAAAAGGGGAGCTTCCAGACTGGCTCAAGTTTCTCTCTCGACTCCACACACACAGACCCACACACACATATACACACACACCTATTGTCCCAGCGTTTCCGCAGCTGTAGATTGAGGCCTTACCATCCACAGGAAGGTAAACAAGCTCTTATCAGTGCTCTGCAGGGGCATAAACTGTCCCCTGGCCTCTAACCCCTACATACTACACATTACACACGCCATACAACACACAAGCTTCCTGACCGTGTCACCATCATATTCTTATTCCTAAAGCTCTGTCAGAAAAAAAAAGAAAGAAAAAGAAATGCTTATTAGTCTTGTCAGTTTAATGGCTTATGATGATTGTCCATGTATCTTTGGGCCAAGTCCTGCTACCAGTGTTTACTGGAGAGGTACTGAGGATGTGAGAGCTGTTCTGGAGACAGGCTGTCTTCACACTAGCACTGTTTACACCTCTGGGAGCCATTTGTCCGTCGACTCATCGTTGAACTCTAGCAACTGGCATTGTTGGCCTCACTTTACATCTCGTCTGCTGCTAGTATTTAGCCATTTCAGCTTTATCGAATGAGATTATCAGTGGGGACATTTCAGAGAGGGAAACAGTATTGGGCAAAGAAAAGAGATATTTTCCTGTGGTCACGCACATAAATCATCTGTTATATTCCAAGCACCATCAGTTTCTGGGGAATGTGTATCTCCTGTATTGACTTGTGCGGTAGACGTTTTTTCCACAGCGTAGTGAAAGAACGCAGGCAAAAACAACAATTAATCATCTTACGATTTAAGTGGTGGGAAGACAGACTAATTTAGAAAGTTTCATGCTAACTGTGTGCAGCAGAAGCAGACTGAGGCATTAGAAAACTCGGTGCACAGTGGCTGCTTCCAATCATTTGAGATTGATGTAGCTTTCGTTTAACATATGGTTCATGTTGAGCCAACAGAGATTACCTTGTTTTCCATGACTGATTTCTGCCAGCAAATATTAATGATTTCCTATATGATAGAGGCTTCATAATGAAGGCTTCAAGAAAGTGACAGCACACCCCAAAGTGTATCGCGCAGAACTCCCTCCGCCTTCTTGAGCATAGAGGCTTTTGAATTATCTTACAGTAAGATTTATGAGACAGCTTCATGTTCATGATTTCATTTTTACTGTTTAACTAATGAAAGTGTCTGGACAAGAGGGAGAGTTCCAGCAAAACTGTTACTTTATTCCCTCAAGCATCTGTAAAAAGGATTATTAAGTACCCAGAGTTTGACTGTTTGATATGATGTAGTAATAGTGCATGAGCCGATATTAGAATAATCCGTCAAGCCTTTCTCACTAGTTTCTACATTGTGCTCCCTAACATATCACATAAATTAACGTGAATAAAGACGATACAGGGATGATTCTTCCATCACATCGTCCTTACACAGACTCGCTGTAAGCAGACTCACAGACTTCAGAGAGGGATTTTTCAGATTAAAAAAAAAACAAACAGACTAGTGTGGCACCTGAATCAACAGGAACCACCCACTAGTGCTTTCATAAACCAGTACGCCTACTCCAGTGAGTTCCCGGTGGTTTAAATTGAATAGAAAATGTGTAATTTTAAAATCTTAACATTTAGGGAGGGTTTAGAGAGCATGCTTAATGGAATTTGGGGAGGGAAAGTGTTGGGTTTTGTTGAATTTTGAGTGCATTTTCAAGGTTTATTTTCAGGACAAGGCAGGTAGAAACATTTTGAATCTTAAACTAATTCTCACCTATACCATTGCCAAATAATTGTTTCTTTCTTCTCTTTATTTTCCATTGTTACAAGGACCCCTCTGACTCTTAGTAGCTTTGTCACAAAAATCCTCTTAAAGACAGTCTATCAAACAGGCCAGTTATATAATTGCCATGTAGAGAGTAAAAGGACTGCAATACCCACAGTTATTCCCAACATTATTCATACAGATTGATTTATGTTTATAATAACCTTTTAAATTTGCCAGCGTGTTTCCTTTGACTCAAAGTAATGTTAGCATTTTGGAGCGGCACAGACATGATCCTGAAGTGACTTTGCTATTGAGTCTACAAAGGCAGCTCAATATTAGAGCGTTCTTTAATGGCTTTGCGGCCTCAAAGACTTGATGATCGTCATCAAAGAAACTGTCAAAATACCTGTTGAACATTTTTAAGAAGAGTTTGATTACAATGATCCCAATAAAAGCTCGATAATAAAAACAAATAAATTACACTGTTGAATAATGGGTAAATAAACCCAAGTGAATGTATTCAATTTTTAAATTGTACTTTCTTTGCATTGTTTTAGTGTGAACTCCAGGTTCAATGTCTGAGCAGATTGCTCAGCTAAAAGGGTTGCTAGCATCAACTCCACAGCAAAAAAAGCATTTCACTATGTGCAATAAGCATATTTTTCTTGATTTAGTTTATCTTAGTGTTATTCTTCCGTTTTTTCTTAGTAAATCGTTTTGTGTCAAAGCTCGGTGTAGATCCAAGTGTGTTCATTTTTCAGTTCTTCAATGCTTTTCCCTCAGCCGCTCAGTTCGGAGCCTAGCTGCATTGCAACATCTAACTGGTTTCCATCTCACTAATATCCTCTCCAGCTGGTAGATGTCGCTTTCCTTATGTCCTGGTCAGCTCCTCTGGACACCTGTAATCCACTTTCCTGTCCTTCTGGGCCTGTCCACAGATAGTGAGTAGTTTATCCAGCCACTGGCAAAGCAATACAACTTCGTTCTCAAGTCGTATTGCTTGAGAACGAATGAAAATTTACATCAGTTTATATCTGACATATTGGCAATTTTACCTTTATTGAAATTTCTGATTGAAAATATATTATTGTCAAAGAAAGTATGGTAACGCTTACAGCAATTAAATGTACACAGTTTTTTTTAATGATATCAACACTGCATAGAGTGATACCGTCACAATAAATTAGTATCATATTGTACCCGCCTAAGTGTTGTATGTTTAATAACTGAAAATTTTAACAGCAATAACTTCCATGTTCGGTGTTTTGAATATAAATAATTAAATCTTCTCATGCATTTTTGTTTTTCTATTCTTGTGTAAATTTTTTTACAAAAATGTCATTTTTCGTCAAGGTTTTCATACCGCACGATCTCCATACCAGTGCATCCCGACGGTAAATTAATGTGTTTGATTAAAAAGGCATACCGGTGGGAGAGAG
This sequence comes from Poecilia mexicana, assembly GCF_051168715.1. NCBI lineage: Eukaryota > Metazoa > Chordata > Actinopteri > Cyprinodontiformes > Poeciliidae > Poecilia > Poecilia mexicana. Next base: position 11,224,072 of record NW_028263381.1, on the reverse strand, counting down.
AAACTCTGCAATGATGCCAACTGCACACCGAATCAAAAATGTAGTTGTATGCACAAAACGAATCTCACCAATGAAAATAATCCGACAAGGAGGCGATGAAAATCTCGATGATGGAAAGCCTTGAAGCTTTGGTTGCGAATATAATGGACTGATAGGTCATATGATCATGCGCATTTAACCTGATTTAAAGAACTGTTTAAAGGAGCACATAATAATTCCAGGGGCAACTATCAGAGGTCATGACACCTTGCATGAGTAAAAACTGAAAGCTATATAATTCACGTATAGAAATATAGCAACTGAGAAATCATGTCTGTAAAGAAATGTACAAATTTGGATTGGCCATTTCTAATGCGTGAATAGTCTTTAACAGTATGAATGTAACAGCATAGCTTTGTGCATAAGCATAAGTTCACATGAAGGCCATGCGCTAACAAAGTGCCTCCCGGATAACTCCCAGGGGATTGAGGACATACGCTTAGAACTGAATTTTCTTTTGTATGCATTTTCCACATTAACATTTTGGGGGTTTTTTTTAAACCCAACGTCACCTCTAGTTTCTGTAATGTCTCTAAAATGGAAATTAGTGGATTTGGTTAAATGTAGGAGTATTTTGAGAAGCTGATTTTAAACATATTGCCAGATACTACTTGCAATTGAATTTAGATCATGCAAATAACAGGACACAAACTCTTTGTCCAGTAAAAATCCCGACCAGGCATTTTTATGTGTTTTCAATTAGCTCACCCATCAGTAATGCTCCTCTGTTCTAATAAGCATGAGGTCAGATGGACGTTCAGATAAGGATACATAACTCCATGCCTTATCTTCACAGACAGCGGGCATGTTGACATGGGCACAAGTGGCCGCCATGCAGACGACGCATTTATCTCAACCGCTCCAAATGAGCCATTCAATTCGCATGCAGGAGCATAATAAAAACCCTGCACCCAAGGGTTCAAGATATGGAAATTAACTCATTAACTGCATTAAGGTGAAATCAAACAAGTCGGTGAACTATGGGTCAGCATATCTGCTTTTCATAAACGAAGTCTGCTTCAGTTCTTAGAAGTTATGATGTTAAAGTAATTTGGTGCCAAACAGTTCTATATCTCTATTTTTTACTACTTTTTTTCTGATTCCACTAAGGATTATTTTTATCACTCACTAAGAAACTTTTTTTTCTTTTTTTTTTACATGCATAGTATTAATACCCACCCAGTCATGTTAGAATTATCTTAAAAAAATGTTTATCTCTCAAAAACATTTGCAAAAAAAAAAAAAAGAACAGAAGGTTGGTGAGGCTTCCTCACACTGCTTTTTTTTTTTTTGTATTCAAACAGTGGAAAAGAAAGGCAGTCAGAAATGGATTGTTATTCGGGAGGGGCATAACATTGTAGGAGATTGAAATCGGTCTGAGGCAGCGACAAGTGGTCGCGTCTCCCTGCCACCCAGTCTGACTGCAGGCTGAGCTGGCTCACTACAGTCAAACAGGGGAAGTCGACTGTTTTGACTCACAAAGTCATTTTTAACAGCCCGACTTCTGAGAAACCTATGTCGGCTTTCTTTATTTTTCTTTGTTACCTTGTCAATTGTAGACGGCCGAAATGTCCTGGGTTGTGCGTCAGGTTTTATTCATTATTCATTTGTCTGGTTACTCTTTAATTGTCACTTTTTGTGATTTAATACTTTCATTTGGCCCCTATATCTGACACTCTTTTAATCTTGTCCTGTTTCTTAAATTTCTTTTTTTTCCCCCCATCTATTTCCTTCTTTCCTCCTAAATCTTTCCACTTATCTGCTTTTGACAGTCACAAAGATTTGACCCCCCACTCCCTCACTGTCTCCATGAATCAGCCTTTATGAACTCTCTTATCTCTGTTTGTGCGTCTGTCTAGCCCTGCGTCTCTCTTTTGGTCCATTTTCAGACTCAAATCTCCCCGACTCTCACCCCCCCTCCAGCGGCAGGCTAATCACTTTTGTACTTTTCCCTCAGTCCGTGGCGGGAGACTCCGGGGTTGGCAAAAATGCAGCAGGAGGTCTGGCAGTTAACATCATGAAGCCTGATGTCCCTCTGGGAAAGCTGCTGCAGCAGGGGGTATGTTCAACACTATTTCCCAGCCAGGAAACGCTGCACACACAGTGCATAATCACAAAGTCTTCAGTCAGACGCAAAGATGATTGTAAATCTGTCCAACTGCCACAGCTAGCTTTTATGGTAGCGATTATTGTGCTTAGTCTGAAAAACATAATCGGAAAATTGTCTGCTAAGGAGTTGGCACGCGGCTGGTTTCCATGTAGCAACAAACCAGTAAATCCGAATATCACCCAAATGCCCTGCGCTGGTAGAGTAAAAACACAAACTAGAACAGTTTGATTTAAGCTCCTTTTGGTGAAACTAATAATTTGCATCTTCCTCTTTAGAAGCTCCCTCAAGTTTGAGCAAGAGTGTTTTAAGATATTTGCAGGGTTGTTTTACTTTCACATCTGGATATTTATCGTGTAGGATATATTATTGGAGAAAATACTGAGCTGCAGTGTAAGGATGTGTCTAAAGTCAGAGAATAGACTTTAAATTAAAATACTTTTGTTAGTTTCTAACTCACTGAACGGCTTAGAAACATTAAAGATCTGCTGCTGCATCAACCTTCCAAACCTCAACACACAGGCATTCATAAAACAATAACGAATACTAAAAAACTATTTGACAACTATTTCCTGATAATCAGGTGGCGTCCCGGCTGGTAATTTCGATCAAAATTATTAATTTTGTAAATACGCTGCTTTGGCACTTACTGGTTATTCTTCATAGACAAACCAAATAGACACCAAGATCACCTCTTAATCCATGTTTCTCTTAAAAACAAAATTACATATCAAATCAGCTGTTAAGACGGAGTGTGAACACACACCGCTGCTGAAGTGTGATCATCAGTCTGTGTAATCTAATACTTATAAAACAATTGTTTACTGAAGATATCAGATATGTTGTGACTTAAATGCGCTTAGAAACAAACCTGCTGGGTAAAGCCTGTAAGACTATTAAAACAGCAACACTTTTGACAAAATTAGTCCCACAGGGAGGCAGTGCAGTGAAGCTAAGACCTGCCTAATAATGGCTGTTTTTATTGAAGCCTTGCAAAAATCTTCTCCGAGATTACGGATAAGTTGCTAACGAGACGAGAGAAATCCAACCCATTTGAGCAGAGAGGAACATTTTCAGGTTTAAGAAGAAAAACTGGACTAGCATCACATAAGCTCAGGCTTACTTTTGTTGGTCAGTTTGCTGATTGAGTGATGGTGTTTGAAAATCATTACATCTCCATTGAGCACAGTCATACTCAACAGAAAAATGTGTTCCTGATGAATCTCAGTTGTCACACTAATAGTACTTTTTTGTAACTAATAACTTTCAGGCAAGTTTTAAACATACTTTTAATTAAGTCTACATTTCTGCATTTGTGCTGGTTTAATGTAACATTCCAATCTTAAATGTTTACTGTAGCTCTCATAATTAGCAGAAATAAAGACTTGGGGGGTGGGGGGAAGGAACAACAAAAAAACACCAGTCTATGTGTAATTAATCAAGATGTGTCGCTCTTGGGGAGTTTAGTTACTGAAATAAATAAATTTTCAATGACATTTAATTTAAAAAAAAAAAAATATGTCCCACATTTATTACACAAAACAGGATCCAAATCCCCATCCTTCAGTGAAGTGTTAGGGTAAAGTTAACTGCGAATTTAAGAGTAGCTGTTGCTTATGGTCATGCGTCATAGCTGACAGCATAGTCGAACATATAAAACGATTACAAAAAGCTAAAGCAGGCCTGAGCTAAAGGAAAACACAATACAGTACTGCTTTGGCCTAGTATGTCATGGGATTTGTGGGGGGGCTGCAGGCTATTTTTGATTTACTTTAAGTTTTTTTTCTGTGTTTACTTCTTTTTAGCAGCTTTTCACAACATCTGTTTTTAGTCACAGTTACAGCTGACTGGGTTTTTGTCAAAAAAAACCCCCAAAAAAAACCTTTGAATATGTTGTGCGTGCTCAGAATTCATTTCCATATTTGTTATCGGTCTGGAAAAATACCATTTTGAGAGGACGTGCCTGGCTGCGGTGTGACACAGCTCACGCTCGTGAAACCAAAAAAAAAAAAAAAAAGTAGCGTTAAGCCCAGGAGACATGTCTGAAAAATGACAAACTCATTTGACACACACACACACAAAAAAAAAAGACAAACACACAAAGGACGAGATACAGCGATTCGCGTGTGTGTGTGTGTGTCTCATCAATGTTTTGATTAATGTCTCAGAAATCCAGAGCACAATATCAGAATATACCGCTGTAACAATGTTCCAGCTCCCCTTGGGTCTTCACCTAAAGCTGCTCTGGCAGAAGCACAAATAAGGGGAAAAAGAAGATCCCTAGAGCCTCATTTAAGAAAAGGAAAAAAAAAAAACAGAAAAAAAAAACGGATATTGGGTTCAGAACTATGTGTCATACAGGCAATTAGGACTGAACTAAACAGCTCCTTGCAAGCTGCAGCACCAGAAAGCGAGACTGATCCCCTGCAGTGAAACTACATAAGGTCAAACTCTCCACAGGTTTTGCCAGTTGGCTAAAGTACAACACAACACTGTATCCATGCCTGCAGCACCACGCTGAGAGGCTGCTTAGTACCTAAGGAAATACTGTGATTCGTAATACAGCAGGTCAGTTACTGCAGCCAGATTGTGTATGCAGGCTTGGTTTTCTAGAAGAAAAAAATCTAACAGCCTTGTGTCTACTTTATGTTTCTCCGAAAAGAATGATGAAAATGTCACTTTGTTTATTTATTTTTGGTTTGTTTGCTTTTTTTTTTTGCTTTTTTTTTGGTATGTGTAAAGACCTTTGAATGTGGAAGCAAAACATCCAGCACTTGCAACTTCAAGCAAAACTAAAATAAATAATAATAACAACAACAACAACAACAAAAAAAAAATCCAAGAAATTTGTTATGGGAACAGTGAATGTCAAAGTACATTAAACAGTGGCAGCGTGTTTGTTGCTATGACATCTACACATTCACGGACAAGAGGCGGCATCTGTTATTTCTTTTAATAGAAATTTTGGGTAAATCAGATGCAGTTTGTCAAAGACTAAAATGAAACGGTGACATTCAATGCTACAAGAGTGAAAATGTGAACTTTTTCGCACTTTGTCGCATTGTCACCTTCCATCTATGGATCTACCAGCATTTCACGTGTAGAGATTGAAAATGTTACCATTTTAGGGATTTAGGGCTATTAAGTTGTTCTTTATTCAACAGTCATCTTAAAAACTAAAGTGGAAAAATAAGTTTCTGGGTTTTTATTACCTGCTGCTGAGGCAATCTTCAACATAAACCTTCTCCACAAACAACAGTATCTGTCCATGAATTTAAAGAGAGCAAGTAAACGCTGAATGAACTTGTAAATTTGTTATCTCTAAAACTTAATGAGCAGATCTGGAGCGCTGCCAAAATGTTAGGCCTAGTTTTACTGTTGACATGGTTGTGAGTGTCGGATATTAATCTCACTGTTGGAAAACACATGGCAGCATGAGTCAAAGCAGACTCAGAAGCTTGATTTTTGGCTCACTGGGTTAGGTAGGGTTTCGTTATCTTCAATACCTTGTGGGGATTACTGGTTTGAATCTGTTACGGTCAGCCAGCCGCAGCAGGCGGGCTGATGGATGAGGTGCAACTGGGAAGGATTACATTAAATCAGTATCCACATGTTTTCTTGTGTCTTTGGACAGATCTTAAAGAAAAAAAAATGTTTTCTAAGCAATAAAGCCAACAAATGTTTCCCCCCGCCCCCAGAAACCTGACAGTAACAAGACTAATTCTGCTGGGACGTCTTTCACGTGGAATTATTCACAAGGAACTATTTTGTCTGCCTCTGCAGATTGATGGACAACTACAGAAGGAACTTGCATGCGCCTAGAATAAAATGATGTCAAAGAATGGAACAAATCGAGATTAATATCTGCCTCTGAACTTTAGTTTGACAGAACTGTCACTCAAAGGTTCAACATTGACTAAATATACTGGCCTTTTTTGCCTGAAGCTTCAGGTTGCTTTATTTCCGTAAATGAAAGACTTAGATAAGAAAGTAAAATGTAAAAGGTGAGAGAAATAAATTGTAGCCGGTCAGACTTACAGGAGGCTGCGAGGGCGATGCACAGAAGCAGAGTGAATCTCATCAGGTGTCCCTCCATCGCTTAAAGTTTTCTGTAAACGCGGGATCTCAGTCTCTGCGGTGTGAAGGTGCTCGGTCAGTGGTTCAAGTGTCCTCGTCCGGTGGCAGGCGAGACAATGACTGTGGCAGTGACAGAACAGATAATTACAGTCTTAGAAGGTGGAAAGGTCAGGAGAAAAAAAAAAAAAAAAAATGAGGGAACCGGTAGAGAAATGTGGTAATTGATGAGATGTGTCCCAAGTGTCACAGTCCCATTGTGTTAGGAACGTGTCATGCTAATGTCGCAATACAAAAATAGTCTCTGCTGCAAAAATAAACATGATTTATAATCGATAAGAACAATGGAAGAGCACATGTCTCCCTCTGAAAAAATTCCAAGTATGTGTCCATCAAAAACAAAACCAAATTTGAACAATGAAACTGTGAAAATAGACAGGTCACTGGTCACTTAAACAGCATGGCCAACAGGAATTTACTCATAAGACAGCGAGGCAACATTTCTGCCCGTCTTCCCGATGCACAATCAGGGTCTGAACCCAGAGGTTATCTGCTGGTCACCAAACGTCTGGCAAACTCTTTCAGGAAGCTCTGCGGCATCGCTGTCTTTAAATAATACCACAATGCCGAGATCAGATAAGAAGGAGACTGTTCTTGTTATATAATTCATATAGAGGGGAAAGGAAGAGTCTGTGTAAACTGTTTATGTAGCTCCAAGGAAAACAGAAAGCCTCGTTACTTCCCCGAACATCACACTGTAAGATTTAAAAAAAAATAAAATAAAATAAAAGAAACTATAAAGAAAAACTGAAGCACTGAGCTGCTAATATAGAAACAATTCAAGAGCGTTTTTGTTGGTTGAACTGAGCCCTGATGGTAAACCTTTTGAGCCGCAGTTGGGACTCTCAGAGAATATCTAACAGATATAGACAGGTTTCTGTTTTTACAAGTAAAATATGTGACAATCCCAAGACATGATTTGCAGATACACAACCCCAGTAAATTGCTTTGATATATAATAAAATGGACTGGCGCAGAGTCAAGGAAAAAAAAAAATAAAAATACTGGCTTCTGCCCTCTAAGCTTTCAGGGAAAATAACAGCAACGAGAAAGAATGAAAGCAAACAAATCAAAACTTACCGTTTTGAAATAGGTGGCTCTCTTGGATAATAGTTAGACTTTGTAATCCACTGGCGGGAATGCGGCTGCATTCAGCAAAGTGACGATGTGTGGACTTTCCAAAGTTTTTGTTTCTGCCGGGGCGGTACTGACTGACTTCTGTACCCCTCCCACAGGATCCTGTTTTTTTTTTTTTTTTTTTTTGCTTCTGAGAACAGAAACACATGCTGAGCCCTTGTGAACAGAAGAGAAAGAGAGAAAAAAACTAATTCCCTTCAGTTCATATAATGATCAACAGATGAGACAGTAAGCAGAACAATTATCTCATTCCCTCTGAATACAATCAAGTTTGAAAGAATAGGTTGTTTGGTGTCAACAAAATTAAATATGATGGGTTTTTCTAACGCATAAGGTACATCAGTGAGTCACAGAGGTTTCATTTGGCAAGAGCTGTGCATCCGTCCTCTGAATTAGTAATAGGTTACAAATGTCTCATCAATTTCCTTTTAAGGTACGTAAATTAGTTAGAATTTTACTAAGGATAAAAGAAGGCTCCTTTCATACTCATTAAAACATCTTACTGTTCATTCTGTAAAAAAAAAAACTTAATTGTTTTTAGTTTTGTATACTATTGCATGTCTTAACAGTAAAATGAATAGAAATTAGTACATTTTTATGGATATGGCACTAACATTTTTTTAAAAGCTTCAGCAACAATTGAGAACATATTCCACATTCTTGCGTAAAAAAAAAAAATCCCCTAAAGAACAGCTAAACCCAGTGAGACAAACATCGTCATCTGAGGTCTAGAAAAATGTTTGATGAAAGTAAAATGTGACAACATTTTATGAGCTTTCAATATGACAACAAAGACAACAGGAAAAAAATTGGCCAGCGCTTAAAAATTACAAAATACCTTGTAACCTTAGGGTTTTACGTGTTCTACAATATGATATATTTATTTTTGAGGTATTATTTTTATTTTTCCATTGCATTGTTACTCTTTTATTTTTTTCTTTTCGGTGAAACACACAAAATGTTTTAGAGGTAGAATTACATTTGGCCTCATCTGCAGAAAAAAAATGAAGCTGGTAAAAGTTGCTTCACGTAATATGCTGTCAAGTCAACATTGAAAACTAGCTAAACTTTTCTTTGTGTTAATGATTTAGTTACACATCATAATTTAAAAATATATATATATGTACATCTATATAAGTATTTTGTCCCAGTACGTTCTGCAGCAATCACTACCAACAAACAATGGGATTCCTCATCTGCCAGGCCTCCTTACTCTCTCAGGTTTGAAGGGTGGCATCTCTACTCTGCCATTCTCAGATTGTCCTGTAAAAGTTTCATGTTGAATTAATTTAATCTGAGGTTACTGAGGGCATTCTTGAGTGAGTAAATATTATTGCTCAATATATTCTATTTATATTCTTAGGAGACCCATAACCAGCGACTGAGAATGAACCTTCTGACAATATGTTTCGCTCCAGGTGTCCAGTGCAGATTCAGCTTGGCCAATGCTAGTTGTGAGAAATCATCCCCAAAACAGCATGTAATGTATCATGTTCTTCTCCCTGAAATGTCGGACTTTCCTTCCTGAAAGCACAGCTACAACATGACTGGCCAAAAAGCTCTGTTTTTGTTTCATCGGGGTATCCTTCCAGATCCTTTAGGGCTTGCCAGCATGCTTTTTTTTTTTTTTTTTTTGTTTTTTTTTTGCTTTCCCCAGTCTGTCTGTTTTGTGTTTTTCCGTCAGCGGTGGAGCCCTCCCGGATCTTGAACTTCTTCCATGGAGCCCAGCATGATTCGAAATGTAATGCATGTTGAAATCAGCATATTAAGTATTTTGGCCTTGGAGTTCTTGAACGGCTTTAGGTGACTTTTTTTTTTTTATTATCCATCATCTGCACCTTCAATCTGATCAACCGGATTGCTTACACAGTCCACTGAACGCCATATCTGCTGACAGCATTAGTGACTACAGTCACAGAGAAATGAATCTGTTTGGGAATGGATTTTTAGTCTTTACTTGCATTATGGATATCCCTATATTCTTCTTTCTGAGGTCCTCGGAGAGCTTTCACTTTTCCTTTCTCTGCAAATACTTCTAAAACGTGAGGATTAACTCTCTTTAGGGGTAGCACTGCATTTTCACCATATGACTCTGCAATAAGAAGTTAAGTATTCATAATTCTGCTTGTTTACTTTGCCAAATACTAAAAGGCGGACAAGTGTACATTAGACCTTAACTGCATCGCTTTTCATGACATATTAATTATTTTGTAACAAGCCGTCAGGGTACCAAGAAATTTGTGTGCATCTATAGGTTTTAAAAATGATTAGCGACATTCTGCTACACTGCAAGAAAACTGCCTCACATTACCCTGTAGGCCATAACAATAATAATGTCAGCTGCAACCTCATTTAACAGCCTGTGGTAAGTTTGTATTATAATGATCTTCTGTTGCCACCTCTCACGTTACAGCGTGAAATTATTGGTTGAATTTTGACAAAAGGATTGAGCTTTTTTCGTTTCCTTTTTTTTTTCTTCTTTTTTTTCATCTATGTGCTTTTTCTCAAAATAATTCCTCCAATCTTCTGCCCCCATCAACTATGATTTGATTATGCTAAAAATCTGGGCTCTTTTTTTGCAGTCTGTTTTTTTCTTTTATTGCTTCTGTTCCATCAGTTCTCATTTCTGGCACTCTATTGTCCTCAGACCCACACGTGATCTTGTAATTTTGAAGTGAGTTTTTGTATCCCTCAGGCAAGCATTTTCTGTGTAATTACAAAGCTATTATAGAAAATTACACACCTATTATCAGTTAAAGGTCATTGCCATATTTTATGGTCTATACTTGCAATTCATAAGCCAGAGATATTAGTGAGTCCATTAGTGAAAATGGGTTAGCAGGTATTGCTGCCACTTTTTTTTTTTTTACATACAAAAATATCCACTGACTCACAGCTTTCAGTTCCAGACAAAAATAAAATTATGGAAAAAAAAAGATAAAAAATTATATTTTGCAGCCATACCACTGCAGGTCTAAATTGTAGGAGATAATTAAGAGTCGGTCCATCAGACAAAAATTATAGTGTTTTTGAACACGGATCAATTAAAATTATAAACACTAAAAGTGGAAGCATCAGAAGAGGAGAGGTCAGAGTGAATAAGATTATTTGCTTTCAGAACAGATAATTTCATTGTACAATTATAGAAGAGCAGAGGAACTATACTTTTTTTTTCACAAAACATCAATCTCATATACTGTCAGCAGACAGTGAGTTTTAACAAATATGTAAAAAATATATATTTTTTAAAGTAAGTTACCTACTTTAGCAATCAGGTTAGACCTAGGGTTTTCATTATGATTCAGTGGGACATAAACCAATCAAAAATGTAAATGATCAAGTGAAAGGGAATGGATTTTTTTTTTTTTTTACTAAAAGTCTGCTAAGTGTATTTTGCATTTGTGTTGAGCCCCCTCTATTTTGACACCCACAAATAAAACCCAATGCAATCATGGCCACACATTTTATTCATGGAAAATTTAGAAAAACTTCCTCTTCGCAATTCTGCACCATTTTGTGTTCTGCCACATTAGAATAATAATAATAAAAAAAAAATTGCTGGTGACAAAATGCTTACCAAAGCTTACCAGAATGAACATGTTTTCAAGGCCCTGTATATTTGATCTGCACTGTTTTTTTTGTTTTTGTTTTTCTGATGTAACAAAAAGCTTGAAGTTCTCAGGGAGCAATGTTTTTCTTTGGCTGCTTCACCATCACAGAAAAAAAAAAAAGCTGCAAAAGGGTAGACAAAACATCCTTTCCACTATGAAAGGACTCGGAGAAGTCATATTCCCATTGAGTCAACTCCACAACACAAAGCCTTTTAGTTGAGGAGAAAACTGAATAAAAGATAAACACGGAAATACTTTTAACGAGTCTCCAAGAATATTTACAACGTGGCTGGGTCTCCCTCTTTCTGCGGTTGGCCCGAAAGGAGATAGTCACCGAGGTGAGAACCAGCATGGTGGAGCACATCTCTGTGGACACCAATGTTGTTGTCACACCTCTGATTATGTCATTTGAAAGCACAACGCGAAACAGAACTGTGCCAACTCTTTGTCAGTGTGCATTCAGTGAGGGACCGCGGCAGTCTAAGAGCATCCGATTTAGATGTTCAAATGTGACAAATAGCGAGCTAAAGTTATTCAGAGAGTCTTGTGTTTTCAGCCTAGATGATATGTTGCGTCTTAACGCCGCAAATCTGACCTCATTCTATCAAGCAGCATGTTCAAACAAATTCACATGAGACCTAACCCTAAGAGGGGGCAGTTTTGTTCTACTTGTATTCCTGCCCAAAGTATCTGGTACATAAATGTCTGCATTCGTCACGCAGCTCGCTGGGCTTACATTTTAGCTGATGAGCAAAATGTCAGGGTTGGAATTCACCTCTGTTCCTCACCAAAGGACATTTTTAAAGCAGCTCAATACTTCAGTGGCATTCCCTCCCCCCTCGCCCCCCTTCAGCCTCCTCTCCCCAGTAGTACTTTTTCAATAACAGGAAACAATCGGCCGTCGTCTTTCATCACAAGCTGACGTTGGTTCCCGCACGGTGCCACTAGGTCTCTATGCTGCCAGCCAGCCAGCCAGCCAGCACACAGCCAGTCTACAGCAGAGCTGAGAGAGAATAAAGAGCCTGTGTCGGCTTCCTCGTTTCCTTATCGTCCTCTTAGGCGGTGGGGGATGATGGGGCGGAGGGGTCTCACGCTCGGGCTTTCACTGAAAGTACCCTGGATTGACACGAGTGGAAAGAAGCCCATCACCATTACAAAGTCATTTAATGTGCGTCTCCAGTCCTCCAAGCAGACTGAACGATAAGGCGCTTGTTGCAGGCAGAGTCGTCTCGTTTGTGAATATCCATCTCATTTTTGAAAGCGGTTGACAGTTTTTGTTTTTTTTGCTGGCATTAAAGTGAGATTTTAGTTACGTGATGGGCGGAGGCACTCTATCACAGAAAATGACAGATTGATGATGTTAAATCAGTCCTGTGTTGATAACCCAACGGAGGCCCCCCAAACGAAAACCCTGAGAAAATGAATCTTGACGTATACATTCAGCTAGACGCTCTTGTTTTAAATAGACCATGTGGGTGGTTCTGTTCCAACCTGCCCCGATTTCTTGTTTTCATCTACAGTTGCTCAACTGCAAATCAAAACAAATCCTGAACAATTCCCATGCTTACCACAAAACACTTTGACATGAAATAATCACCTGCAGCAAATTAACCCTCAACTGTAGTGATATTTCAAAAGCAACACCTGCATGCGTTTGAAGCACGTTTCCAAAGCTGAAACACAATGCACCAAATATGCTTCACGTACGTGAACTTTTGCTGCCGATATCTGTAACAGTAAGCTTCATAAGTACATCGTTTTGGTGAATTATATATGTAGATTATTGGAGTACTTACTCAGCTTTAAGAGTCAGACTTCTCTGAGGTATGTGCCTCATCAGATGACAGGCATGCTTTAATAAATTCTATACATAAATATTCAATGTATTCAATGTCTTTAAAATATGCACAAAACATTACTTCGGTTTGTCATCTCGTCAAACCGTAAGATTTCTCACGCGTTAGACTGGGGCATCTAAAATGCATTTGTCAAGGATTTTACCAAAAGGCTGTAATACGAATGTGTTCAGTGATTAATAAATAAATCTAGTCTGATGAAGAACATTATAAAATATTACTCTTTTTTTTCCCTCTAAAAGGGCAGTCAAAACATTATCACATGAAATTTCTATCTAACCCACAGGAAGGGTCAGTATCTTCACTTTAATCCTGAACTGGCACCAAGCTAATCCTTTTCATTTATTTTTTTTTCTGTTGCCTGACTAATTCAAATATTAAACTTTTTTTTTTGTTCCTCAATTTCCTGTTTTGCATTTTACTTGTAGGCTTGAACTATGAAACGAAGACCTGAGAACGATTTCTGACAAAAGCAAAACTGAAGTTCAATATTCAGAAATGTAATCACTTTGTTTCTCTTTGCATGTGAGCCCCCTGTGTTATGCAATATATTTTTCAGAGCTTTACAACATAGAAAAAACAAGGAAATTGAAGGGAACTAAAGATAAGATTGGTTGCAAGGAGGCCTTTCATTCTCAAAGATTTAGGCTAATCATCAAATCACTAAATCTTGAATCATAAAATGTTTTGATCTTTCCAATGGTACTATTTTTTTTTTCATTTGATTACTGATGTGGTTCTAAATAAATTTATACTACTTCAAAATACAATGTAAATAAAAACTTTACCCTCTATTTTCCCCTCCTTTTACTTTATTTGCATTGCTTTCTTTTTTTTTTGAGACATCTGCTTCATTTCCTTTCAGACATTCAGCAATAGAGAGCATATGCTCTCTATCGGCGCCTCAGGTGGCTATTTAAGGAACTGCGGTTTAAATCTTCCACAAAACAACTTGTAAGACCTGAAAATTGTGGATTTCTGTGGACGTTTCCGCATGAAATTTTAATGAACTATCAATCCCTTGCCGTCCTATCTGAAAGCAGAGTTCTCATCTCTTTTCACCAGCAGTTTGGTCAGTGTAATACTGGTATAATAAACAGTTTGCTATTCCTGTGATATTTCAGAAATGTCTACTTGAAAAGACTGAAATGTGCAACCCTGACAAAATGCATCTTCTATGCTACTTGCTATTTGCTGTATGTTGTTTTGTCTCACTTCAACGACTTGACAGAACAAACGTCTTTTGCAATGACTTCCACGTTGCAAGTTATAACCTCAATATCCATTTAAAAACAATGTGTGCTAACTGTATAAGTCATCAGGTGTTATGACTTACAGATGTTTTCGAATGCATGACTGATATTGTCTCAAATTTGTTCGAGATTAATAAGCCGTCGGTCAAGCTAGACGCCAAAGTTTTTCCACAGTTGTACGTGGCAAATTCCACCGCAAGCTCAACATGTCCTCTTTGTTTTCTACCTTTATGAAGCAAGAACAAAATTCTTGGCATTCAAGCAGCATCCTCAGTGACTTTATGAAAGCATTTCAGACGCCTCCTTCTGATTGACTTTCCTACGGACACATCCTGTCCACCTTCAGAGGCCATTTTCCCTTTCCTCATCCCTACAGAGCACAGTCATGATCAGAGCCGTCCTTGGAGAAAAGTCCGGATACCTGCAGTAGCGTTGGCTCAGCCCCGACTGGAAATATGTGTGTTTGTGTGAGAGAAAGATGAGGGAGGTGAGAGGCAGAGGAAGAGCAGCTGGTCATTTGGGCCTCAAAGGAGTTATTGGAATAACACTGCTGGACCACGGCTGCTGCAGGGTGTCCTGTATCCTGTTGTGTCTGCATTCTCCAGCGTCCTCGTTGTGGTTTATTATTAGAAAGCATTTCCTGTGTTGGACTCCTTTTATGGCGTTTGTCCAGAATTACCAACAATCTCAGTATGATGGCGTTTAAAATCGTACAAAGTGGAATCTAGGGATGGAGCTCAGTACATACACCACCGCAAAATTAACATCAAACTACATTGTTTTATAGGATATTGAACATCTGTATTTTTTACAACTTTATAGAGATCTCTTTCACATGTGTACATACCGTCACAATGAAAGCGGCGCAAAATATCTGCAGAGCTTAAGATGGGCTAAAAAAAAGGAATTGAAAAGTTCTGCCTATGTGAACAATAACCTTATTTTATAAATTTGTCTCCGTTAAATGGCACAAGAAGACATATTGTAGCAGTGGCGTGGCTGTTTTTTTTATGCATTTTGAACTTCTTTTATAGCAAATGTGTTGAATAGATCTATTGTATGTTTGTATAAAAATAAGATTTTGTCTTGTAATTCATCGTAACCACATTATCTGCCAATGTCACAATGTAATTCATTGGCACAACATGTTCTGTTTGCCAAAATGGACAATACAAGAAAATGATAAGCAATTTAAACGTCAAAGCTCAATGACCAGCTGTAGTCAAGTACAAAAACAAAATGTTCTACCCTCAAGTTAGGAATACAGTAGAGCATCTTTGAAAAATATGAAAATATTATGCAAGGTGTCTGTTACATGGTGGACACCCATGATCTTTTTATTTTTTAATATATCATTGCATAAACTGCATCTCAGTGCGATACTCCAGCTGCAATATGGCACACGAAGGGCCCTGAAGAGGACCGTGACAGGAGCTGAAATGGTTGTTGGAGTGTCCCAGTCCAAGGCCTTTTTAGCAGTCACTGCAGTGCAGTGACAGGGTGCGGACCACTGCCAGGGATCCTGAAAATCTCTCTGTGAGCTTATTAAACTGCAGTTATCAGGCAAACAGTGGCAACAACAATAAAAGCAGAATTACCAGATCGGCACACAGTTTTTGGCTCAAGCTGTTAAAACGATGAACTACAGTAATAGCAGTAAGGCGGTTATTTTATACGCAATAGATGTCTTGTGTTTTTAGCTCGGTTTCAAGGCTTTAGCACACTGAACTGTCCTCAGACTGTTGTGAGCACATTATATATTATATCGAAATGACAATAAGCCGTTTACATTTGATTTGATTCGAACACTTGTGGGGTGTGGAGGTCCTACGATTAGTAGTCTGTCTTCCAGTCAGATTTAGTCCTTTTAAAACCCACACATATACTCATAAGAAAACAACATCCAGACACAGCTCATCCAGTTATGTTGTTTTACTACAGTGCATCAATAGCCTTGGAAACCTGGGCAAAGACGTCATCCACCGCCAGCTCAGAATCCACCTGCAAGATGAATAGAAAAACGACATCATGAGACTGATGTTTCAAATACGTTCTGTATGTTTTTAGTCAACAACGGGTTTGTCGTACACACCTTCTTCACAATGCCACGGCCCTCATAGAAAGCGATGACCGGCTCGGTTGCCTTGTAATACAAGTCCAGGCGTTTCTTAATCGTCTCTTCGTTGTCGTCAGAGCGGCCGCTGGTCTCGCCACGCTTCAATAGTCTCTTGACCATGGTTTCTGCTTTCGCATCGACGTACAGCAGCAGGCAGGGTTTGCCGATCTGAGGTCGAAATCAAAACTTCTATAGATTTAAGGCTGCGGCAATAAATAAGAAATCCCCGTGTATGTTCTCACCTTCTTCTCAAACTCCTCTCCCTGTTTGACCTCACGAGGGTAGCCGTCGATGAGAAACCCCTTTGAGACGTCAGCCTTGGCGATCATGGCATCCTTAATCATGTCCAAGACTGTGTCCTAGAAAGCAGACAGGAAAAGGTGATGAAACTTTACGACGTAGCGGTTCTAACAGAAAATGCTCACGGCACCACTTTAAACTCTCGGTCACGTCCTTACCAGAGGAACAAGCTCCCCTTTCTGCATGATGGCCTGGAGTTGCTTGCCCCTTTCAGAGCCGGAGGCCACCTCAGCACGTAGCAGATCTCCAGAAGACAAGTGGGTGTAGCCATACTTTGCAACTATCTTTTCACACTGGGTGCCCTTTCCAGAGCCAGGTCCACCTAAGGACATCAACACAAAACCCAATGTGGTGGCATACAAACAAACAAAACAAAACAAAAAAACCCAAGTAGTTGAACATCTTGCAAGTGAAGTGTTAGGACCGGTTCAGAGTACTCACCCACAACAAAGATGATTTTGGCATCCTTGATTTTGTCTGCAATAAGCATTGCAAAGAGAAGTTATGAACATGTACAACACCACCGGTGGCTTTTCTACAAATCTAATTTTAAATCCACAAAGAGAGATTTAGGTAACAAACCATCTTGTGAGGTGGATGCTTTTTTCATTTTTAATGTTGCAGAACAAAGAGTCTTCTTGTGCAACAAGCTGCTTTGGCTGTGCTCGCCTTGAAGTGAGTTTGTGTCATTACTCAAACTGCGTTGACATGGCAACTGTTGCTATCTAATTATGCTATGCAGCCAAGGGGTTAAGAGAGAACTAAAAGGAAAGTGGTAAGCTTAACCACTGCAGGAGAAAACCCCTAACTCGGATTTATTGCTTTAGATCATAACACATTTACATGTTTATTGAAATTAAATACATAATTTCTATTCAAATAATGATTTATTTCTATGTAAACTAAATACCGCAAATACGCGGGACAGTTGAGATTTTTCTTGCAACCTATAAAAATACCAGAAGAGGGCAATAGAGGCCTTTAAAAAAAAAACAAAAAAAACTGCTGTCTGGCTCTGGTTTACTTAAACGCCACTAGATTACTAATGGAAGTACAAATGAAGAAGTTTCACCTCATTGGTCATATACAGTAGAGCATTTATCACTTCACTGAAAGTGATGCATTGATTACCTGCCATTGCGTTGTGTCTCTGGAGTGTTTTCCTTCAGCTGTGAAAAAATAAATACATAAGAGCCATTAAGTAAATGTGAAAATGCAATACATTTCAAGGTGCCAAGAACCCTAACCAGTCATTGTGCTGCTTGATAATTGGAAAACATGCAGGGAAGCAAAGTCTTTCTACTTCACTTCTTTTTTTTAAAATTCTTCCCCTTACCCCTTACTGTCAATATAGAGTAAAATACAAATAGATTTTGTAGTCTGAACTGGCTGACATAACTTTTCTCAGATGATTTTTCTATCGTTTCCAAAATCAATTCAGGATTGCTCTTTCTAATGTAGCAGCAGAAGACTAAAGGTCATATAAGGTTTCCCTTAAGGCGTTACAGCTATTTTATTGATTCTGACATTCCTTTGGCGATGACTGAACTGAAAACACGATTTGTTTCTAAAGTTGTTTTATACTATTCTGTTGTTCTTTTATTTGTTAGCTTTTTCTCTAAGGAAATGATGTTTGTCCTTGCACTCATTGTGCACATTGGATTCATACATACGGTCCTGAAGATATATAGAGTGCAGAATTAATACGATAGAATTGAGTTTAGGTTTAAAGTTTTACGTTACCCCTAAGAGGGCAGGGAGGTAAGCTGCAAATTGAAAACCAGACAAATTGAAAAAGTGCCGTTATAAATTGCAATGACATGTGAAACATTAATATAACTCAAAACACAGTGGGGGAAAAGCAGGATTTGCTCTACATGAGTTCTGCATTTTTGCTTCTTAGAATGTATTAATAGTAGTAGTAGTAGTAGTAGTAGTAGTAATAGTAGTAAGTGTCACATCATTGTACTTTTTTGCCTCTTGTGTAAACTTTAAACAAAATACACACTGCAATGAAATTTTTGCTGTTTTGTTTCATTTTTTTTTATTATTTGGCTATAGGGTAAGTAAACATATGAAGACTTGCATTTTCACATACTACTCTTGGCAATATTGCTCAACCAGTGGAAAATTCAATCGATGCCATCTAGAAAAATCTATATTAAAACCCCCACATATTCATAATTGAACCATGTCCATTTCAACACATGTTTCTGCCTGGTTCTAAGCTTTTCCACTGCAGCTCTGCCTGTAGGTTTAACATATTTCTCATGCAAAAGGGTCTATTTAAGTTCTTCTCCGTCAACAGCATGTACTCTCCCTAAATTGCTCCGTCTTTATCGCTATCTTCCAATCAACTCAGACCAGCCTCCCTGTTCCTGCCAAAGAAAAATTATCTTCACAGCATGATACAGCTGCCGTTATGGTTCATCATGGAAATAGTGTGAAAATTGTGATGTGCGGCGTAGCTTTTTAAACAAACATTAGCATTGCGAATGGAGGTCAAAAAGCTGAATTTTAGTCCGATCTGACAAAAGCTCCTTTCCCTACATCTTTATCATGATTTCTAAATGGCTTGTCGAAAAATATACATATAAAATAAGTTTTAGTTGTACAACCAGATAGCTACTAAGTATCTTAGAGTATAATTATGTAATTTAAAAAAACAACTAGGATTTCATGATAGGATTTCAGATAAAGTATATTTTTCACTCTGTACCGTTTTATTTTTTAATTTTCAATTCTGCCACTTTGGAAAATACACAGCACCTCCAGCTCTTAATGTTCAGCTGACAGAGGACTGCTAGTTTTACCCAATATGTACTTATGTACTCAGCGTATCTAAAGATAACAGTAACCACAGAAGAGTTTTAGTAAATATTCTTTGCAGCTGACAGATAAAAGAATGAGGAAGTAGGTTGGATGTAGGCGGACATATTCAAGTGCAAGCTTGCCCCAAGTCTCTAGCCCAAGAGCTTCCCTAGTTCCTGCAACTGTTTGCATTTTAAACAGCGATTTTCCCTTTTGTACAAATGAATGGTGCATTTTAATTATTTAACAATCAATTTAAGATGCATACATTTAGAGTTGATTATCACACAGTCACGTTTAGTTATACATTATGAATGGTTTCCTATGGTTTTATTGCTGCATTATCAAACTGTTAATTCTAAAAGCAATTTTTTTTATTGAAAAAAAAAAAAACAGAACCTCTTTCTTTTATGCATTTCTGCCAATTTGATAGTCAAATCAGCCTGGTGTGTTTAACTCCTCACCCCATGTTTCTGCGTTGCCACAGATAAATAGGACATACTCCCATGCAGGGCTGGGTTGAGGAGAGAGTTTGCCTGAGGGTAGAAGTCATGTTTTGGTGCCCAACCCAAAATTATTTTTACACATTCAAATTGCAATAGATTGAAAAGTAGATCCTCATCTATTTTAACAAACACAAGAAAAAAAACAAACAAAAAGAGGAGGCATGGGGAATACAGTTAAAGAGTGTTGCCATTATGATTTCAAGTGCTGCAGATGAAGGTTAAGGCTAGAGGTAAGGTAATGATGAAACCGTTTTTAAAAAGATGAATTCTGGGTAATGATAGTTGAAACTAAACACTCTCAGCTAACATGAGGTTATAAACTTTTTTTTTTTTTTGGAAAGCTGTTTGAAAACATTCATTGAATGGAATTTAAAAGAAAAACTCTTTGGATCCCCCAAGCCACTGCCGTGACAAAATACTCTGCCAAGGATTAATGCTAACAAAAACATAACATATTAAAACTTTTAAGTTTGGTTATACAAAATAGAAAAGATTAGAAGAGAATGGCTTCATAGCTTGCAAAGATGCATGAAAATGAGAATTAAAACATTTTTTTTTAAATTAATTTTGGGATATCCGTTTGTACCTTATCAACCGTATTACCTTTAAATCCTTGCTTGACATACATTCACAGGAAGATGGTGGCTTTGGGTTAGATTAACCAATGCTTAGTTACTGGACTCGGTTGTCAGCATTCCTGCACTGGATCAGCTTGCACTAAAGTTTTGAACTAGTGTTAGAATGGCATTACAAGTTCTACACAATTAATCTACTGTAAAGTACAACCAAAAATGATTTAATTATGTGCTAATTTAATTTGCCGTACACCTAAAGAGTGATGGTGCTGTGTTCTCAGGTTTCTGGTTTTATGATGGCACCCTCTGACCCTGTGGTCAGAGTAAATGTCACTGGTGGGCTGTTATCGGAGTCAGCACGGCGCCTCTTTGGGATTCCCACTCTGGCCTATTATGGTTATCTTGGTTGTTTGGTAACTTCAACCAGCATGGTCAATGCTCTGGTGTTTTGTGAAATTACAAATTAGTGGACCATTCTGAGCCATTGTTTACATTGTTACCATCAACAATTTTAAATACCCTGAGAGTAACATAAAGTTAAATGTAAAGGAGTTGGATCTGTAATGTCCATTATCCATAAAAGAAGTAGCAAAAAATAAAAAAATAAAATAAAAAATAACCTTAGACACTCCAAAACTCTACATTACACCCACACGTCTTATTGCTGCTTTTAAATATGCAGTCAGTCCTGCTAAAAAAAGACCCAGGTTGTCTGCAGCTGTTAAAGGATTTAGTGACACCCATTAAGCACGTGGAGACGCAGCCCTGGCTGACTGCTCTGCAAGAGACTGGACAGGAAAACACGGTTGACAGTTTTTTCAGAGCACACGCTTCAGTGCACAATTTGGTTAAGCTTTCTCCAAGTTTAATTTGCCGTGCTGCCCCTTTAAAGGACCCTTTGACGTCAGTGCACTTTGAGGCATTCCATGATGTTTGTGAATGGATGGAGTGAGCGAAATCTTGTTTGTGATCTGGTCGCAAAGTGGTACCTGGAATGTGCAGCAGAATCAATAACACTCTTGCACTAATCATTCGTTAATGACCTTTATGGGGGCTTAGAGGGATGGATGTGGAATTAAATGGCTGCAGTGAGTTGCATTGGCAATGACCTTTATTGGTTGCAGTTCAAAATATGGTTTATGAATTGATAAAAAAAAAAAGGGGGGGCAGAATGTGTTTCTGATGTGTATTTACACAGAAGGTAATTATGTAAATGTCCCTCCCCTATTTCATCCCTAAGATACCTGGTCAAGAATGACCAGAAATGCATGCCTTTGCACTAAAGAAACATCCCATTCTCTAAAAATGCCAATTTGAAATGATTTACAAAATCATCTGCCATTTGAGGTCTGTAGACCTCAAATGGCAGATGACAACTACACACTCAGCCTCAGTTATTCTCATTTTCCATCCCCATAAACAGCTCTGCCCACTCTGCCTGCCTTCGATCTCCGTCATCTCCATTTGGCACGACGTCTCACAAAAGAATAACTGTTGTCACACAGACATTCCTGCCCGATCTTCCTTTACCGAGCCTTTCGTCCTCTGTACTGACCTCTCTTCCGCGCTGTGGCTTTAGATCCCTCTGCAAAGGGGGTTGCCTTTCCCTGGATTCCCGTCTGCACAGTTCCTGCTGCACGGCAGCCCTCCCTCCCCCACCCGATGCCTTTTTATAGTGCAGCTGAGCCTGCTCAGCCTGCAATGCATTCTGGGTAAGAGGGAGGAAGAATAGATGAGGAGAGGGAGGGAGGAAGGAAGGGAATGTCTGGTGAAATGAAGAAAGCAGGGGTGAAACTAAAGGGAGGGTAACTTGAGGGGAAAACTGTGGCAGAAAGTTTAACAGCTGTACAGAAAGTGTATCCAATTATCAGGTTTAAATGGCTTTGCAAAATTGAACCATTCAAAATGTGTTCTGACATGTCTGGTAAAGAAATTATGCAAGGCGGAAGTAAACTTTAAAAAGAGGAATTACAACCTACTAAGTTAAGTGACACATATTCTAACTGAAATACAACATAAAAAAATGTGTCATAGTTCCTAGGCTTATTATCTTTAAGTAAATGCTTAAAAAACAACAACTGAAAAATACTTTTCAGTCTAATCCAGTTGTGGTTATGCAATGATGGCTGAAGATAGGAAACTGGTTTGGCCTGTACTTTTCTACAGTTCCAGCGTCACAAACTCATTCAGTAAGTGGTAGGTGAAAGGCGTAACTTTTCAGCTTGCTGAAAATGTTGACATAATCATATGTGGAGCACCTCTTGCTGAAAGGAGGAAGTAACGCAATTCAAATAAACATTTGAAACATTTTATTAAAAGCATGAGGCGACATATTCATGTCCTTAAAAGGAACATAAATACAAAATATATTTTTATGTACAAATTATGGCAAAGATAATTAAAAGCATTCCAGATATTTTTCCTAAAAAATTTCATTTACAAAAACAAAAGGGGGGGGAGGGAAGGAATAGTTTAACTGCAACTCCCAATATGTTTAATATCAAAGAGAAATGGACTAAGTATTCCAATGTGATTCACAATTTCTATTAAATTACATGGTATGAACTTTGAGGTTCAAATATGAGGTATGCAATAGTTCTAAATAAAAAAAGAAGTCTAAAATTAATCCCAGTACCACTGAAACAGATGCCGTATTTTCCAGACTATAGAGCGGACCCACAAAGTTTTTTTTATTTTTTTAATAGAAACGTACCACATCGGGCTATAAGCCACTGATATCTCTGCAGCTCTCGGTTTTCCACAAGAAAATAAATCTGCTATTAAGGACGCAGCCCTGCATCTCAACGCCGAACCATGGATTCATTCACGCAGAGCTTACGCACAGCGGCCATCGATCTGTACTGCCATATCGGTAGCCTTCAACTTAAAAGCTGCGTCATATGAACTTCTTCGTGTTTTTTCCATGAGGGGGTATGAGTTTGAAAACATTTCTCCGCCGTGCCTGCTGCTAGCATATGTGCTTGTTCTAAATGAAAAACAGCACTTTCCTCTTTGATTTCCAATTTTGACTTCCAATGATTCACTTCCTGCTAAAGAGCCCCCTGGTGGTTGAAGAAAAATCCACAGAAAAGCCGCACCGGGCTATAAAGCGCATGGTTCAAACGTGGGGAAAAAAAGTAGCGGCTTATAGTACGACAAATGCGGTACTTTGTAGCAGGTCTTAATTTCAGAGTCCTTGCAAATTTAAGCTTTTTATGTGTAGCCTGTACCAGGCATTGGCTGGTTAGAACTGTCGAAGTATACCACCATTTAAAGAATAAAAAAAATGCTTTGAAAACTGCAAGGAATTCCACCTTATTCCTGTGGTTTAAAGTCAGTCTTAAAGAGATGCTGCAAGAAGGGCTAGAGAAACCAGTTTGTTCAGGGAGCGAACTGAGGAAGCAGTAACACAAAGTCAGCTCTCTCTCACCTGTTGCTGCATACAGGTAGCTGGAAGTCGGCTCAGCTCTTTATCTTAGACAATTTACCAGTTCTACGTGGAAACAAAAAAAAAAAAATCAGGCAGAAACTAGAGGATAAATAAATTAATATTCTGCACAACTAGTTCTTTTTTTTCCCTTTTTGAAATACTTCAAAATTTAGCAGGCAATTTGCATCTTTGATACCAAGGTGGCAACAATAAAAGTGTTAGTTTATTTTGCAGCATTTTTGATTACTTGTTGCATTTCTGTTTTAAGTAATTGCAATGAGATCAAGTTTAAATTTATGTAAATTTCGTAATATCGCAAACCCATGGTGTTTCTTCAAGGTTATACCCTGAGATTCTTACACCAGCCCATGGCTGGTATACAACTCTCGTACTTTATAACCAACAAACTGAAAAATGCACTTATCTGCAATCGGTTATTCTAAAGCATTTATAATAATAGCAACAATTAGCACAACCAAAGTAATCATGCAGAACTGTGATGCTGAATCACAATATCACTCATATTAAAGACCACACCCTTCAATTCACAGATGCAAAAAGTTTTCACCACATTGAGGCAGTGTGCTACGAATACGTACCAGAAACATAACATCTCTTTGCTTTTAACCAATAAATAAAAGCTGCGAAATGTAATTGGTTGCCAGATCTTCAAAAGAATCACAGGCAACTGAAAGAATCACCTAAAAACTAAAAATTCAAAGAATTTAAGGTTAAATTAGCAACGCTGGTCTGTACCCATAAAGAAGCTATGTACGTAATTTGCCCTTTAACCTTGGTCTAGAAAATTTTGAATTAGAATTTTAATGCAAAAAACAATGACATTTTTCTCATTTTGTCAGTTGATAAAAAAAGCATTTTATCAAAAATAATAAGTAAAATAACTCAAGATGACCAAATGAGTTTGTCAAAGGCCAACACACTAATACTGTTACTGCACAGATAACACTATAAGTGGTAGAAACCACAAACAGATCAAGGATAAAACTAAGCAGCATTAATCGGAGCACAATGGAATTAAATTTCTAAACATTATAGTTTATGTTAAACGTCAGTGCACGCCTCCCGTTGTAATTATACCGTTTTATAAGTTTCGCTCTCCACATCATACTGTATGCCCAACCTGTGCATTCAAAAATGCATTTGACACTGGGGAATACAATCTCAGGTCTGAAAAATCATCTGATTAAGGCATTAGACTGAGTATATACACTTTTCCTATCCTCGTTAAGCCACCCTAGACTTCTTGCAGACTCCTCGAGCCTCCCATTTTGTTTAACATCGTATTTACACACGTTATACATAATACATCAAGTAACATTTAACAGGGCACCACCTATTGCACATGAAATTTCTCTCTTCATTAATTAACTGGTTAGCTCACCCATCAGTACCTTTCTTTTTTTTTTCTTTTTTTTTTTTACTGCCTGTTCATCCTGCCTTCGCCTCCGTTTTCTATTTTAAATGGCATGACAAGTTGTGCAGCATTATTCACCAAGTCCTAGCTTGGAAAGTCACCAGGTGGCTCCTGGTCAGGGGACTCAGAACTGTCCTGGTCATCTGAGGGTAGGTGGACACGCTGCTCATCCATACGCTTTGCCTGTACCCTCTGGATTAAGCTGAAGAAGTCTTCATCAGGCACTGTGGGGGCATGAGGGCCTGCTTCTGGTGGGGAGCACCGTTGATCATCAATCCTAGAGGACTAGGGCCAGAAAAATGAAAGAAGTTAAATGAGAATATATGAATAAAATTACCTGGATGCTTTGCAATAGAGTGGCATGATCTTAAAAAAAAAAAAAAAAAATCTCGTGATGGAAATGATATCGGAAAATAACTCAATGACGATATCTTTCGGTATATGTCCATTTTCGTCTTTTCTTCCATTACTCTGACCTTTAGCATTTATCTGGTGTGAACCTCTGCTGCCATGAGACAAGCAAGCTGTGACATTAGCATCTATAATGAAAGTTCATAATACTCGGAAAATGTTAGTCAATAATTATTGAACTTTAAACAGTACTTGTTGCACACACCAACTGGGATGACAACATAGTTACGATATTACAGAAATCCTGATACTGGCTAAGCTTGATGTTTATTATATCAATGTGAGTTTTATGAAAGATGCACCAACTAATAGGCAAGATGAAGATAAATGACACATGCTTGGCTGCAGAAAAACTTAAATCTTGCAATTCCTTTCTTTGGATTCAAAATATGTACAACTCATTCTTGCTACTGTCTCCACATGCTTGCTCAGGATGATGGATTCCATCAAAGTCAATGAGTCAAAGGCTGAGGTTTCTTACATAAATAACTTCTGATGCTAGAAACTGAGCTAGGACGTCTAGTGTTATATGTCGGATCAAGCAGAACTGCATCTCATTGCACCTAATCTGCCTTCATGCCTGAATTATACTGAATTCACTTCATTCAACTGCAAGTGAATTGGACCAGTTTTTCTTATTTAGTGCCCAAGGATGACATTTGTTGTAAACCGGCAGTAAATTAAAATAATAATAATAATTTTGTTATTTTTCCAACTTATCCAGATTTGGAAAATTAGACATTCCAGTTTAGCAGTTTTATGATTGCACAGGAACCCTGACGTCTTTAATGTGTTTCAGCATTCTATGACAATTTAACTTTAGCATTTGTATAAGAATGGGGTTCTGACCTGGCACTTAATAAGCATGTTGAAGAAATCATCGCTGGGTTCTTGATGATCTCCCTCACCAACCAGATGTCCCAGGTTGTTCTGAGTAATCCTAAGTCCTGGGAGGTTTCCAACACTAACACGCTGATCATCAAGGCGGCGACTCTGAGAGCTAGCAATCAAGTCAAACAGCTCCTCAGTCTGGGGGGATGTGGTAATTGCAGGATCTATAAAAAAATAACACAAAACACAGAAATTACTTCCCAGTGTGAAGTTTTAGGTTGATTGGCTTCTCTCCCCTGGTGCACATTGACTAAGACTGAAAATATGAAGAAAAAAAATTAACTGACCTATCATCTCATTTAGGGATGTGTTGGCAGCACCTTCTGCGTTATCTCCGTTCTGTGTTTCATCAAGGTGGCAGCGCTGGTCGTCCATGCGGCTGCTCTGGAACTTACTGAGAAGGTCAAAGAAGCAGTCTTCATCGGAGGGGTCGCGGCCCAGTTTCTGAAAATAAAAAATGACTACACTCTTTATCGTGTTTTCCTTCTCCTGAACCACCAGATGATGAACTACACCATATGAGTAAATAAAATAACCCTCAAGTGTTTTCATAATAGCAAAATAAACTTCTCACAATGGTGGACTTTTTTGATAAAAGCGCCTATAGCCCAGACGCTGGATGTCAGACAATGCTAAAAGAGAACATATGCATGGATCAAAATAAAGAAAATATCAAGAGACATACAGTAGATGTAGTTGCAAAGAAAGTCACTACAAATTTAAAATTCTTAATTGTCTTTACTTGTCCAAGAAAATGAGATCATCAATCACTCATTAACAAAATATATATTTTTAGGATGGATTTATCTCTGCTAAAAAGTCTAATGATCCCATTCTTGTTTCATTGATGAATCCTGGCATGGACAAGATTAAGAATGTTACTTTATAATAACCTTGACTAAAACTACCATAATTTTGCCATACTAAGGTATTTCAAGCTGCAGTAATTTGTACATCCTTACCTTTATGCAAAACAGACAAACATAACAAATTGGTTTACAAACATCTTTTATGTAACTGATATATAATAGCTTTACAAATCCATTTCCTTAAACAATATCAGAATAGCAAAACCTCTAAATAAATTCTTCAATATATATATATATATATTGTAATTCATATTTCCTGTAGTACCTGGTTGTAACACAAGATGGAGCCTCTTATTATTTAAAAACCCAGTTATTGATATAAGGTGAACTAAATGCTGCCATTCTATAAGTTTTTTTTTTTTTTTTAGCTTGCAGCTGAACACTGTGAATTATCTGATAGTTGTTTGGATTGGTAAACTACAAAGCCTTTACAGAACACAAGTTTTAAGTCATAAACCCAAAGCTTAGGTGATCAACTCTAATAATATGATGCATGATCTAAAATGGCATGCTGACAACTACAAAAAATGACATGTTCCCGCAACATTATGGTGGTGGCAGCAAATACTGATGGATTAACCAGATGGATAAATTTAGTAAGAAAAAGGATGAGGTACTTGCTGCATGACTCAACAGTGTAGAGAAAGCGGGGTTTGGGTAAGTAACTGATGAAAAAAATTTAACTAAAGTATCTAATATTCTATTCTTTTTAACATACAAGAGCTGTGATGTCAGTTTTACTGTTAATTTCAAACTCCATTTTATTTTTTCCCCCTAAAATTTGTAAAAAAAAAAATTTAAGTAGTAATTCCAATCTCAAAAACAGCAGTTGTAGCACAAATCATGGCACAAGTGCTTATGAAAGTACAGAAACTGCCCAAGGATTGGCCGCTTCACTTCAACATTAGCATGTCATTACATGGTCTACAACGCTGCTAGGACTATGTAGTCTCCAACTTATGCCTTTGTGTTTCCTGTGTTTTTCTGCCCTATTTTGAGATTTCCAAAGGCATAGCTTGCTGTTAGCCACACATCTATGCCAAAAATGCAAACAGATATCCTTCTGCTACCCTTTTTGCAATGTATAAAAACTCCAAGTAAAGTGAAACATCTTACCAGCAGCAGGTTGTTGTCTAGCCTTTATCTCGCATTCCACTCTTTCTGGATCACTCTGTTCACATGTCTGGCTCACACCTCTTTCTTCTCTGCCATCGCCCAAAGACTCGATATTCTTCCCTTTGCTAAACACAACCACTAGCCTCCGATTTCTTCGACTCTGCTAGTCCGCTATTCCAGGCCTCTTTTAAGCTGCATACTACCTTGTCCCCTCCGGTCTCTCAGTTTCTCTCTCCCTCTCTCACTCCCTTTCTCCCTCTATGTAGATCTCTGGCAGGCCATTTTTGTCCTGTTCACCCACTGTGGGAAAACAACTCATTATGGGAAGCTAAGCGTTTGACCCTGTGGGGAGGGTACCAGTTCTCCGATCAAGGTCACATTATCAGCTGAGAGGCAGAGCTGTGGGGGACAAAGCGGGAGGAGGGGAGATGGAGGGTAGAAAGATGTATGCAGGGGGAGTAGTTATGCGAGCAATGCTTGGCAGCAGGCTATTCCAGTAGGGATCAGATGCGCTAAACTGACGAGGAACCACGCATTTTTTTGCTTTTCAAAAAGTCTAATCTGGTGTGACTTCTAGTAATTTGTGTCCTGTGTCCTTGGCCCAATGGATTCTCTGTGGATCTAGTCACTTCCTACTTTGTGATGTCCAATTAGTCAAGTAGGCCACAATGACAGAACAAGAGAAAAGAACATGTGATGACCGAGAGGGAGAGAGAAAAGGGGACAGAGAAAAGTAGGGAAAGAAAGCTACAAAAGAATTTGACTGAGAATGTGAATGATGGTTTAGAAGAGACCCCTTGTCTACGTCAACCCTCACAGACCAGGGGTAGGACAGGTTGTGGCCATAAGAGCTGACGATGCTCCAAATATGCCAACTTAACATAGAACCTGTAACTTAAACAGCAAATAAAAACTATGCCTTGGTGACCAATTCCGCTCCTTGAGAGCTATCAGCCTTCTTTTTGTTACACCCCTTCTATAACACACCTGAATCAAATGAAGGAACCATTACCGCGCTTTCGCAGAGCTGAATGATGAGTGAGTCATGTTATTAGTTTTAGGTGAGTTTGGAAAAGATATTTTGCTTTTTGGAAATATTTTTGCTCATGAAAAACAGCTGGTCATGTCGTTCTGAGAGTGAAAGAGACACTGCATTGGCTGCTTCAATGCAACATGATCTGTTTGGACGCTGTGCTCAGACAGCTGTCTGCATGAAAATGTCATGGTCAAATCAGAGGATTACATTTGTGAAACAGTGAAAAAAAATAACATTTTCTGTATAAAACATTAACTGGAATATACTGCCACCAAAATTATCAACAAGATATCTGAAAACAGAAAAGTAGCATGCTAGCATTAGCTTAGCACTTCAGATGCTTCAGCCGAGAATATTGTCAGCAGTTTGCCAAGCCAAATAAATATTGAGAAATAAGTTATACATCCAGACTGTACTTGTATAGTACTTTATCAAGACCAGACGATCCCCAAAGCGCTTCACACTACATTCAGCCGTTCACCCATCAATGCACACATTCACACTCTGACTCCACCAGGGCAGCTGTGGCTACAGTCCTGTAGCTTGCCACCATCAGATACAAAATGCACTGGTGCCTCCAGCCCTCTGACTACAACCAGCAGGCAAAGACCGACAATGCAAGGATTCAAACTGGCAAACCCGATTACAGGACAAACTCCTACTAATGTCCATGTCCAGAACATATATATTTATTTTTATTCTCCAAAAACTAAGCTTAGAGATTTTGAAGTTTTCTGTCCTAAGAAATTAAAGTAGATCACACAAAATGTATGTCGTTTTTGGAAAACTGTCAATGCAAAAAAATGTCTCGTAATTGCATGCCTTTTTAAGAACATTTTGGAAAATAAAAATCCTTTAGGAGAAAATTCATATATTTCTAACAAAAAAAATGTAAATATCAAAAACAGCGTGTAGTGTTACACGTATAATAATCGTGTAAAGGTGTGAAAAAATCTCAAGAGGATTTTAATCGCAACCCATCTCAATGCATAACTTGCCAAAAATGGTCAAACCTAATAATGAGTACTCTTCAACATTGTCAAGAGGAAGAAGATTCACATCTAAATTAATTTTCTACTCAGTTAAGATGAACAATTATGAAGCACACAAGTAATTTCCATGTTTTTCAGTCCTGTCAGCCAACTGATTACAACAATTAATATCATCACATTGGCAGATGATTAGATGCTGCAGGGGTGTGAGGCTCCAGCAGCTGTGACGGAGCACATTCATTAAACATTCTGATTCACAGCAAACTGCTAATTGCTCTTAAACTAGAAGATATTGTTACAATGTTGCCAGCACGTTTATTTCATAATTTCATAATGAACACTTTAAAGAAATGAACATTCAAAAAGGTTTACTGGTTAAATATTTCCTTGAAAGAAATTAAACTGAGTCAATGTCTCTGAGGTCTTTTTGGTGTAACTCAAGAAGAAATCTGAATCTTGTCTTTGCTAAGATGAGCCCTCAGTGACTGCAATAATTGTCTGACATTTTACAGAGGGTACCAAGGAACTAATCCCCAATTGGTACACATTTAACACCACATAAAATCTACTAGGTTTGTGGATTTAAAAGACTCCCCCCCCTATTGTTAGCAAGAACACCAATGAAGCAAGTCTCTTTTTGTGATTTTAAAGTACCAAAGCTAAAAAAAAAAGTCAAATAAATGTCAAATTACGCTTAAAATATAAAAAATGCAAAATTTGAGCTCAAGCTCAAAATGCACAAAAATTGTCTGATTTTACGCCTCAGAGGCCCTAATTTGTGATCAGTCGGTTGGAAACTACAGATCTGATCTTTCTATCTGTGAACACCCCAGACTAAAACGATATCGGGTCAGACTGACAACAATATTCAGTGTGGGTGTTGTTATCACCAGAATAAGACTTGGCTATTTTCTATATTTTTGCATCAGTGGGTTGTTCATAAATAAGTCAGTGGAAATACAAAGAAGCTCTTCTGTTATCTGGTATGCATTAAAGTTCTTGTAATGATAACCAACGCATGGAGATTGATAGAACCACATGTGCCGTTTAGGTGTCTTTAGTGCTGCTCCTACAATGAGATGAAGCTTAACCCGTGGCTTTAGGAAGTCTGTGTTAAACATTTATTCACAGTGAAACAGGATCGAAACAGTTTACAACATTCTGGTGTTTACGCCTCTGACCGCATTCTCAACCTATGGGAGAAAACTGCCTTTTAAAAATTGTCCAATAAATAATTAAAGTGCTCTTAGAAAAAAAAAAAAAAAAGCTTAGAAAACACCAGAAAAATATGAAATTCAATTTCACACCCTTCTGTCTTTCCACTACACACTCTAAGATTAATTTAAATGTGTTAGAATATATGATCAGAGTCCATTTTTATCAGGTCATCCACCCAATCTTTTAAAGATAAAAGTATAGCTATGGTTATATTATCACTTTATTTAAACTATAATCGCTATTCCCACATTTTCTGTCTGTATTTGTTCTGCAACAGAGCGTTCAATAAAATCTAAGATTTCTAGCCCAGAAGCAAAGCATCAGAAGTTATAGAAATAAGGTGGATAAATGATTAATGATTGTTACAGAAAGCTTCCATAAAGCATCCATAAATTTATGAACAGAAAATTCATGAATTCAAAATCAATGACTTTCATATCGAGTTGGACACAGCTGATATTTTCTTTGAAAACAAAAATTGAATACGCATAAGTGACATTTTAGCATTTTTAAATGCAGCTGAAAAGGAAAAAAAGGAAACTATAATTGGACATGTAAAGGAGCAATTAAAATTTGCAGCAACTCATTTCAGATGTATTTAATTTTCTTAAATATAACCTGCATTATTTTAGTGTAGTTGAAGATTTTCAGCAAAGCAGAAACCGAAAGATTCAACAGCTTTAAAAAACTGAACTGTTTCAGAGAAATTATTGTCTTACTTGAGTGTAAATCTGTAATTATATTCATATCCACTTCATGGAAATGGTAGTAAAAAAGTACATTTGTTATTGAGAGTTCTTAAAGAGAGACTGGAACCAGATGAAATCGACGTCAGCAGGTCGGAGCTTTACAAATTTGGCAATTGGAAACCAACTACAAAATCTCTAAAAATGTTGCTAAGCTAGCTAAGCTGTAGCTAGCTTAGCGAATGTGTTTTTTAATCATAATAACATGATAAAATAGTAAAGGTGTGACTACTTACGGACACTGGAGGTGTAACTTGAACGGTGATATCATCGGTGTCAACAGGGGAGTCCAACCAGGGCCTTTCATCAGACGACTGACTGTCCGGGTAACCTTTTCTTTTACCAGGTTGCGACAGCTGATTCCTGGATCTTCTCTGAATATTTTCCATGCTTTGGTTGTCACCGTTCTGTGGCAACGCAGATGAGCAAGAGTATAAAAAAAATAAAAAAAAACAAAAAAAACAGTAAAAAACAAAACATATTTCAGCAGCAAAACATGTGAGATTAGACACACCACCTTGTCTGAGGAGTACTTCCATAGTTCTACACTGTCCATGCTGTTTCTCTTGGTGATTTTGGGTCTGGCTCCTGCAAAAAAAAAAAAAGTTATGTAAATAAATGTTACATCACAGTTCAGATGTGATATTTAGCAACATTAGAGACTCACACTGTCTTAAATGAACCAACTTGGGCTGAAAGCTGCCATCTGTTTATCTTTTTTCACCCCACTAGACAGTAATTTCAGCGGTGGTCTCATGATGACCAATGTGGGTATGAGGGCAAACAACCAGGCAGACAAACTAAATAAAGCATCTGTTTGCCAAGCTGTGATTCCAAAGCTAGAAATGTCTGATGTGGGTGTCAGTTTCTACCCTGAGGTGGGTTCATGAATGCAGACACTATGCAGACCAGGAGGACTGAAGAGATTTCTCAGCTTCTGTCTATATTTATTTTTTTTTAGGAAGCTCAAATGCCCAAATTTGTGAACAGCTGAATCATTTGATTTGATATAGAAAGTTATGTTTAGCCTCAGTTCAGACATAACACAGACACCATCCTGCTTCAAGTTGGTTTTAAACTTCATGTAGCCAATTTGTGTACATAGAGGTTAACTGTGAAAACAGCAAAACTAAAAGGGGATTATATAAAATATTGAGTGAAACACGTTTTAGAACTGTGTTAAATGCATCTTCTCCTAATTTACAATGATCACAAAAGTTTGTTTAGCCACAGAATAAATAAACTTATTTTTTTTACACATTTTCAAGAGGCAGTGGCTTCTCTAACTAAAAGGATCTTGCCATTAAATGTCCTACTTGAGCAAATCGCTTGATCCACGCTTCAAAATTAGAAAAACAAAGATGCACCAAAAAACAAATTGTTGACTGGAATCAAATAATTTTCAGCTTCATTCCTTACTGCTTAACAGTCAGAAACTCAAAAATCCTACATTTCTACAATTACAGAACACACAATACACAAGTACAACACTTTTGAGGGTAGAACTTGTTACTGTAGAAAAAAGACTCAGCAGGTTTTTGTTTTGTAATGCGTTTAAAATAAAGTATTTAATATACAACAGTATTTTTTATGACATATTGAGAGATTGCTTCAGTTTATTTGGGCCACTTAGGCAGAACGTTTGGCCAGTCAGAGGAAGGTTGAATGTAATGCAGATGAAAAGTGTTTTATTGTTTTGTTTTTTTTACCTTTAACCTCTGTCAGGGAACACAATACTTTTGGAAATGTTGGTAGCCTATTAGAAATATCAGCTGAAATATGAATCTACATTTTTAAGGTAAATCATATGGAAATTACTGTTCGAGTAAAATCAGCCTTGCCAAACATCAAAAAAAGATGGTGAAGATTATGTTTTAGGGACCGCTTTAACGCACGGGGCATGAAACAAGCAATGCTCTTATCATGAATAATTACTGCTAAAAGCAGTAACAGGCTACAAAAAGAAACATTTACAGTGCTCTTCTCAAAATGTCTTGTATTATGCTTGTGAAATAGAAATTTGTGCCAGCAGGTTGGGATACAGAGGTCAAGATATAACATTCTGATTAGTGCACTTAAAAGGACTGAACCTCATTACAAAATTACATGTTCTAATAAAAACTTTTACCTCAACTTAAAGAGTCGGCCACTAAAACATACACTTGCCTTACATCTGTGAAAAGTACTTGAAAAACCAATAGACGTCCATATTTCTTAAAAAGCAGTCTACTTCCTGGGTGTTACCTTGCATCTCAAACTCCGAACTGGAGGGAGAAAGATCACTTTCACTGACTCCCAAAGCCTCCATCAGCTGCTCCACATTCATCCTGGCTGTTAGCTCCCCGTTTCTGTCTCCAATCTGAGGATAACAAAGAGGCAATAAGACAGAGGGGGTTCGAGAAAATGGCTTCACACCGGACTGCATTGGACTGCTGAGATTTTTTAAAGTGTCCTACTTCTTTAGAGATGTCCAGGTGTTTTCGGGCGTAGTGGAGGGCTTGTTTGTGGTTTCCCAAAGACACGTATGCATTTCCTAGGCTCCAGCAGGCACGACCCTCGCCAACTCTATCAAAAACAAAACCAACACAGACTAACTCAATCATAGTCAAGTTAAGCATTTTCGTTAATAATCATGACTTGTTTTTTGTGGTATTCAATGACGAACACTATTACTCCAGCAAAACAAAAATAAAAAATGTTCCAACATCTGCCATGCCTGTTTAGTCCATTATTTGATCTTGTCATTTTGCACTAAATTACATAAAAGTTGGAAATGCCTCAAGATCATTCTGATTTTTTGCTGTCAAGTCTATTAAATAAAAAAGGAAATCATAAAGTGATGGATCTAAACGGGACAAAAAGAGATTTTTTCACTCACTTTTCACAACCACATGTGGCGAGGAATGAAACTGAACCGGCAGCCGACCCAAATGAGATACAGACAGACATGTCTGAAAAAAATACTTTTGTCTTGTTTGCATTTTCAACACTGCAAATTGTGAGTCGATTTGCTGTTAGCAGCCATGTCCCATAAAAACACCACTTAACATAAAAAAAAAAAAACATGACACACTGACTTCCTTTGTGTGGATCTTTGGTTGTTGGCATTATGTTTTACTGTTTATTAACGTGATAATATGAGATCCTGCTATTGTCGATCCTTTAGTTATATGGAGAATCCCAATAAATGCATTCATGACACCTGGTATTTTTTGCGTTTACCTGTCATTGAGCTCCTGGGCTATGCACAGATGTTTCAGGTGGTAGTCTACAGCCCTCTCATATTGTTGCAGTAGTGTGTAAGTGTTTCCCAAACTGTAGCATGCTTGAGCCTCCATCACTTGGTCCCTCAGCTGCCGGGACAGCTGCAAAGTTTTTCTGAGATGGGAAACAAGAGAATAGGTAAGGGGAAGAAAAAACGCGACTGAAGAGATGGATAGATGGAAATCCTTTAGCTTTTAATGGGTTGGGACATGCATCGGGATTAACCCAGATTCACTTTGATGTTCCTCCAGTAGATGTGAGACTGCACTCTTTCTTCACCTGTAATATTCAGTGGCTGTGTTGAACTGTCCCAGGAATATCAGGGCATTGCCAAGATTGCTGTAAGCTCGACGTTCAGCTGCTTTGTCCCCAAACTCCTTCGCGATGGATAACCGCTGTAAATGACAGAACAACATGCTCAAAAACCATTTTTCAGCACTTTGCATTTCATCTTACCAATATTAAAACATTTAGTCCATACGTTATTGGCTTTATTTGATCACCTTTTTTTTTTTTTTTTCTTGATGGAGCATACACAAGTAAAAGTAGCTCGACTGTTAAGCTATGCTGGGCCTCTTTCTATTACCTAAAAAAGGGGTTTCTGCAGCACTAGTGGATCAAATCACCCCTTTATTTCCTTTTACAGGCACCATGTTCTGCTCTGTTGCATCCTGATAGATTTGTAATAGGAAAGGCGGGCTTCTCACAAAAGAAAAGAAAAGGTTTCAAATAATGAGTGACATGAAAACAAGACGAGTTACTGAGCTACACTTTTCAATGAATCATCACAAAACCAATTTTCGTCTTGTTTCAGTAAGTAGAACACTTTCTGCATGCTAAGGCAGATTTTGCTACGCAGAACAAAATGCATTCAGTTTAGTCTTACCCTTGCATTTATCAAAAATGCATACTTTTGTTTTTTGCTTTAAGAAAAGCACATATGTAAATGATAACTTTAAAATAAATTCCACAAATATCAGTCCCCTCCTCCTCCTAGATGAACTGATGGGCCAAAGTATTTTGCAAGTAAAATTTTAGTCAACCTCACATTTAAACATGACAAAGTCCTATGAGGAACGTCTCTCAGCAGGAACAAAACTCATACTGTATTGTTTGTCTCTGAGTTGACCTCTCACCTGACGGTGAAACTTAATAGCTTCAACAAAGTTCCCCAGCAGGTAGTGGGTATTTCCCAGGTTTCCGTACGCTCTCCCCTGAGCTGCTCGATCGCCAAGTTCTTTCACCAAGCACAAGTTCATCCTGCAGTAACAAGAACAGCCACTAGTAAAATGATTAAAAAGACATTTATCAGGGAATATCTTCGGTGTCCTTTCCATTTTTATACTGTTTATTTTTACATGTACTAGAATGTTAATCTATACAGTTGAAACCAAATATTTACATAAACGATAGAGAAAGACAAGCTTTTTTTCTCCTCACAATCTTGCATGAAAACAAACCATAACATAAGTCTAGATTATTTAGGGTTACAAAGATTATTTGTATTGACTACAAAACAGAGTACGGTAATGGGAACACATTTTTTTCTCCAAGATTTTTTGTTTTGCTCAAATTTAAAAATGTGTATTGGCCTTTAAGTTATATGACTAAGAAAATAAAATGCTCTGGATAAAGAAAAATTTTAGTAGTTTTTCCCTTTTACTTATAGATGCATTAAAGTCTCTTTAAGTTATCCCTTTAATTTCTCCCTTTAATCTTTTACCTGTTTTTATCCCCATTTTATTTCCTCGCATTTTTTTTTTCTTTGTTTTACATGTTCCCGTCTAATTTTACATCATGTATTTCTACCTCATTATGCAAATGAGGATGGGTTCTGTCTTAAGGCTTCAACTTCTGTCTATTGGTTGGTTCTCATTACACCTTGCAGGTCCTCAGTGGATGTTCTGGGCTCATTTATGATATCCATGAACATTTGTAGCACAATCTATACTTGTCTAAACAGGTAGGAGATTTTCTTTAGGGGGGAGTGACACTGTGGAGTATTTATGAACATTCAGTATGTAGCTAGAGCTCCTTGGATTTTTGCATAAGATGATCATTTAAATTATCATTTTAGAACATTTACACTGAAGACCACGTTGTTTCTTCAGCCACTAATTTATTACATGTAAACTGTATATAGTAAACAGAAAATTTTATTTTTAATAAAATTTTGTAACAGTTCACGTATTTTGTACATTTTTAAGCAATTACTCATAATTATATTAGATAGCTTAACATGTTTAATTCTGAAAGCTTTTGCCATTTTTGCTTTATGCTGAAAACATCATTTAAAAAAAAAGCCCAAAGTCTTACCTCCAACATGAGGTAAGAGTGTGTACAACTCTTAGTCCTCAGTTGTTATTCAAACAAATGGTACTACCTGCTACCGTTTAAGCTCAATAACAAAAAACAAATACGCAATAATGCAAAACTATAATTGGATATGTTATTAATACATACTCGTAAAAGCCTGTAGCCTTCTGCAGTGTCTCTCTGACATCAGAGGGCAGCTCGCCTGGCTCCTGGGTGCAGCCCCACAGCTGCTGTTTGCCCTTTGCATGAAACACGTTTCCAATGTTGTACAGTGCTCTCGCTTCTCCAACCTGCAGCATTACAGTAAGAAGAGACAAGTTGGATCACGAAGCATATGATCCTGAATACTGTGCTTGTTTAAGTCATTTTCATTACAGTCCAAGACGGGTTAATTGTGTTTATGCATCTCTGTTAATCAGTACACGGTGCAACACTTTACCTTGTCGCTCTGCTCTTGAGAAATATCCAGATGTCTTTGGCAGCAGACAACAGCCTCGTCAAAACGCCCCAACACTTTTAAAGTGTTACCAAGGTTACCGCTAGCTTTTCCTTCTCCAATTCTGTCACCTATGGTTCTGAGAAAATTAACAACACATTTCTACATTCGCAATCTGGAACAAAAATAACTTTCGGATGTTAATCAGCACGTCAAATAATTAGTATTAAGGTATTAAAATGCAGTTCGTTAGACATGTTGTATGGTATGTATGCAGTTTATCTGCTTAATTCAGGGATCAAGTCCCAGTGCTCCCCAGTGAGACTGTAATGTAACAAGGTAAATCTCCCAGGGGTGTTTAATCACTTCCCTGCTGAAGTACCAGCTGCACTCACTGTAGGAGACCAGATTACTAACGAGCTAAATATCCTGCTTGTAGTCAACTTTTACTATAAAATATTTCTCACGGTCTGACTCAAAGTCAATAACTTAGATTTTCTTATTCTCTGCTCGTTTCCAACTGTGCAATAAAAATCTGTAAAAAGAGTGACCCGAGTTCAGGTCAGGTTGGAGAAATTCTGTATGCAGTGTACTATGGATTCTCTCACGTCTTGGTCTGTTTCTAGGCAAAATAAATTAAATAATAACACAGCGGAAGGAAGGAAGGTGAAGAAAGCAAAAAAGCAAGGACAGAAGGGAGGGAAGGATGCAATGAAGGAAGTAATGTGAAGAAATAAAGATGCAAAGGGAAGAAAAAAATATGGAAGGATGCAGGGAAAGGACACAAGGTAATAAAGTCTGGAAATAAGCATGATTTTCCTTTTCTATATTTATTTATATCTTAAAAATACTGAATTCATGTTTCATATGCAGTAACCCTGAGAGCGTAAAACATCTATAGGCCAGTAATTGGCGCAAAATCTCATCAATGAAACTGACCGGCTGACCCAGCTTTACCTTTCACCACCTTTCACTCTCCTTTTTGTATCGAATGTAGATGTCTACACAGATAGCATCTATAAATGTATATGTGACTTACAATTATAACTACTGAAGTACAAATGTTTACACTTTTTATAAAAAAAACTACACTGTGTTGCATACTTTAAACGAAAATTTTTGTTCATTTTGTTAGTAATATACCAAAAGCATATTTGCGTTCAGCTAAAGCAACTGTAAATGTAACTGACTGTTCACCTGGCCAGGGTTAGGTCATGTCTGTGGTATTCCAGGGCTTTTCCATACTCCTTGAGGTAGAAGTAGGCATTGCCAAGCTGGCTGTAGATGGCACTGAGGGTCTTCAGGTCTTCTGTGCCGACTTGCACGGCTGCTTCAAAGAACGCTGTTCCTCCTTTAAAGTCTCCCGCCTTGCACAGCCGCTCACCTTCCAAGGCCAACTCCAAACAAGAGGCCTCCATTCTGAAAGATGGAAACAAGTCAGATATCAGCTCACATGTACCTGGTCTACACTATGCAGCCCAGGACCATTTACAGTAACACAGATGCTACTGAAGTGGAGGTGCAACATCTTAAGCTGGTGGTATCACTATGACAACAGGTTCTGTAGTCATTTCTGTGGACTGTTGCCTTAGCAACTCTGTCTAAGCTCAAAGCTGAACCCCCATGAGAAGATGTTGCACTTTTCACTCATCAGTGTTTGCATCAGTTTGCCTTCTGGAGCAACACAGCCGTCCTTCAGTGACGCAGCAAATGGAATTGAAAGCAACCTTGCTTTCTACTATGAGCAGCACATTAGAGCTTAAAAGACCTTAAAAGGTCAACTTTCCTTGCAATATCAATGTGTGCAAAATCGCAATTGTAAAATGCTAATGAGAGAACTATTACTTGTTTGGCTTTTACACTTCAATTTCCATGTTTTTTGATTATGACTGTCAGTTTGGCCATGTGTAGGAACTTTCCCATGCTTCGATTCTGACATCTCATACAGATTCTAATGCTAATATACAGTACATGCAAATATTGTAAAGATGAGAAAAGAAGTAGACCGGTGGAGCACCAGCAGCTTAACATCCACAAGCCATTTCATGTTCTCCATTATTTCTGAGCCCTACTTGGCCTATCAGCAAGTGAAATTAACAAGCTGATATTCTTTCATGGTTCCTACAGCAAAGTAATGTTAGACTTTACTCCCAAAAAAAAGGTATGTTTTTTTTTAAGTTCTTTTAATAGGATTCCAGAGAAAGTACTGAAGATTATTTTCAGGCTGTATGAAGCATAGAGTTGCTGAACAATGTCTGAAAAGAGGCTTCTACACAATTCCCTCGCTTGTAAGAGAGACAGATATGATTTTATATAAATGTAAATGAAAGGAGGGGTAATGTCTTTTTGTTAATTTGACAGAATATTTGCAGCTTTTCAGTTTTACATAAAAGTAATTGCATCTTTATGATGGTATGTTTACAAAGGATCATCTTCACAGCTTGAGAATCTTATATCAGACAACATCTAATCCAGAATTTATAGGAAGCTTTTCAGTTTCGCTGTATCCCTAAAGGGTATAGCGTTGAATACAGAGTTAGGCGGTGGATGTCCTTGAATTTGATCTGTTTTCCAAAGAGCCTTATTCCAAAGAAGAGAATAAGGATGAGGTTTCTTATGCATTCTTAGAACGTTTGAAGGATGTCTTTGAATATTCAGTCCATGGTTCCTACACTAAATTTATGACTCAGCTTTTCATTAACATTAATTTGCATAAACATCATTATCTGATTAAATTCTCTCTACTTGTCCAAATCATAAATCACAGTGCTAGATGTGATTCAAAATCTTACATCAAAGTGCTAAAATGACCCCATCCACATAAACAGCACCTGTGTTTTTGCTTTGTTCGCATCTTATCCACATACACCTGGAGCTCCAAGCGCAAAGGCTTTAGCATAGACTGTGGTCGGGGTCCATGGTGGACAAGTCTGCACACGGCTCTCTCTGCTCCAGTCAGAGGACACGGCTCCATTGTGATGAGAGTAATGTTTAAGAAAATTCCCCAACTAAAAAATTTAAAATATCAGTTTTGTTTTTTGGTGGGGGTGGGGGGTGTTACACAAAGTTGATTTTCCAAAACTGAAAGAAGAAAAACAAAAGCACCAGCTGTCCTTCCATACAAATCCCACAGAGCCTCAAATCGCTCCACCAAAATCCAGAAAGCTGGAAAATGTCCAGCAATGCGCAGACGTTGGAACTGAAAGTCATGGCCACAATCCAAGAACAATCAGCAATAACATCCACTTTGGAAGTCTTGATGCCTGTTCCAAAAAAAGACTGAATAGCTCCATTTTTAAGCCAAAACAGTCAAAAGGGAATCGTTTTAAATTCGACAAAAAATCAGCACCAGATATGGATTGCAAAAAATAATATAAAAAAAACTCTTCAGAAGTCTTCAAAAATGATTCATTTTGTCTATTGAAAAAGTCTCCTGGTGTTCTTTCTGCTGTTACTATGCATAACCAAAATGAATCCTCCTCTTTTCCTCTTTATCTTAACATAAAATGTTCCAGGTTACAGCAGAGATGGGCTCAGTTACACTACAACTACAGCATTACTTTTAAACTTGCCCG
Source organism: Poecilia mexicana (assembly GCF_051168715.1). Lineage (NCBI taxonomy): Eukaryota > Metazoa > Chordata > Actinopteri > Cyprinodontiformes > Poeciliidae > Poecilia > Poecilia mexicana. Next base: position 11,181,892 of record NW_028263381.1, on the reverse strand, counting down.
CTGTCCCGTTCAGAAAGAGAAAAGGAATGAGAGGAACATAACTATCCAGTGACCTGCACCTTCTTACTAGAGTTCAGTGAAGTGAGTGGCCCACAGTAATCCACCCATCTGCTGACCCGAGCACAAAGATAATTAGGTCAACAGCAAAGACGGACTTAATTAAGGCCTAAGGACCTATTGAATGAATACATTGTGGCAAAATAAACACAAATGCGAGGATGTCATCGGGGTTAATGTAGAAAAGGTTTAATTGGAGAAAACATTATGCCAAAACCTAATATTCTCACACATCAGGTCAGAAGAAACTCAGAATAAAACTACCTTAACATTGCAAGGCTTACAGCGAATCTGTCAGAGTTACACAGGAAGCGAAATAAAATATGGGATAAATCATGGAAATCCGACTGGCTTACCTTGAGAAAACTTCAAATTGTTATAACTGTTGCTGCAGGCAGAGGGAGCGAAGAACAACTGATTTTTCTTAATCAACATTTTAACCAACTCACTATATGGTTTTAAGGAAAAGCTGCATTTGCATAACATTACTGCAGCAGCCCTAATAAGTGGTAAATTATCCATTTAACTTTTCAACTAATACACACCACAGTGCAGGACTCTATAATTCAATCAAAAGCTCAATAGTCCACCTTTCTCAAACTAATGGTGTACCTCTGAGGTTAGTACTGAGTCCTTCACTTTGTGTCGCACTTGAATGTCCATCTATTATCAAACACACTTATCCTTGCATTAAGTCTTTCCTCCATTTTAGGGCTAAAAAGCAACTGGTTGCTGCTACAAGTTTTATACGAGCATGCAATCTTTGGGCATGTTTGGACACCTGCTACAAAGCATTAGTCACTGCGCTCTGTTTGCCATGGAGCTCCAGGACTTATCACCAATCTCTCACAGGGTTGCATGTTCAGGTTCGATATGTCCTCCAGCGACTTCCAGTTTACAAGGCTGTTAGAGCGCAGCCTTGTAAACTGGCTTATTTAGCTCCTGTCCTTTGTACATACAATACATCAACTTCAGTTGCACGAAACATTATTATCAGCATCAGAGATTTTTTTGAGAAGTAGTAATTTCAGTTTACTGCTCAACTCTTTTGAATCAACTGCAAACTGGTCTCAAATGGAAGAAGCTAGTCTCAATTAATTTAAGGCATGCGATATTGGATGCTAGTGTTTTACATGATTGAAACCATGTACTGCTGTGAGTCTTGGCCAGGGAATCCTTGTGGGAGCGATCGTAAATCTCAATGGGATATTCCTCAAAGAAAAGGTTAAAAAAAAAAGCTCTCTGTGCATTCAACACCCTTTATCCTAATATGTGCAATGTACAAAATGAGACTGGCTACACGCTATTGTGTTTTTTTTTTCTTAATTAGAAACATTCAGTAATAAAATACAACAGCATTCTTTAATCAAACTGAATATCAGGGTGTACTAGATTAAAACAATGTCGCGTCAGATTCAGGCTTCACAGGTAACATTGGAACGTCACTTTCATTACAAAGACAAGGTTAAAAAAATAATGTGCTTGGAAATTATTAAATAAGTTGACGGCAATAAAAAAGTCTTTAATGTGGAAATTATGCAGATCAGATTACCACTGCGGGGAACAGTCCTCAAAAATGTGCAAAGTCCAATTCTAAGAACACCAAAAATAGTAAAACAAATATTTTTACTAGTGGAACTCTTACATGGATACTCTGAGGCTTTGAAATTAAAATTCCAGTAAGAAAAACAGATGGTAACACTTCACAAAAAAAATAAAAAATAAAATATGCTCACAAAAGCCTCGACTGCGTCAAGGCTACAAGAACAAAATAGAAGATGCAGCAGGCATTAGCAGCCGTAGCCTGAGGGAGGAAAGCCACAAGGCCAATGAAAGAACATAATGTTACAAAAGAACACGTTTAAAAACCCCAGTCTAGTCTCTTCTATGCAAGAAACAAAAATCAAGTTAGTTGACAAAGAAGTTTAAACTTTTGTGATGTTAGCTTTTTTTTTTTTTTTTTTTTTTTTTCCAAATGAAGCAAGAACTCAAATATTCTATAGTGGTTAAACTCTCAAAAGCTTGCATAACTTTGACAAATCCACAGAGCTTAGAAAGTGAAAAGGCTAAGAAAATATTTTTTAAAAATGTGATGTCGAGCACTATCCCTTCTGCAGTAAAATGGAAAGAATGTAGAAATGAATAAAAGTGGATTACAGGGAACAGAACATGAATATTATTGCAGTTAATAAAAGAGGTTCTATTTCAGAAAAAGACAAAAATGGAAGAGAAATAATTCATGTCAAACACAACAAAATAATAAAATATGTAAAAAAAATAATAAATAAATAACACTTGTGCTGGAGAAATAACATCAAAGACAAAACAAAAGCAACAGAAAGACCAAAATCACTGTGAAACACATACACAGATTTGTGAGCACATAAAAAAGAAAAAAGTTAAGACAACAAAACACTGACCAATTTCTTTGTTCTCTATGGCAGGACTTTATTGGCTTTCAGTCTTTGTGGTTTGAGTTACATCAGATATGAGCAGAAAGCTCTCCCCTTTTATCCTCTAATGAACACTTAAAAGTGAGCGTTTGTGTCACACTTATGTCTGTAAACTTTCCAAAAGATAGAACAAAATTGCTTGTGAAAGAAGCTGGTTAGAGGCAAGTCTATGAATGTTGCCCAGTCAAAAGCAAATCCCCTTGTAAAAGCTATATAGTCAAGTTATCACCAAACTAAAAATAGTGTCTCTCACAGCAAGTTTAAGAGGACGCATTGGTTCTTAATTGCTGTATTTTTTTTTATATAAAAATGCCTCAATTATTAAAATGTTCATGTTTTATTACCATAGCAGGCAGAAATCATTTTACTTTTCAATATGAAGCAATTTCAACCCTACAATTGGGATCTTTTTTTTTTTTTTTTTTTTTTTTTGACTGTGCACTTAATTATTTTCATTATTAATCCTGTACATGCTGGTGTATGTCAGCCGTAATAAAAATCAGTCAATGGAGGGTTTGCGATTTGGCAAATCAATTTGAATAACGTTTGTAACACCACTGTAGCATCTGTCAGTTGTAACAAAGTATTAGCATAAGACAGAAGATCCTTCTGAGAAAATATAGTTCAAGACATTTCTATAAAGACAGTAGTAGGCCTATATTTTAGAGAATACTCAAATTGTCATTTCCACTTAATAAACAGTCTATATACACCGACTGTTCTGGTGATTAACAATTTTAAAAAAAAAATCTTTTTCTACTATTTCATTTTAAAAAGCTCCACATGACTGTTGGCATGTCTATGAAACCCTGTGCTCAGAGTAGTAATACAGCCATAATTACAGTCTACCATGGCCAGTTGTCAGGGGAACTAAAGAAAAACTCCAGGAATGTTTTTCCTCACGCAGTATTTTTCTCTCAAAACAGAGCCTCTTTCTTCTTTTCTTCAAATCTCCTGTAAAGGTGCACTTCGCCACCTTGTCATTGTGTTTCGTCTCAGCCATGTTTTCAGTGCCTGAATTATTTGGAATAGGATCAAAAATATGTCCTTCACGTTTCTGAAAGGAAATTATGTAAAAATGAGAAGAAAATATGTTCTCTCAGGAGTTGTTCCAAAATCTAAAAAGCAGATAAAGTATCAAATTTGAGAGAGGATGTGGTTTAAAACATGGTGATTAAATGTTAATACGTTTAGTAGGAAGCAAGAATGCCAAGCTGCTATTCCCTCAGCTGTTTGTTTCTCTGAGTGCATTTCTGACCATAAAACATGACATGATTGTATCATTGATTTTTTTATGATGAGGCTTTTATTGGCTGCTTGCTTCGGCTTACAGTGTTTATTAGAAAAGTAGCTAATACTGAATGTTTAAGGAGTTTAAAGTGTCTTGCATAGCTTAAAATGTTTCCAATGTAACCAAGGATCTCAAGCTCTGGTCAAAGGACCACATGTATTATTTTCGTTCCCTTTAGGGGGAACTCTGTGGAAATTTTGACACCAACCATTTACAAGGTAACGCCAAAGTTTAAACGCTGTTGGAGTTAATAAGCAGACTGCAGCTACAAACAGAAAAATCCCACGAGATGCAAAATATATTGAGAAATCTGAGTATGATTTAAAGTGGACACCAGTAGCTTTAAAGCTAGAATACGTATGCAGCATTTACAGCAAATACAATTTAAGACTATTCCTCTTGCAAGCTGGAAAGCCAAATTATAAATTCATGTGCTCAGATTAAGGCTAACGGCTATTAGCAATACAACCCAGCTAATCTTGGACCAGCTGCCTCGATCAAAGTTTTAAAAAGTTAGGGTTTCAAAATCACTTATTTTTTATTTAATTTTACTTATTTGGATTAAAACTCCCGTTCTCTCCTTCCCCAATCTACCAGCATTCCTCTTTTTTTCTTGGTGACAAGACCAACAAACGTTGCTATTAATGAAAAACAAGGATGGTGTGATATAGGTAAAGTAACATAACACACCATTCTTCTTAAAGTAACAGTGTTTTAACACCAAATCTGACAAGCTACTAGTAACCTACCAAGTGAAGGCTGGATATCCATAAAGATAATCTGATTGAGAAACTAGTTAATATCACTCTAGTAGAGCTGCTCTTTAAGGACAGGATCTAAAATAGTAAAACTCTGCACAAAAGGCACTTGGAAAAAAAAACTAAATTTAACAAGTGTTCATTGTACGTTTTTGCTTTTGTATCAAAAACAGAAAAAATAAATGTAAACAGCGCCAATAGTTGCTATGTTACTATATACGTTACTCACTGTGTAGCATGAAGCACAATAGCTGCCTTTTTTGTTTAAAATACACACTGTTAGATCATGTTGTACATCTTTGTTTGATGTTTGCCTATACAAAGTAATATATTATTTTAACTGTGACAATTTCATATTGACCAATGCCTCTTAAAAGTAGTTATATTTCATGACGGTAAACAATAATGATACATGTAAACTGAAATGGGTTTGGATGAAGTAAGTGTTTGAAATATTTAATGAGGTATTGTTAATAGCATGAAATCTTACAGTCTGTTGCTATTGCTACTGTATATTGCACTCTTTAAAGTTGATGCTTCGATACCGTGAATTATATATATTGGGTATTTTAATTTTTTTTTTAAATGTTTTTAACTTATTCAGCGAAAATTGCAGTTGATCTTTGAACCCATAAAGTTGTTGATACCACTGAATTGAAAGTACTGAATTGAAAGTCAATCTTTTTCTTTTTATGCTTTCAAAAGGATTGTACAGGCTACGCATTTTAATTACACAGATCGTTTTGCAAAACCAAAATCACATTGTGGCACTGCACTGTTCACTGTCTGCTCCACAGATTAGGCTGCCTGGAATGTTAATTGAGTGTTGACTTGAGATGTGACATTCATAAAAGCCTGCAAGGTTGGTGTGCCCCCCTGACAAAATGACACACAAATTATAAATAAGCGTGCTAATCACAGCAATGCTGTTTTCCCCTCTAATTTTACCAGCATATGGGGGTGGACACATGACCTTTCCACAGTGAGTGTGCATGTATTGTCTGTAGCATCCCAAAACAAGGTTGAGACTTAAATATGATGATACCAGGAGGATTACTGTTGGCAAACAATGGAAGAAGCGTCTGCCAGCTGAAAGTCAACATGTTGGACCTCGTTTTTCCCTTACATCTTAACAGCCACTCACCATTTATCAGGGCTTGTTTTATTACCCAGAGGCATAGTAATTAACCCAGAGGCATGATTATTAAGCCCTATGACTGGGAGTTTGTCTGTGACGCTATACTGATAATTAGAGGTGACATGATTAGCCTAATGGTTGACAAAACAAAATGAGAGGCAAGTAACTTACAAACACCAAGGACTGGAGGACTAAGGAAACTTCTAGACAAAATGTGCTTATATGCAAAAACGAATGACGTTTTTGCATATAAAAACGGGCTTTTAATTTTAAAAAATTAAATATACTTTTAAAAATAAAATTATACTTAAAAATTAAGTATATTGGCTTTTTTTTTTTTTACATGGTCCAGCTAACCCAAAGCCATATCTAGATGAAGTCCAACCTGTGGACTGTCTGTCTCTGCAACATTCCTCCGACGTCCACATCTTCCAAGGCTCCTCTCAGTCTGTACATTCCAGCCACAGCGGCTCAATGATCCGAGCCAGGAGGGAAGGCTTGGAGCTCGGCTCTGGCTGCTGCTGCTGCTGCTCTGGATGGGTCTTTTTAAACGAGTCGAAAGCTGCTGGCTGGACGAGGTTCCCCCAGACTAGCTCCTCCTTAAGCAAAGCCCTGAGCTGGCAGCTTCTTCTATTCTCCCCTGTGTTTCTGTCCCTAAAACCGCTTTACATCCATGTGGTTTATCACAAAGTAGATTATCGGCCCCCTTATATAAATGTATGTCTACCAAGGGTTCTTACCTTGAGTGCAGCCTCTTGGTGGCCAAGTCTTGTTCCACACCGTTAGCAGCCGACTGAGCCATGGGAGAGCTGCGAATCTGCCTGACTCCAAACCTGCTTCCTCCCGCTGAAGACCCCGTTACAATCACTTCCTCCAGAGGCAGAGACCTTTTCTTCTTTCTTGAGGCGTGCCGCTCCTCTGCCCCTCCCTCTCTGCCTCTCGCTATTCTCTACGCTTTCTTCATTCACCACAGTAATGGCAGCCTCCACGGAAGTGACTCCCTGTGCAAATAAGCTCGAGACGCACGTAGCCCCTCCCCCTCAGCCACGTCACGTGTTGGATAGTTTGCTCACATTTTGTTGTTATGCCGAGTTATTCATGGTTTTACAAGCACATTAGATCCTTTTAGACAAAACGAAAATGAAACTGTATGTCCAAACGTAATATTTATCATTAAGTTGTGGCTTAAATCAAACTAGGAATACCAGAAAATATATTTTATATGTTTTCTTTACCATCGTGCTTTATCCTTCACTACTAAAACAATTTGTGTTCAGAAATGTGTGGCAAAGGCAGAGAGCAGGGTGTTAAGGTTATCCCAACAAAAATATGTTTTAAAAGCACTTTTTAAAAACATATATTTAACATTCATATTTATATCTTTATTTTTGTCTGTCAACGTTTTATAATCCAGCAGAAAGATTTTTATTACAAGCACAACATTCACACCCAGACACTTTTATAAGAAAGCCTTTGTAATATTATTAATCAAATTAATGAAATTATGTGCTAGCTGGTATGGGTAATGGATAATAATAATGGATAATGGATAATGTTTTACAGGGATAATGTTACAACCCCAACTCCCTATAGGGCTGTGCACCATTTACGTCTGAAGGTAGTGTTGCAATTCTAAACCTATCCTGTCTTCAAAAATGAGTCAGTGGGAGACATTTTTCCAAAGTTTATTCCAATTGCAACTCCTCAGAGTTTGGAGTGATTTTAATTAAATGTAATCTCTGACTCAGTTAGTGCCAGTGGTTACATTTAACAAAAACAAGCTGGTTTGGGATTTCACAGTAGAAAAGCACAGAACTGACAGAAGTAGAAGAATCTGGGAACTGTTGTGAATGTTAACTCGCCTTTAGCTTGGCCTTTCTTATGATTTGAGCACAATAAGTGGAAAAAAAATACACTGGACAAAATGTAATAATAATAATAATAATAATAATAATAATAATAATAATAATAATAATAATAATAATAATAATTGCATGTTAAAAGTAAACAATTAAAACCAGACAAAAGAAAATGGCAAAACATATTGACCTCTTCTTCAAATTAAAATAC